>NC_068567.1:19113483-19435626 GCF_025698545.1 Gossypium raimondii
ACATATTTGATTACGGTATAAGCTTGTGATAGGTAAATAAATGTGATGCATATGGATTTGGACTTGTTGATTTGGCTATGAGATTAATTATATGTTCGAATGTGCATGGATTAGATGTTATTAAATTGAATGTGTATAGGTTTGCTTATGTTTTTGATTAGTTTTGAATCATGTACATATAAATAGCCATGTGAATATGGCCTAATCTCCATGCTTGTGTTCGGTTTGTTTAGCAATGGTTTATTCATTTTAGTTAAGTTTGGTCTTTATGCTTTTGATAAATTTGGTTGAAATGATGTTTGGGATTATGCATATTCGGCTATAATATGAGTCCATGTTAGGCATCATGTTTCATAGTTTAAGTGCATAATTTGCTTGTTATATATGTATATTTATGATATGTTTAGTATGTTTTGCTATGGTGATTTGATATGATATAACTTAAGTAAATTAGGTATGAGTAATGAATGTATTAATTTGGTGTGTATTCGGCTTTGTACTTAACTCATTTTGGATGGTAGGATACATGGTTTAAGATGTAACAAAATTTATGAATTTGTATGCCCTGGCTGAAATTTATGTGTTAAGTGATACCTTGTATATTCATAAATATATGCTATCAAATTTAGTATGTTTAGTCTCATAATTTGTTATTCAAGTTATATATATGTTTTGGTGAATTTCATAAAGACATAAATAGGCTATGCTTTGAGAGATACAATGACCGAATATGCTTTAATTAGTTTTGTAGTGATAATGAAACATAGATATTCGGAAATGGTTAATGGTATATATATATAAATATGTGGGCAAGTTGGTAAATGGATAAAATGCATGTTTTGGTTCTTTGAAATGTTCAATATTGTATATGTTATTTTGATCTTAGTCTTTAAGTTTTAAGTTATGATTTCTTTAAAATGATAAGAGTAAGTATATTCTTAAATATCAAGGTATTTATTAAATTATCATTATATGTTTGAATAAGCATAGTGTACTTTCATTTAGTTGTAATGGCAAAATGTGCACTTTTATTATGCTTGAATTGTTAGTATATGTACTTTAGATTGATTTTTAAGCATGCAAATAAAAATATATATATATAGTGCATTATTCGGTTTTGTATTATTATAAAGGTTTCATATGTTATGTTAAACTTGAAATATGCGTTATGTCTGGTAATGCCTCGTAACCCCAATCCGGCGATAGACACGGGTTAGGGGTGTTACAATGGACTTAAGTGTGAATGTGAAGTTAAATGAAAAGTTTATAATTCCTATTTATAAGAGAAGTTTGTAAACATTGGTGAATAATATGCCTAATCTGACTAAAGGGACTAATGATTTAGAGATTCTAGTAGAATACTTAATAAGTGAGAAAATGATCTATTACATAGTAGTTACCTTAAATACCTATGTTATACCAAAATAAATTTAAATTACATTAATAGTGTAAAGTGATTAAATGAACAAACATACCCTTGCATCTTAATGTACAAATCAATAAGTGAAAAGAACCATACTCTCATTAATGAGTATTGGCTTTTACAAAGAGAAGATATTGATTTACATAAGACTCAGCACTAAATGTAAGATATGGTAAAGTAAGATATCCTAGTGTATTTTCTAAGATCTTCCAGCTTAATGCATTAGTGGTTTAAACGCGTAAGTGAAAGATCTTTTCGTGAAGTTGAGACCATGTCATGGAGGATCATATTCCCATACGAGGTTTGAAGAATATAGAGAGTTTAGTTTTTTTATCATTGTATTAGAAGAGTTTGCAATGAAATGTACTTAGGCCAAGTTTATCTTACAATAAATTTGTAAGCTTCACAAAAAGTATGAATGTTTTTAATCGTATCAAAGTAATCTTAAGTGTGTATATGATTTTATCAAGTTTTCAAGTTGATTTTAAGCTCAAATGTATTTTCTATATTGCTCTAAAATGAATTGAAACTTAATGGTTTGATATTGCTCTAAAATGAATTGAAACTTAATGGTATGCTATTGGAACGTTTGAGAAGTGTTTTGGTTTAGTTAAAAGTGTTTTGGGGCTACTCTACTACAATGTCGTGACATTGTCCTTGCAACATTATGACATTGAGCATACAAAGAGTGATGTCGCGACATCGCCCCTCACAATGTTGCAACATTGATCATCTATATAGTGACGTTGCGATGTTAGGTATTACAACATTGTGTCGTTATACAATGTCACAACATCACACACCACATCACCTCTTATTGCACTATTTTGGCCCAATTTGACTTATGGTGGCTTGTTTTTGGTCTCAGACACCTTTGATCACTCTTAAACCTTTTTTAAATGATCTTAAAATTTTCTAAAGCCCCCAATTGATCTTCAACTTCATTTATATATATACAATTTAAGCTTTATCCTTATTTGTTTGAAAACTATATTGAAAAATAGTAACAAGTTAATGGGAGATAATACTTTCTTATGTCGATGAAGATGGAATTGATTGAGCAAGAGTTGTTGTGATTGTAGGGATGGATATTTAGCAACTTGAACTATGTTTAGGAGAATAATCTTTTGAAAAATTGACTAGCTGATTGTGGGTTTATTTAAAGGGACTATCATTCTCCATGACATAAATAACATTGAGCATCCAATTTTTTCATAAACGAACTTCTCCTTAAATGTATTTTTAAGATTAATTGATTATCCAAGAAAAGAGTTTACATAGCCTTCAAAAGGAATCTTTTCCAAGTGCAAGAGGATCATACAAGGATCTTGTAAGCATCCACAATGCATACCCAAAATGTTGTAATGTAGGTGATCCTAGAGTACCCGATTTATATTGGTGATTGTACTTTGTTTCACATAGTGAAATTATTCTCTAAGCTTTCATGTCGTAGATATAACTGATTATTATTGAATTGTGGAAACAATTACTTTATGTCTTTCTTTAATTGCTATACACATTCGTCTAAGATGTCACACAAAAAGTTATAACACACAATTCAATACTTGCTAAGCACTAAACCTTTTAACAACTAGGCTCCATATGGATAAATATGGGTATTAAAAATAATGGTGACAATGATATTAATTATTGTAGTAATGAAATTGAATAATATGACAATAAAATTAAAATCAGTAGTGAGAAATGGGTTTAGATTCAAACATAGTGGTGGTAGTAAAATGAAAATAAAAATGACCATTAAAAACAGTAAATTAAAATATATGAATATATAACAAATTATTAAATAGTATTTTAAAATTAATTACTAAATACTAAATACTAAATTATATTTACTTATGTCAAATGCAATTAAAAATACATTTATTTTTTAAATAAATGTATAAAAATATATATATTAAAATTATGTTATATTATATCTTAATTAAAATAGTATTATGTTAAAATAATATTAAAGTGAGAGGTACAATGATCAATAATTGGTTGCACCTCTTAAGGGTTGAACCAAGGTTCAAACCATGGAGATAGGTAGGGCCTTGCCTACCCCAAATGGAAAATTATTATTTAAGTCTGTATAAAACGATTGAATTAAAATATAATTTTTGGTAAAGTTATATTTTAACCTCAAAAACTAGAAAAAGAACTATGATTAATCCTTTCAAAATAATGAAAACAACAAATTACTAAATTATAAAATTATGTTTTGATTTCTCAAAATTTTATCATTCAAACAATTTTGAATTCCCCTGCACTAGACCTCCAATCATCATATGAAAATTGTACCGGAACTCTCTCCCAATCAGCTTGCGCTGCAAGTGAAAGAGAAATTGCCTAAAAATTATAATGCAAGCAAAGGGAACCCACAATCATAACGTGAGAACATAAAATATTTTGGCTTAAAAAAGAGAACGAAATAAGCTAGAATTACACATACCTTAGAAGAACAAGTGATATTATGTGGGAGCTTGTTTCAAAATGAAGGTGATCATGTGTTCATTTATATTTAAGGAATTCTTTACTTGATCTATTTAATTTGTTGGTTTGTTCCTTGCCTCCTTATTAAGTCATAGGATGAAGTATGAAACTTTTGTTTCTCTTTTAAAATGGAAATATAATAGGAATCTTGTAGCTTGTTTTCATCGATTTTTATATAGAGGGGGATAAATTGAAGCAAGGAATACTAAACTTGCTACCTTCATTCCTTGGAGTTCCAAGGATCAAGCACTACACCACACATAAAGCATTCAAGCTGCAAATATCATCGCTTTAGCCTTTAGAGAGGAGAGTTCTTAAATCATTATTTCAAGGTAAATTTACGTAAACTAAAATAGTTTAATTTAGTTTATGTGCTAAAATTTTGAATTTTTCTACAAATTTGAGGTTTGATAAAAGTATTAATGGTATTTTTTTACATATATAGGATTTAAATTCGGATAAAGCATATATTTTTAAAAGGAACAATTTTTTATTTTTACCTTAATTTATTTTGGGCAAATTGCATCATTAGTCACTAAACTATGGATAAATTTTTTATTTTGCTCACTTAACTAAAAAAATTTACAATTTGGTCGCTAAACTATTTGAAAGTTTTAAGTCACTGAACTATTCAAAAGTTTTTATTTAAGTCACTGTGTTGTTAAGTTTTTTTTTTAAAGTTCCATCAGTGAACTCCAAGCGACAAGTCGATGACTAGTACGGTAGATCAGTACCCGTCAATGAGTAGAACATACCTTAGATCCAAGTCGGTTTGACAGTCTCGGAGATCGGAGAAAAAAGTTGTTTTAATTTTAGTTTGCAGATTTGTAACGTCCAAAGTTGTTTCACAGGAAAAAAACTGGACTGTATAAGAGAAGGATAAAGAGAGCTTTCTATTGATGCAGGTAGTGCAAACAGAGAAAGCCATAAAACATTGATTTTAATAGTAAACTTTTGAATAGTTCAATAATCAAATTGTAACTAACAGTACAGTGACCAAAACAAAAACTTACTCATATTTTTAGTGACTAATGGTGTAATTTACCTTTTTATTTATAGATTGAGATTACTAAATTAAGAAATTCATATTATTTTCTTTTAAGTTATAATTAATATAATCAATGATTACAAGCTTTCAACTAAATAACTTTATTAATGAACTTATACATCATTTTTCCAGAAAATACATTAGTATTTAAAAGGCCTTTTTGTAACCTTGTTTTGGATTAAATTACCAAAAAAAAGCTCTTTTAAAAAATTATAAAAATAGATCAAACTTTTAAAAATTTACAAGAATGAGCTGAATTTAGTAGAACGCTTTCAGCTATAAATATTTTTAGGGAAGAATAAAAATAAAATTGTTTTTAACTGAAAGCATTTTCTGCCACATCAGCACTAAAAATGGCAAGGCCAAATTTTTTTTTTTAAATTTTTGGTGTCAGGAAATAAAACTTACAAAATAGTCATTTATATAGACGCAAATCTCGTTTCTCTTGTTTTCTTAAGCAATTTGGGATATGAGATATGTGAATATATAGACTCATGAATAAGATTTCAGCTTGTTTCTAGACAATGTGATATTACTTCCTCTTTTAACTAACAAAGGTTACACTATATTTTATAATTTTTTCCTTATAGAGTTCAAAAATTTTATTGATAATGTAACATTTTATGATTTCGTTTTTTAAAATTATATATTCATAGAAGTATTTATATTTTGCATAATTTATTATTATGATTTATTTTGAATAAAATAAACTGGTGTATTAAACTAGTGTATATGCACCCTAAAAGAAGAATTGAGGAAAACATCAAACCAAGTTGTAAATAAATTACGAAACCATAACAAGCTTGAATACCAAGCCTTCAATGCACACAAATCAATTCAGAAATTATGCATTTTAATAAACAAAACTTTCGTGCAACAAGAGAAAAGATAGAACAGTATCGCAGGGGAGCAGAAGGAGTTCAAAAGAACAAGACAGTTCAATATCTTGCGATTAACAGCCCTCATGCTAAATCAAACTTTATTTCCACATAGCTTAGAAATAAGATTTTGGGTTTATATTAAGCTCTGTTTTATAAATTTTATTTCCACATTAATAGGTCACACCAAAAGAATTTATTAAAAAATAGTATTGCCACTTTTAATACTGATGTGGCTAAGGGTGTTTCCAACTAGAAACATTTTACCAAAATCGATCAATTTTGTAAATTTTAAAATTCGATCTATATCCATAATTTTTTTAAATAAGAGGTTTTTTTTCATAATTCGGCCATTGTTTTGTTTGTAATATAAAAAACCTTAACAATTAATATATTCCAATAACTACAATTATAATCCATGGTTCTAATCAAGTATTAGAACTCGTTAACAAAGTGAAAAGACAGTTCACTATTAAACATGGGATTTTGAAGTTACACTCTTACCAAGAAAATGCCTAAATAATTTTACCATTTTTCAACATGGTTTTAAAGATTTTTACCATACATGAAAGAAAAAATAAAAAAGGATTAAAGCAAGCGGAGAGCATTCCTTGGGTGGTTTAAGAGATTCTGTCATCTGCTAATTCAACCTTAGTTGGCACTGAAAGAGAAATTAGTTTGGTTCCTGGGAAGTTAAAGCTTGTGAATTACGAGAAAGTAAGAGTATGCTCTTTAAGCTGACATTGAGGCAAGTATAAACTCGGGAAGCCTTTAAGAAAAGAATAACATAATTCCTGGTGTTCAATAATAGAGAAATGCAACGTATCAAGGCACATAAACTAGATGCCATCCCTAGTAGACAAGACAAATCTTCGTAAAGATTGCTGAATATTTCATAAAATAATTTGTCCCCTTCACAAAAGAAACAAGATTGTTGAGAATGTAAATTAGAAGAAAGTAATTTGTCCTAATGTCTCGTATACTTTTCAAGGCATCAACTCCAACCTATATATGTCGTCCTCACATCTAATCATCAGCAAAAACCCTCAACATCTTTCATTATCTATCATTTTTTCATTGTTATTTTCATCCTTTTGGTATCAAATATGGGAGAACAGAGGCAATTTTTTCGTTTTCGATTGCCTTGGCTCTCGGCAGCTGCTGCTCCCCGTCCTGTTGCTACTCCTCGTCCCGCTGCTGAACCGCAGCCTCAATCACAAGCTCCTTCCCAGCCCACCGTTTCCATCCCAATCCAACGACCACCCTTTCGGCCTGCAGGGATCACCCCCGTGCGGACCCCTCCCATCCAGGTTCAACCACCACCACCACCACCACCAAAAACTGAACCTCAGCCAGTACCTTCTCGTGAAAAAGTTCAAACTCGACCGCAATCCCATACTCCCACACCAGCAAGGGCTGCAGCTATGGCTTCAGCTCGCATTGCTCCGCAGCCCGCAGTTCCGAAGCAACAATCTCCACCCCGTTTGGCCTCTCAGCCAACAGGCCAAACATCTTCACAGCCCCCTTCTCCATCACGTAGAGCCACCCAAGTGCAAACCTTGTCTCCACCGAGAAGATCAACAATGGCTACACAAGTAGCGTCTCAGCCACCAAGTTCTACTCAACCCACTTTTAAACCATTTGGTGTTGCTGTAAAGCCTTCAGAGGAATCAAACCAACTAAAAGATGCTGCACCAATAACTGCTGCGGCTAAAGAAAAGCCTAAGGAAATGGAAATAAGAAAGAAGGTAGGTGAAGAACGCAGGAAAGGTACAAAAAAGGGTTCAACACATGAAGAGCCAACAACAGTCACTACTAAACTTGTTGCGGCAGCAAGCGAAGCTGGGACGAAAACCAGAGAGCTACTGGGGGCTGTACTGGAAAAAGGAAAAGGACACCTGGAAAAGCAAGAAGATACTGAAAGAAAGAATACATTAACAAGCTCAAGCAGTGATGAAAGGCAAATCAAAACAGTGAGTTCAACGTATCCAAAAGGTGGTAGCAGGCCCAGTAATTCTCATGAAACGAATGTTGATTCTAAATCGGAGCAAGTTCCCCTCCACAAAGAGATAAGGGAAGATATCTCCAAGTTTGTTCATGCACTTGTCACTGGGAAACCAAAGCTGCATACAGATGAAAAATCGGTGAATGTTGTAATGCTAGCTGGAGAAAATAGTGGAGCATCTTTTCGCTGCATCTCAGAATCTACCACAAAGGATGGGGAAGGAAGGTCTAAGGGAAGAAAGCCTGTGGGTTCAGTGATCAAAGATGATGTGGCACAAAAAGCATATGTGAATAGTAACACACAAAGCATCAATAATTCAATTATGTTGGAAAGTCGTCTGGAGGGAAGAAATCCCGGCGTTCATCTGGGGTTTTTCGATGATGCAAAGGAGCTGCGCCAGGTGAAGTTGGTTAACTTGTTTTTTCCATTAAAGCCGATTAAATAAAAACTGAATTTGAGAGGATTAATATATTTATGAAAAAAACCTAATAATTAAGTAGAATTCAATTTCATTTTAATTATTTTATTTAAACATTTAATATAAACATAAAAACAACATCATATTAATATTAAATTCTTAACTAAAAAACTAAGTAATTCCTCCCGTTGAATTAATATAAATGTGTAAAGATATTAAAATAAAATTTTGAATAAAGTGATGATTTTTTTATAATTGTTAGCGGGTTGTTCAAATTTTAATATTTACAATAATTTATTGATTTTTAAATAATTATATTCACCAAGTAACACAACCTATTTAAAATATAAAAATTTATTTTAGTAAATTAAGTGGTGATATAATTTAAAGATAAACTTAAATAAATAAAGATTATGGTGAATGAGAGTTATGAAAGATGATAGAGCAATGATGAGTCATTAATGAAATAAAATTGTCTTGCTTTCAAATCAAAATACATTACATCTTTAGAGTGCTCATTTCTAGAATCTTAGAATCAAGTTCTTTTCGCTAATATATATAACTAACCAAGAGTCTTTAATGAAATAAATTTGTAGCTCTAAACATACATAACCCGCAACCCTATCTTCTTTTTATTAAAAATTATGATAATAATTTATTTGCTCTCAAATTTTATCAAACCTTTATTTTCTTTAATTTTTAAATATGTATTATTTATCAAATCATTTCAAAATAGATAGAAAAATTAGTGTTTAATACATACACGTGGATTTTTTAATATTTTTATATGTCATGTTGGCAATTAATTAATTTTAAAATTTAAAAATATTTTATATTTTATAATTTTTAATATATTTTTTAATTTTAAAAGTAATTAATTCTTGAGGTGTCATCTACATGGCAAAATTAGTAAATGTTTACTTTTCATCCATTTTAAGGTGATTTAATAAATTAACTCAAAATTTTAAAATTAAAATGAAAGTCTAAAAATTGATATGTCTTTAAAAACTATTAATCTAATTAAATTTTAATGGAATATTTTCAAATTATAATTTAATTTGAGTTTTATAGTTCCAAATTTTAAAATGAGATGTCCAAATAAATTTGAAACAAGCAATTATCCTTTAATTTTAGAGTATTGTTGACAATATATTAAATAATTTCTCTTAAATAAAATAAGAATATAAAAAATCATCTCTTTAAGCGAAATTAAAATAAAATATATATAATTACGATTCTTTACAAAAGTACAATTTTTTCATTATTTTTACGAAGATAAGTATATACCCTCGGCTCAATTGAAAAATTGTTTTATAGCCCTTTTCAAATTAAACTATTCAATTTAATCTTTTAATATTTTATTAAATAAAAAATTATAATTTTAGTCTTTTAAAAATTATAATTTAATATAAGTATTTTTAATATTTAAATTATAATGGCACCTTAAACAAAATTTCTATTTGTCTTGTTAACAAAGACTGCTTAATTACTCAGATAATCGATTTCTACCGTTAATGAATCCAAAATACCCAAAATCATCGAACCAACCCCACAATTTGGTTCTTACCACTTGTCACTTCCCAGACCTCATTTTCATCCATAGATACTGCCCCATTTGGCTGTAAAACTCCCATTTCAACAACTTCATCCGGGACCTCTCTTTGCCAACTACCACTTCTCACTGCCTGTCCTTTCTATAGCAGAAGCATTCTTCAATGGCTGGAAAGAGCAAGGTTTTAGTCATTGGAGGCACTGGGTACATCGGAAAGTTCATTGTTGAAGCCAGTGTGAAAGAGGGTCATCCCACTTTTGCTTTAGTAAGAGAGGGTTCAGTTTCAGACCCAGTTAAGGGAAAGGTTATTAACAATTTCAAGAACTTAGGGGTTCATCTGTTGTATGTAAGTATAATTTCACTTCATTCGTGGCTGCGAAGCTTTCTGGTTGTAATCTTATTTTTGTTAGTTTGATGTTTTGTGTGGGCATGCAGGGGGATCTTTACGATCATGAGAGTCTGGTTAAGGCAATAAAGCAAGCTGATGTGGTGATATCCGCGGTAGGTTCGATGCAGTTAGCAGATCAAGTTAAGATCATTGCTGCCATTAAAGAAGCTGGGAATGTGAAGGTTAGTATTTCCCAGTTAATTTACTTAGATTGTTGGTTATGTAGAATAACTTGATAGCACAGATTTCACAGCTGTAATATCCCCATTCTGCAATCATCACATTTGATGACCACGTACTTGGGAAATTTGCAGGCACTTAACTCATTATTGTTGTTTAGGTAGAAGGCACTAATTAATTTATGAATACCATTCGGCATTTACACAAAAAATGTAGCAACGAGCAGAGAGCAGTTTACTTTCAAGTTCTTCATCCTAAGGGTTTAATTTGTTTGATCAGAGGTTTTTCCCATCGGAATTCGGAAATGATGTGGACCGGGTCCATGCTGTTGAGCCAGCTAAAACAGCATTTGCAACCAAGGCTCAAATCCGGCGTGCTATTGAGGCTGAGGGAATCCCCTACACCTATGTGTCCAGTAACTGCTTTGCAGGCTATTTTCTTCCTGATTTGTCACAGCCAGGAGCCACTATTCCCCCAAGAGACAAGGTGGTGATCCCAGGCGATGGAGATCCTAAAGGTAAATAGTACTTATCAGCTCATCAATATCAGCATCTTTTCATTTTCAAGTATTTTAACATAGGGAAGCCCTAAACCATCCATAGATTAAGGTGATATGATGCATCCTATTCTGTTTGCAGCTGTTTTCAACCATGAAAGTGATATTGGAACATACACAATCAAAGCTGTTGATGACCCCAGAACATTGAATAAGATCCTATACATTAGGCCTCCTAAAAACACCTATTCATTTAATGAGATCGTTGCCTTGTGGGAGAAATTGATTGGCAAAACCCTTGAGAAAACATATGTTCCAGAGGACCAACTTCTCAAACAGATCAAAGGTTGGTGAAATTCCCTGCTCGTTTTTCTTATTCAAAACCATGGCTAATTAGAGGATGTTGCCAGCGGGCTATTCTTCCAGTTCAAACCAATTTACTCCTTTGTTATTTCATTTTCAAAATGTGAAGGCTAATTGGTGTTGTTTGGTTTTCATCAATTCTTGCAGAGGCTACATTTCCATACAGTGTTGGATTGGCAATCAGACATTCAGTCTTTGTGAGGGGTGATCATACCAACTTTGAGATCGAACCGTCATTCGGAGTTGAGGCTTCTGAGCTGTACCCTGATGTGAAATATACCACTGTGGAGGAATATCTGAGCCGTTTGGTTTGAGAAAGAAAATGAATCATATGCTCCTTGTTATTAAACTAATATTAGCAATAATCGAGAAACTATCACCGACTGGTATATGCGTGTATGCGTAAGTTTCTTGTTATCATTCAGCAGAATGTGAACCTTACTGTTCTAAATTACTATATAACATATGAAGAGAATCTGTTTGCCTACTTGCTTATATAATTCCCATATTAACATTGAATTTGAAAACTTGATTGGAATTGTTCTAGCAAACATGGGTGTTAGGATCGTCCTGGTTAAGCAACGAACAAGTAAAAATAATAGAAGAAATTGAGAAGATAATTTTACTATAATGGCAAAAGAATGAAGAGTACAAAATATGGAGATAAAAACTAAACCCCGAAAACCCGAAAAATAAAGAACCCTCAAAACGTAAACACAAAATTCTCTGAATGTGTTATGAGTTCTAATCTAATGGATATATTTCTAAGATTGTAAATGATCCTATTTATAGGCTAAATTAGTAAGTCAAATAAACTATACTAATAAATGCTAAATATATTATACTAATAAATACTAAATCTTCTAGAAAGAAAATATATTTTTGTTTAACTTGACTTGCAAGCAATCTCTTAGAATTTGGATCACACAACTCTAATAATGGGAAATTCAGACGAGGGCCAAATCAGCTTGGGAGCTCCTATAAATAAACGCTGACAAACATCCTTTATCTTTTAATCACAGTATATTTTGAAGTCCCATAAAAACGAAAGGGGTCACATTCAATGATAAAAGTATGATGGTTTTGACTAAGAGTCATATTACATTTTTTAAAAAAATAGTCAAATTAGTCTTTCAACGTTAGGTTAAAGAGCAAATTAGTCTTTCTACTAAAAATTTCATCAGTTTTTACGATTAAAAATTAATATTATAAGTCTGCATGAACTATCCTATGCCAACTACCAATTTGCTCTTCAACTTATTCTACAATGACTATTTTATTTTTTTTGTGTTTTTGAGTAAAGATAGCAAAAAGCAATTTTACTCTGAATACCTCTATCTTACTTTTACCCGCATTCAATATACCAGTCGCTGCTTGGCAAGTCTGAACTTGTCGACAAACATAAAATCCTTCAGTCATTCAGCTTCACCTACTCTACCAAGATTTTCATTATCTGTTTACCTACCACTAGAAATCAACTTTCAAAAGAACGAAACATTCATAAAATAAATAAATAAATATGTAAATTTTGTGCAGTGGGTTTCTGTGTACAAGGTAAGAAATCTGAAAGTCTGCCTCTTCTTTTACACGTTTTCTTGTAAAAGTTGGAAAAAAACATACACTTCCTTTGTATAGTTCATCATTGATTTAATCTGACCCTGATAAAAAAACCCATTGCTTTTCGAAGTACTTTGATGACCCAGCCTCCAAATTCCAAGAGGCAGCTCCACTTCTGTTGCTCTGTTGCTGCTTCCAATCGACTCACAGATATGGTTCCATTACCGACTTGTTTCTCTCCATATCCAATTATTTTCCTATGACCCTTTATCCCCTCAGTTCCCTTAACTGAAAAATAGAGAACAAAAAACAAGTTCAACATATAAAATACAGAGTGAAATGAAAGAAGGTTTGAGCACTTACGATTGAATTCAAAGTTGTGTTTGGAGGATTCTGACCAGAGAACAAGGGTAGGGGTAATAATTGTAAGAGCAGTCCAGGAGAAGAATATAACGACGAAGATTCTTCCACTCATGTTTTTCCAGGGAAAATAAGTAGTGATTCAGTTGTTGAAGGGGTTTGTTTAAGGGAGGGAAAGAGAGAGACATAAACAAATTAGCTGGCCATGTTTAAGGAACTACGTTATTATAACAACTTCATTATATAATTTTCAAATTGCAGTAGTGTTTTCTTAAACTAATCAAAGTCAAGTACAAGAGAACATCAAACAATGTGGATAATAAGGTGGTTCAGTTGTTGGAGAGTTGTTAATTTATGACCACGATATTAAGCATCCCATCTGGCATCATTGAGAACCTGATAATTGGCAATTTAAAAGCTTAAGAGATTCCTGGTACATGACTAATGGGCCTACAGCAACCCTTCCAGAGCTGAAGTTGTCGGACAGGCTAAACTACTAAGAGCAAGTTTGGTTGGAGAGAATAGCAATGCATTCCCCCTTATTCCCTGGGCCCACCACAAAACAGACGTTTGGTTGGGTGTAATCGTATTACATCCCTATTCCCTTCCCTGTCTATTACTGATATTGGCCGTAATAGCCATTTTGAGTTTGAAGCGGGGTAATAGGGATTCCCCATCAATTCCTAATTTTATTTTTCGTTTTCTGCCCTCATCCTCTACCGACGTTTTCCAATTTTTTCCCTTCCAGATTTCTACTTCTTCTTCTGGTACGGTACGCCTATTTTCTTCTCACATTTCTTTTCTTTTCTCCATTTTCTTTTCTCCAGATTTCTGATTCTTCTTCCAAATTTTTTCCCTGTTTTTCTTTTCTTTTCTTTTCTGTAAAATCGATTTTGATTTTGATTTTGATTTTGTTTTGCTTTTGCTCTGCTAAATGGGTTGCCGATTACACCAAATGTTTACAAATTTTGACTCATTTTCTCTTCTCTGCCAGGAGCTGAGCCAAAACAAAATAAAGCACATTTTGGATGAGTTAAAACAAGGAATAAATACCCCATTTTTCCTCCCCTGACCTATCCATTAATTAGAAATTTGGGGGTCTTTTTATTAGAACTTAGAAATATAAGATCTTGGGGTATAGTTGGAATCAGGATCATGGATTTGGAATTCTTGCAATCTATGGATATTCAAATTCTTGTTGGTGTAGCTGTAGCTGCTTTAGCCATTGTTGTTGGTGCTGTTTATCTGTTTGCCTTTTTGTTGTTGTTTTGATAATCAAAATAATTCAATTAACGACACCACCACCGACCCTTTTTTTGTTCCCTTTTTCTTCAAGTTATTCCTTATAGAATTTAATTTTAAGTCAACCTTTTCGTCCTGAATTTCTCTTTCAAAAACTTGCAACTTATTTTTTAATTTGAGTTTAAATTCCATTGTTATTATCAGTTTTGCAGTTTAAGGGTCTTTAATTGTGTTTTTTTATTTGGTGATTTTGTTATATTCTTTTAACTATGGATTTGAAAACTGGTGAGGAAGATAATGGTATCAAGGCACCAAAGAAACAAGATGGACTAGAAGGAGGTGGAAATTCAAAGATGAAGGGCAATGAAAGCATTAGTGGCAAAGACATGATCTTTAGAGCTGATCAAATTGATTTAAAAAGCTTAGACATGCAGCTGGAGAAGCACCTGAGCCGAGTTTGGTCTAGGAACATTGAGAAACAAAGGCTAGCTGAGGAATGGGAGATTAATTTGGCTAAGTTGGATTTAAGGAATGTTATAGCTCATGGCACCTATGGGACTATTTATCGTGCCACTTATGATAATCAAGGTGTTGCAGGTAAATTTTTAGATTCCATATAAATATATATACTTGTATTATCTATGTTAGTTCTTAAGCTTTGTAACTTGTTTGCTTGATGCAGCTTTAAAAATTATGTTTTGTTAATTCTTAATCTATATATATATTGTGTGTGTGTGTGTGTGTTAATTGTGATTGAACTTTGTATTGATAGTTTTTCGAGTTAAAATATCGATTAGTAAAACCCTTTGTAGTTTATTCTGCATGTTGAAGCAACATGCATTATGTAGAACTGAATTAGGGCCTAAGGCATGGTGATAGAGGGTCCCTGTTTGGTCTGACCATCTCTATCCTTTGTGTAGACCGCTAGCCGGTTCCGGTATATAAGATATCTGTGTTCTAAATTGCCAATCGAAATAAAGATGGTTATATATAAATATTGTTTAATTTAATTTAGCTGTTTATATTTTTAGTGGAGTTCTGTTTGCTGTTCATGATTAGTAATACTAACACAGTTTGGTTTAGAATACTGACTTTATAGGAGTTGGTAGTTTCTCACTCACTAGGCTTTTAGCCTTTACTGAACTTAAAAACAATATAGTAGAGGACATGACTAGTGTTACCTCGAGGATTGCTGATATTTTATAGTATTATATATTATGATTTTAGTAAATTCATATAAGAATATTTAATATTAAGAATTTTATTAAATTATATTTTTTATTAAATTATATTTAATAATAATTATGTTAAAATATGATTAAATTATTTATTATTTATATTAATAATTTTATTAAAATTTAATAACAAGAACAATAATCATCAACCTAAAAAAATTCTGCTAAGAGTATTCTAGTCATTTTAGCTTTTTTCCTTATGCTATTACAACATCATTCCATTCAACCAAACACAAGAATACTATTACGCCTCTGTTCCATTACATTCAACCAAACAATTACGCCTCTATTCCATTACAGCGAACCAAACGTGCCCTAAGATTTTGAGTTTTATAACTTCACTCACTTAACCTACTCCTCTTTAATTAGGGTTAATAAAACTCATTTTTATTAGAAAAAATAGAATTTTTTTCAAATTTTGAGTTATTTAAATTTTTTTAATCAATTTGAATAAGTAATTAGGTTTTGAGTTCAAGTCAAATTGAATTTTACAATTTGAATAATTCAAATTACAAATTGATATAAATACCACTTGGGTCCCTAATAGTTTTGTAAATGCACAAAGTGGTCCCTCTAAAAACTTACAAGAAAATTCAAAATATTTATAAAATATATTTTTTCTAAAATTTTATAAATAAATATTCAAAAATTTAAAATTACTAGAATAATCTTAAATATATATAAATGCTAATATATATATTCTTTTAAAATTCAAAATGATAAATTTGAAGCCTTAAACAAGTAAATTATCAAATCAAATTTGTTATAAAATTATCTTTTTTTTTCTCTCATTTTATTTCCAAAGAGTTTTAGTTTTTTTTCTCTCATTTTATTTTCAAAGAGTTTCCAAATATGCATGGTCTTTATGTTCTTTAACTTGGAATTTAATCATATTCTCAACAAGATTTCAACGTGGTGGTTTATTTTTCTAATGTAATTGAACAAATTTATTTGACTCAACTCAATTCGAATATCATTTCACTCAACTTGAATCGAAAATATTTCAAATCAAGTTAGAATAATAAAATAGGACATATCAACTTGACTAGCTAAAATTTTTTTCACTTAATTCGATAGGATGTTGACCTCTATTCATAACAATCAAGTAAACCTGTATCTTCCGAATTTGTAAGTACACATTATTTGTGCATAAAATAACAATCTATATAATTGTTTTTATTAATATATTTAATAGATGAAAGCATTTTTTTTAAATATTTTTATTGTACTTAAGATTTAGTATGCGTATTTACTTGAATGAAAGATAAAATATGATGATCAATACATTTATTTATCCTTTAGAATTGGGTTAGATTCAAGACTCAACTCAAGTTAACAGACTGAGTCAGCCAAACCCAGTAGCAAAAGAAAACCTAAAGATGGCTAGCTGAGGGAAGCCCACATTGCACTTGTAGCATCATTTCTCCATTTCCAGGTTTATTTCTGAATTTAGAAATACTCCCAGCACAAATGCAAAGTCACAAATAAAAACTTTCCCAAAAAAGACAACAAAACTGAAAAATAGGAATCGATAAAGCCATATACACCATTGGGTTTTTGATTCATGGGACTATTATGGAAGGATTATGTTATTTCTTTTGTTTTGGTTTCTATTACTTCTGTTATATTTCCTTTTGTAATGTGGTCATTAAAACTTTTAGGAGCATAGGTTAATGAAATGATGAGTTTTATGAGAGTACAAGAAACAGGGGCATTTTGAGCTAAGGAAGGTTATGACTATTTAATGAAAAGGTGTGTTTCATTATCTTCACTTGGCATAATGACCTCTAACAAGCATTTCTTTTCTCTCTCTTGTGTTTATCAACAGTAGAGTGGGAAGGAAAATGGTTATGCAAAACTGTCATTGAAGGAAATATCTTCTTTTTTCTTCTTCTTCTTCTTCTTCATCTCTATCAACTCATATCTCTGTTCTCTATCTCTTCTTATTCTTTTCGATTTCTGTAATTATTATCTATCACAAGTATCAGAGCAAGGCTTTCCTCATAATCGGATACGGTATTTCCACGTGTCTACAAAAGGAGGTGACCCATATTTAGTAGGAAATGACCAAGTTGCAAACTAGAGTCTCATAGTGGGATGCTATATTAGAGGAACGATTTAAAGGGTTGAAAGAAGATTTGTAGTGTGAATCCAAATCTAATATTCAAATCTTGTTTAAGAAATATATGGCCAAGTTAGTTGTATCTTCTAGGGTTGGTTCATTAGTAGATAAAAGGAAAGGTATATTGGAAGGACCATCACCGAGTTTTCCTTCAAGGGAGCCACTAAAAACATTTCCTCATATGGATATTGCTAGTTTGACTCTCTCTTAGAACCAAGGAAATATGGACTTAGGAGACAATCTCATAAGTGAGAGTGTCCTTGCTTTGATGGCATCGGCTTTCGAGGATGGTGGCAAAATTCGAGCAATACTTAGAGGTTGAAGGGGTACCAACCAATGCAAGGGTTCGCACGGTGATGCTTCATTTAGAAGGTAAGGCCCTTGACTGGCATCATTTTCATACACAATATCATGGAGGGTTTCAAAACTGAGTCTCTTATGCTTAAAGTTTAAAGAAACGATTTGGATCGAGTGACTTCCAAGACCCAATAGTAGAATTAGTATCTCTAAGGCAGGTTAAGATTGTAGACCAGTATCATGATTCCTTTATTAGCATCTTGATCCAACTTTATCTTTGTGAACAGTATTTGTAACTCTTTAAACCTAAAAGATTGGTGGAAGGGTTTTTGGTTTTCAGGCAACTCAAAAATATTCTACAAAGTAATGCTAAAAGAGGGTTACTGTCAAGGTGGAACTCATTATCTCGATGTTTCTCAATACCTACTACAGGATCTAAAACTATTAAGGCCCTTGTGTCTGCTCACTCATCTAATCATTACAATAGTCCTGTTGCATTAGGGAGTCAACATAGAGGGCCAAATAGGTCACTATTTTCAACTGAGATTGAGGGATGAAAGAAAAAAGGTCTTTGTTTCTGGTGTAGGGCCAAGTATGTAATTGGCCATAGATGTGTCAAATCTCAAATTTATCATTTACTCTTAGATGTTGAACCATAATAGGAAGATGACGACTTTTTCACAACTTCTGAAAAATATCAATCAAGTAGAAGAGCCAACACCTACTACAAGAAATGTCTTAGAATTGATGTTGTCTTTCCATGCCATATAGGGCTCTCAAGGAATCAACACTATGAGAGTGGTTGCTTGTGTTGGTACTACCAAAGCTATACCTTTGATTGACTTAGGCAGCACTCACAACTTTATTAGTTCCAATCTAGTGATGCAACTATCTTTCCAGACAGTCCCATGAGCAGGTTGAAGGTGACAGTAGTTGATGAAGGTGCCCTTCTTACTAGTGGAATTTGCAGAGAAGTAAATTGGACAACTCCAAGCACCAGTTATCAGACTGATTTCTTGGTACTACCCTTAAAGGCTGTGATCTGGTGTTGGGTGCAATGGTTACCTTCCTTAGGTCCTATCACTTAGGAGTTTAGCTCTCTCACTATCTAATTTGTTTACAAGGGTCAACAATATCTTTTGGAGGGGATTCAACCAATACACATTCAAGTTATAGAGGCTGCTAAGTCAAGCAGGTGTTTATCTGTGGTTGGCCAAAGTTTGGGCTCTTGTGCAATGGTTTTGACAGGATCAGTGTAGGCTACTTTATTGAAGAATGATGCTAATATCATCAATGAGTTGCAATCCTTACTAGATGTTTATAAAGATGTTTTTTGAGAGCCAACTACTCTTCCACCTTCCAGACTTCTAGACCAGTGAATACCTTTGAAGGATGAAGTTGTAGTAAAAATAAGACTATAGAAATATCCTGCAATCCAATAAATAGAAATGAGAAAGCTAGTGCATGAAATGTTGCAAACATGGATTATTAGGGACAATAATAACTTGTTTACATCCTCCATCGTGATGGTTAAAAAAATATGGGAGTTGGAGGTTATGCGTAAACTATAGGTAGCTAAATAAATTAACTGTCAAAGACAAATTTCCTATACCTATTATTGAGGAACTCTTACATGAACTTGGG
This sequence comes from Gossypium raimondii, assembly GCF_025698545.1. Taxonomy (NCBI): domain Eukaryota; kingdom Viridiplantae; phylum Streptophyta; class Magnoliopsida; order Malvales; family Malvaceae; genus Gossypium; species Gossypium raimondii. Next base: position 19,133,185 of record NC_068567.1, read on the forward strand.
CAGACAAGGTTCTTCTCCAAATTGGACCTCTGATCAGGCTACCACCAAATCAAAAAATGGGAGCTTGAAATCTAAAAAAAGGCATTTAAGACACATGAAGGGCACTATGAGTTTTTGGTCATGCCCTTTGACTTGACCAATGCCCCCTCTAGTTTTCAATCCTTGATGAATTCAGTTTTTAAACCTTGGTTGAAGAAATTTGTTTTGGTGTTCTTCGATGACATCTTAGTGTATTTAGTAACTTGGTACAATCACTTGTTGCATTTGAGGAGGGGTTTTGACATTTTGAGAAGCCAACAATTGTTTGCCAAAAAGAGCAAGTGCCAATTTGGATACATTCAAATTGAATATTTGTGGCAAATTATTGACCTACCATCAAATGCAGTAGTTGATTTAGGTCAATTCCGCACTTAAAAAGTTATTTTCTAAGCTATTTAGGATTTTAATTTAAGTTCTCAGTATTTAGGTCTTAGGATAGAAAGTTAATAAAAAGAAGTGTTTTTAACACATTTTGTAGGTGTTGTGATCCAATAGGCTAACATGGGCCTTAGGTTGGGCTAATGTGTTCAATTGAGTGTGTAGCATGAATATATAAAGGCCCAATTGATGTGAAAGCAAAGGACGAGTGATGCACAAGCTTCTCGAGCCATCAAAGCACCAAACAATCAACTGAGGTTGAATTAGGGTGTCGTGTCCTGCCCAAGTAATCCAGGTTTTTTTTTCCCATGCAATCAAACTTATACGAAGACCTAAGACGTGTTGAAGACCTAATTTAGGCTGCCAACACCTTTATAAATAAGACATTAGGAGTTGAATATAATCAAGTCGTCCTAGACACCTTCAAAAACCCTCGTAGTTTAGATTTAGATTTAGTTTTAGTTTTTTTTTCTTTTTGTCTTTTAAATACTTTCTTGTTTTTCTTCTTGAATTAGTTTTGATTTAAGGACTTGTTTATTTAATTAAAGTATTCACTTTATATTTTCTATTGTATTTGTTTTATTTCATTATTCTAATCGAGAGGTATGTTAGTCCATTCCCCATTCGATACTTAATCCACAATTATTCAAATCTCTTTTCTTCCCCAAATTTTTTGTGTTTCTTACATGGTTTATTCAATCGAAGCTGAGATTATGAATAACATGAATGGCTAAATGTAACATCCCAATTTTGGGCCTAGTCGGAATAGTGGTTTCGGGACCACAAATTTGATAAGGAAAAATTTATTTTTACTATATTTTTATCGCCTACAATTTCACGGAATGATTTCATGAAAATTTCGTTCAAAAATTTCGACGTTTGGGCACTCAATTTAGTCAAAAGGACTAAATTGTAAAAAGTGCAAAAGTTGAGTTCTACATGTTAGAGGTGTCCAATTGTTATGAAATTTTCAATTGGAGGTCTTTATATGGTAATTATCCCATTGGTTAAGTTATGGACAAAAATGGACATGAGTTAAGTGAAATAGGAAATTTTTAAGTTAGGGACATTTTGGTAATTTGGTAATTAAAATGAATTAAAAGGGAAAAAGATAGCAAATTGTGCTCATCTTCTTCATTTGGCCAAAATTAGCAAGGGGGAAGCCATAGTTACGGTTTTCAAGCTTCCAAGCTCTATAGTAAGTGATCCCAAGCCCCGTTTTTCATGTTCTTTACGTTTTTGAAGCTCCGTTAACTTGATTTAGCTTATTCTAGCAATAATTTAACCTAGGGCTCATATTTGGAAAAAAATATCCATAGGTGAAATGTGTTTATTTTGATGTTTTATGGTAGAAAATGTAGTTTTAAATTATATTAAACGATTTGTGCAAAGCGATTTTAAGTGAAAACGAGTAAAACGACATAATCGGTAAAAATACCTAATGTTCACAAGTAAGTGTTAGAATGTGAATTTGATGTTACCATAGAAGGGAAAAATACTAAAAATGTTATTAAACATAAGAATATGGGATAAAGTTTAACTTCCGAGCTTCGGGGCAAAATTGTAAATATGTAAAAGTTTAGGGGCAAAATCATAATTTTGCCAAAGTTAGAGTCGAGGGCTGTTTTGATAAATGTGAGTATTAAATAAACTAAATTTTCTATTATAGATCAAGAAGAACGAAATATGGGGTTAGACCGAGGAAAGAAAAATGTTGAAGACTAAGTTGATAGATTTGGCCATATTTTGTACCGAGGTAAGTTTACGGTAAATAAATACAATATTTCAATAATTATTATTAATGCTGATATTTTTCAGCAATCATGTATTTATTTTATGAAATTATATAATGTTGACTCAAGTATGAGATGATAGAGAATTAGTGTTAAAAAGTCCCGTTGAAACATAAGGAATGTATCGGATACAAATGTCATGACATTTGGGTAAAGAGATCACATCTAAGACCATGTCTGGGACATTGCATTGGCATCATTGAGGTTATGAGATGTCCCATGTAAGACCATGTCTGGGACATGGCGTTGGCACCGAGATGAGAGGTCCCCCGTAAAACCATGTCTGGGACATGGCATGGGCACCGATATGAGAACTCCCATGTAAGACCATATCTAGGATATGACATTGGTAGTACAAGAAACATCCCATGTAAGACCATGTCTGGGACATGGCTTTGGCATGTTATTATCAGAAAAGAGACCCGAGTATCCTTATTATTCCAATGTGGCTCAGCGGGCTAGTAAACAAATTATGTTCCATGAAAGTTCAGGTAAAAGCATAAATAACAAATTTAGGTGAGTTATAAGAGTTAAGAACATATTATGTTATCAATTGAGAACCAACATTTCGACAAGAGAAGAGTAAGTTATAATCATGAGTTATCTAAGTAAACAAGTAAGTGAACGAGTAAGAGAGTAGGTAAAGAGGAAATTAAAGATCATGACATTTGAGTATAATTATTTGTGTTAAATGTTGTTATTTATTTGCTTGTAAACTTACTAAGCTTTATGCTACTTCTTTTATTTTCCTTCTTTTATAGTATTGCAAAGCTAATTTGGGGATCTTAAAGACGTCAGAGAGCACTCACACTATCAATAACAACAACTCGGTATTTTATGATGATCAACGATTGAGCTATGGCATGTATAGGGACTTAGTCATTTTCAATGTATGTCCTTATGATATTGCTAAAGGATGATGTGTAAATATGTGATAATGTTTAGCTATTAAAATGGCTAAGTAAGAATATATTTGCTATTATGAATGCCTAGGTGATAGTTTATACCTAGTAATTATGAAAGATTAAAAATTTGCAATGAAACTGTTTTGGGACAGCAGCAGTGATGTGACTTTGAAAAATCACCAAGGATAGTATAAAATTAATTAGAGAGTGAATGATATATATAATTAAATATTATCGAGTCTATTTTCATAGAAAAATAACAGTGTGGGTAAAGGAATTTTATATTTTGAGATATTTGAATTTTGGTTAGACAGGTGCGAATGGTTTTGGAGTCCCTATTCGACTTTAGAAAATCATTAAAAATTTTTAAAAAATAATTATGAGTTATAATTTATATGTCTAGATTCCTTAGTGAGTCTATTTTCTGTAGAAACAAGTGAGAACACCATATGAAAATCATACGATAAGAAAATTGATTTTTAGTGAATAAAGGTCAGAACTGTCAGGCAGTGAAACAGGGAAGACTTTAATGAATAAACTGTACTAATTGGTTAAACCAAAAATTCTGAAAATTTGATGGTAAGATAATATATGAGTCTAGTTTTAGGAAAAAATTACAGATCTAAATTTTATGTTTCGTAACTCAATTTATAGTTAAATTAGTGACTGCTGCGCAGGTGCACAACATTATGGTGAACAGAGAAATAAATTTTAAAAGCAAATTTTTATGCCCCGAACTAATAAGTCAAGTAATGCCCCATGCTCAACTCCAACAATGGTCTCGGGTAAGGGGTGTTACACTAAATCCCTTAGGGGTGATTAACAAGTGGATAGGGATGTGACTAAGAGAGGATTTGAGATTTCTTGAGATGGATTAATTGGAATAAATTATATGTTCTTAAACTGTTAGGCTTGACTACCCTAAAAAGTTATCATAGGGTAGACTAAATCGGAAGATATGTCGAACCGAGTAAATCGTAATTTATCATGGTTGAGAAATTGAGGTTAGAATATAAGAGAGCATCAACCAATCAATTAATTTAATTAGAGTCGAAAGGTAATAATTGCTTGATCGGTTATTAATCTACTCTAGAGCCCCAATCTGAAGTTAGTTGCAAACCCTGAAGAGAGTTAATCTTCCTAATATGTTTATTAGTTTAATTTAACTATTTATCTTTCTTTCTTTCTTTATTTTTACCAGTTATTTATTTTTGATCCTCTTAATTTATTTTATGATCCATCGTAATATAGGAATTAAGTATTACTACTTAGACTTAGTATTGTAAAAAATGCTTTCATTATTTGTTCCATCCTCCCTTGGCTACGATCCTCAGAGTACTTCCAGTATTTCATTGTACAACTGTATTACAATTTGACTCATGTACTTGCAGACATTGCCGTTATCAATTCTTATATTTGTGGTGTTATATTTATTCTATAAACGATAACTTGTTTATAGGCGGTCAATTATCTCCTATGGGAAGTTGGCCATGGATCCTTCCAAAGTCACTAATGTCCTAGCTTGGATGACTTATCAATCTATCAAAGATCTTAGAGGGTTTCTTGGTCTCTTAGGCTATTACAGGAGATTTATAAAGAGATATGACAACCTAGCAAAACCTTTTACAGATCTTCTAAAGAAAAGATAGTGGAGCTAGTCTAAGCAAGTTGATAAGGCCTTTTTAGCATTGAAAAAAGCTCTTAGCACTGCTCCAATGTTGGCCCTACCTGACTTCCAACTTACCTTTTGCTTGGATACAGATGCTAGTAGTATAGGAGTAGGGGCTGTCTGACAGCAATGAGGACATCCTATTGCTTTCTTCAGCAATGCCTTCGGGGCCCAACATCAATCTCTGTCCATTTATGAGAAAGAAATTTTGGTTTCTCTTTTAGCTATCAAGAAATGGCATCACTATTTGGTTTGTCGTTGTTTTTGTATTAGAACCAATCATCAAAGCCCATGGTTCCTTGCTGACCAATAGGCCATCACTCTGTTTAGATAAAATAGGTGCCAAGATGCTTGGCTATGATTTTGAGATACTCTATAGGTAGGAAAGCACAAATGTAGTAGCTAATGCCTTGTTTAGACAACATGCTACCATAGAAGGTGAGTATTTGCAACTGACAGGTAGCCCAATGATCTCTGGTTTATTGACTAGGGTTCAAACATCTTAGCAACACGATCCAAAACTCCACAAACTTTTTACAGAAATTCAACACCACCTTTCCTACCCTAAATATACTTGGGATGGCAGTTTTCTAAGAAGGAAGGGAAAACTAGTGGTAGGAAAAGATCTTACCCTCAAGAAAGAATTGTTTTCCTATTTTCAAGAGGGAGCTACTGGGGACATTTAGGAATCCATGCTTCTCGACATAAATTAGCCAACATGATCTACTAGAAAGGCTTGTCTACTGATGTTAAAAAATAGGTTAGGGAGTGCTCAATTTGTCAACAATGCAAATATGATACGTTTGCCCATCTTGGCCTTTTTTAACCACTTTCCACTCCATTGTTAATAAACATGAGAGAGTAAGGAAATGTTTGTTAGAGGTCATTATGCCAGTTGGAAATAGTGAAACGCACTATTTCATTAAACAGTCATAACCTCCCTTAGCTCAAAACATCTTCATTTCTTTTACTCTCATAAAACTCATCATTTTATAAACTTATGATAAAAAAATGCTGTGGTTTTTTAATGAACACTTTACAAAAGGAAATATAACAAAAGTAACAGAAACCAAACCAAATAAGCAAGAGCTTGGTCTGAAGTCAGTATGGACTTCCCACTTCTAAAGGGAAAGACACGATTCTGGTTGTGGTTCATAGGCTTACAAAATATGCTCATTTTGTGGCTCTCTCCCATCCCTTCTCTGCTGTTGTGGTAGCCCATGCTTTTTTAGATAATGTATACAAGCTTCATGGTCTTCCAAACTCGACTGTCTCAGATAGAGATAGGATCTTTGTCAGCACCTTTTGGCAAAAGCACTTCAAGAAGCTAGGGACCAAGCTGCGATTGTCTACGGTGTACCATCTAGAGAGTGATGGTCAAAATGAAGTTAAATAGATGTTTAAAAGGCTACTTACACTGCATGATAGGTGAAGGCCCAGACGATTGGTTATGTTGGCTATCTTTAGCAGAATGGTACTATAATTCCACCTACCACTCTGTTATTCACATGACTCCCTATGAAGCCTATATGGTCAAGATCCCTCGCATCATATGCCTCATTTGGTTGGCTCATATTCAGTAGACTGTATTGACCATAGTTGGCAACAAAGGGAGGTTTCCAGACACCTTCTCTAATACCATCTTTAATGAGCACAAGATCATATGAAGCGTTATGGTTAAAAGAAGATGAGTGAATGCTCTCAGTTTGGGTTGACGTATAGTGCGACTTGTCAAATATATTGCGTCACATGGGATTCCCTCGTTCTCTTGCCCAATCGAGATATCCTCTATTTTGCCCCAAAAAGATTGATTGAATTATCAAAAATTTGTAGCGCAAAGTGTAATGAAGTGCAATTAGAGATCTATTTCATTTTTTTGGGGTATCCAGATTAATATTTTCAATTAGACTGATTTATGGTTGGCTTGGTTGGACCGAAAAAATGAAGCATCCAGGCTCCGTTTAGAAAAAACCCAATTGGTAATACATTTATGATTACCACCTATATCATAATCATAAATCTTTTTATTTACAAATTCGAAATAGAAATAAAAACGATTTCAAGCTACTAATCAATTGAATAATATGAGAAATATGTTGAATATTTGGCGGAACACGTGAAAGAAAAAGTAATTAAATTATAATAAAAAAGGAAATGAAATCATAGCAAAAATATGTCTTTTTCGGTTAGGGTATGGTCTATTTGAAATTACAACCCTATTGATAGCATTCCTTAAGAAAGATTACCAACCGAAAGCTTTCCCCAAAATTTTTTGGCCCCTTTCAAGTTTTGGCTAAGGTGGGCATAGTGGCTTACACACTCTAGCTACTGCCATCTACTAGAATCCAACTAACATTTCATGACTCTCAGCTCAAGTGCCATGTGGGTCCACAACAAGCACAACCTACACTTCTTATGATAGACACTGATAGTATGCTTCCTAAGGAACCACTCCGAATCCTCGATCATAGAATGGTCAAGAAGAATAACTAGCCAATAACTAAAGTACTTGTTGAGTAGGCCAATACTTTACTTGAGGATGCTACTTGGGAGCCATTGCAGGGCCTTAACCAGTGCTACCCAAACTTTGATCCTTGAGGACAAGGATCTTCTTCAGTGAAGGAGTATTGTTACGGAAGGATTCTGTTATTTCTTTTGTTTTGGTTTTTGTTACTTCTGTTATATTTCCTTTTGTAATGTGGTCATTAAGAAAAAGAAGTTTTTAGGAGCATAGATTAATGAAACGATGAGTTTTGTGAGAGAAAAAGAAATGGGGGTGTTTTGAGCTAAGAGAGGTTATGAATATTTAATAAAATGGTGTGTTTCATTACCTCTAGCTAGGATAACAACCTTTTGTTGGAAAAAAACCTGGTTTGAAAACGGTTTTCTTGCACAATGATAAATTAAAAATTTTAAAACTGGCCTAGTTTGTGATATTTATAGCGATAAACCTTAACCGAATTTGTACCTGTGTTTTTGGATAAGCATATCATTGATATTTTCAACTTTCAACAAAACGGTCTTCTTTTTTATTTTCGTACCACGAACTGCTTCAAGTGTGGGCTCGAACCACTTGAATCAAAATATAGAACTAGAAAAAGTTTTCCTTTTCGGGTGAAAACAGAAATTTTCTCTTTTTAATAGAAATCGGTAAAATTTTTATTCTGAAAAATATGTTTATAAGTTGAGAATGAATTCTCTCTATTTTTTGGTAGAATAACAATCTTCCAAAAGTTGTGTAAATAGCTCTACTAGTGCCAATCTATTTATAAGAAGAGAAGGTAGAAACCTTGTAGAGTTGTAGAGGTTTATTTTAAATACAAAAACAACATCCTACCTAGAGTAGGAGAGAGGTAAACGACTCACCCCTAGATTTCTACTAGAGTTACCACCCCTTTCATGTTATACGGGTGTTTTAGGCCTCTCTCACATCAAGTTAAATTACGAGTACTTCTTAGGCCTTTTTGACCCAGTACTTTATAATATGATCCAACCCGATTCAGTTTTTCTATTTCCCAAAACAAACTTTAATATCTACATATTAAACAATTTTCTAACCCTAATTTTACCCTAGTAAAATTTTGACAATTTTACCCGCCGATAAAATTTTGACGATTTTACCCCTGGTAAAATTTCGAGAAAATTAGTTCAATATGTCACAACTCAACATGTTTATTATGACCAAATGGTTTATTTTCATTTTGTTAAGTAATATTATATAGGATTTTAAATTTTCATTTTCAATTTCATTTCCATTTTTGGAAATCTAGATTCATTTCAAAATGATTCAATTTTTCCATTTCAAAGAAAACCATAATCATTTCTAAATGTTTCCAATTTCTTTTTTTTTTCTATTCATTTGTTATTTTTGGTTTCAATGAGCTAGCGGAGAGACAGATTGAACATATGTAGTTGAGGCTCAAATGATTTATAGTTAAGTTCTATCTTTTCGCCTATTAATTATAAATTCATTTAATCACAAATTCATTCCACTATAGTATCGTGACAAAGCTCTCCTCAACAACATACCATTACGAAAATAATTACTCAGTGCTCATCCAATGACCTTGTCATAAGTATGTTACCCTCATAGGATATCATTGATCTCTTTGGGATAATATCTGTTCTCCCAATATGATCATATTTTATCTCGTGGTAACCATTACAGCTTTCTTCATAAAAAGTCAATCACTATCAAATAGTGATCAAGTCATCTATCACGAAGACGGATGACCCATGACCACATTTATTTTTTGTCAACCATGTAATGCCAATAAGAGGTTATCATTTACCAATGTTTTGGGGTATGAATTCCACTATTGTGAATAACACTACATACTACAGAAGTCATACACCCAACACACTAGCTTTTGGTTCCTTATCTTTTTGAACTCAAGCTTTTACTTACATAAAATTGTACGAGTCACGCATACATAGTCCACCATCCACTCAGGATTTATGTATGCCACACTATGAAAGTCACAAGTGAATAAATCCAGAAATAGATTCAAGATCTATTCTACTTGGGTCCTACTCGATATACTGTAAGCTCAGTCAGTCACATCTATGTCTTTATCTTTTAGGAGTCATCTGCTCCGATGCCCAAGACTAAACATCTCCCTAATTGGACTTGATAGACGACATATTAGTCTTTCAATCGATTTGCTCAATTTGGATTAGACTAATGACATATTTAGGTTCTTTTACTAATACAAGTTGTCATTTTGTACTACGATCCAACCACATAATACCGCTTAGTATTAGTTAAATATAAGACAACCAATGAGCAACCTTGTCTTCCATTTTGCTTTGTGTGCAAAAACCATGTGAGAAAAATATACAAAGTATTAATGTAATTCATGAATAATTTTATTAACCAATCTGTTTGAAAAAATTACAAGTGTACTTAGACGAAAATACTACACTTAGGTCACCAAATCCAACAGTCTCTCACTTGCTCTAGTAAATTAGATGATTAATGTTTTGCATTCTTATGCTCCTCCACATGTTTTCCAAAGAACTCTCTAGCTAGTAGAGTCTTGGTAAAGCAAAACCCAAGGTATGTCCTTAGATATGTTCTTTGACTATATCCACTGTTCTGTCAAACACTATTGTGTCCGTTAATGTGTTATGTATTTATGTGGTTTTTTTAGGTTTAGCTATATCCACACTATTATAGTGTCATAGCTTTTTGTACCTCATATTCTGCCCTGCAGAGGTAGCAATGTAAGCTTTCTTGACACTTATTCACACTATGGAATCACCATTTAGGACAAAACCACAGTCCAATGTCAATTTCCTTGAATCCTGACATGTTTGGAAGTTTGGATTAGTATATTCGATAGGAGTGAGATCTCCTCTAGAATATACAAGCATATAATCCCTCGTTTACCGTAAACACTTGAGTATATGCTTAATTTTTTGCCAATTCCTTGAACTTGGATTTGCCTGATATCAGCTAACCAACCCCATTGCAAAACAAATATCTAGGCGTGTGTATAGCATAGCATACATGAGACTTCCTACTATCGAAGCATAAATAACCTTTCTCGTGTTTCCTCTTTCTTCGCTATTTTAGGACAATCCTCTAAAGAGATATGAAATTGCATAACGCTCTGATATTTGATCCATGTATAAAGCCTGAGACAATGTTATCACTTTGTTCTTTCGATCTCTTAGAATTTTAATACCTAGAACAAAATTAGCTTCTCCCATTTCTTTCATGCTAAACTGTTGGTTTAATCACAATTTAACTGATGATAATGCCCCTACATCATTTCTAATGAGTAGAATGTCATTAACATATAGAATGAGAAAGACCACCTTTCTATTCCCTAAATGTTTGTAAACACAAAGTTCATCTACGTTTTTCTCAAATCTAAAAGTCTTAATCACCTGATCAAATCTTTAATTTTATGAGCGGGATGCTTGCTTAAGTCCATATATGGACGTAAGCAGTTTGCAAAATTTATGCTCGTTTCCTTTAGCTATATGTCCGGTGGGTTGCATCATGTAGATTCTCTCTTCAACATAGCCTTTCAAAAACATGATTTTGTCATCCATTTTCCAGATCTCATAATTGAGAGCCGTCACAATGGATTGTAATATGCGGATTGACTTGAACATGACAACCAAAGAGAAGGTTTCTTTGTAATCAATACCTTCTTTCTAAGTATAACCATTTGCTACAATTTTGGCCTTTTAAGCTTCAAATTTCCCATCTGCATTTCTTTTCCTCTTGTTTTACAGCCTATAGATTTTATCCCTTTTGGTAAGTCTACAAGTTCCCACACTAAGTTGGAATACATAGAATCTATCTTAGCTTTCATAGCTATTTCTCAGAGCTTGGAATCAATACTCTGCATCGCATTATCATATGTGAGTGGGTCATTATCTTCCTATTTGGTAGACTCAATGTTAAAGACATTTTCGCTAGATTGGAAGAACTTAGGCCTACGAGAGACCATCCCACTACGATGAAGCTCCCTATGCTACTGATCATTGGTAGGTTTACTATTAAGAGTTGGTTTTGGAACCATTTCTGCAGGGATTTGTATATTTCTCGTAAGCAGCTTGAGTACCTATTTACTCTGATGTTTGAAGTCATTCATGTAACTTTCTTCAAGGAAAGTAGCATGAGTTGACACTATAACAATTTTCTCTTTCGAGTTATAAAACAAACCACCATTTATTCCCTTTGGATATTCTACTAAACATGTACAATTTTGTCAGTGAGTCCATCTTTCTCACATCTTTATCCAATATGTGGGTTGGACATCCCTAAATCCTTAAATGTTTTAGACTTGGCTTCGTACCATGCCACAAGTCGTATGAAGTTTTCGATGCTGCCTTAGTTGGCACATCATTCAGAATATAACAAGTCATTTGTACCACAAGTCTCCAGAAAGAGATTAGCAGCTTCGAATAACTTAACATCAAAAGTACCATATCTAACAACATTCGATTCCTTCTCTCTACCACACGCCATTCTATTATGGAGTGCCCGACGAGGTTAACTTAGATAGAATCCCATTCTCTATGAGGTACCCTTAGAACTCATCAAATAAATATTCCCTACCTCTTGCACGAAACTCTTTGAATTTATCAAAGGTTTCACTTTTGCGGTGCATCAGGTATACATACTCATATCTGCAATAGTCATCAATAAATGTTATGTAATACTTGTAACTACCTCTTGCACTAACGCTCATGGGTACACATACATCAAAGTGCGCAAGTTCTAGGGGTTTTTCGTCCCTCGTTCCTTTTCCATTAAAAGATCACTTAGTCATCTTACCTTTCAAGCAAGATTCATATTGTAGAAGATCAACTTCTTTAAGTGAACTTAAGATGCCGTCTTTTACAAGTCTAACAATTATTTCTCGGTTAATATGACCAAGTCTCAAATGCCAATGATACACCTCTTTAGAGTGAGAAATTTTAAGTCTTTTGTTCGATATTTCAGTCTCAAGCAATGTGTACCTCTTTGGTTTGATAAAATAGAGATTATTTGACATCCATCCATTACAGATAGATTACGATTTCTAAATATTGCAATCCCATTATTAAAAGTCATGGTCAAGCTGTCTTTATATAAACATGTAACAAAAATAAAGTTTCTTTTGAAACTTGGTACAAAGAAAATGTCTTTTAAAATAATATTCCTAAAATTATCAAAATAAATATGCACATCTCCCACTGCTTCAGCTGCCATACTTGTCATGTTCCTAGTCCACAATGATAAGTTTTTATCTCTAAGATCTTCCGTCTTCTCAAACCCCTGTAGAGAAACACAGACATGATTAGTGGTCTATTAAATCTTCCACTAAACAAGGTTATATCATCAAGAGTTCAATACCTTGCCTTTGGAAGCTAGGTATTCCTTCCACTCTTTATAGTTTTCCTTGAAGTGCCTTTTCTTGCTGTAGAAGAAACATTTAGACTTAGATAAGTCTTTAGGCTTTCTGGTTCTCTTCCTTTCCTCTTGTAATGGCCTAGAGATCTTAGCTTTGCCTTTCTTAACGCGATTTCCCTCCCCTTTTAAGGAAGAAGCGACGACTATATTCTCTTCTGCTCTTCAGACCAGTTGACCGTTGTTCAACATAAACTCATAGGATTGTAGCTCCTTTATGAGTTTTGTAAGCAGTAGGTTTATGTTGCCAAGGTCATATACGACCCAAAAACTAGCAAAATCTTTTGACAAGATTTTGAACACTATTTCAATTTGAATGTTTTGGTCCAGATTAGCCTCATTGTTCGCAGCCTCGTCAAAGTAGCCTATAAAAGTGATCATATGGTCTTTGATCGTAGTGTCGGGCTTTTTTTGGGAATTCATCAAGCTAGTTATGATAGATCGTTGAGTAAAGACAGCTTGGCCTCCGAACATGTCTTCTAGCTTATCTAGAATCACTTTAGCAGTCTTACAGCTCTCCAGTTGCTTATACATAGTGTTGGTCACGCTTGCCAGCATATAGCAATGAGCTATCTCATCAGACTCTTCCCAACATTTTCTAGCCTTAGCTTGAGTGGCCAGTGGGCATTTATTACCAAGAACTATTTTAAGTTTCTCATAGCTTAGGACAATTATCAGGTTCTTTTTCTATTCCTTATAGTTATTTCTGTTCAATTTTTTTCAGTGAGTATGTTCAATAAGGGAGTTAGTGCCATTTTCGAACTGAAAATAAAACATTCATATATTAATATATTTACATTAAGCAAATGTTTGAAAACTTTTTGCAACATTACAATATGCACTAAGATGATGCATGTGTCTTACATTAAACCTTTAAAACATTTGTAAGTTGTTTCAATGATAATTCCCACACCCATTGAAGCAAGCCACCATGGGGCGATCATGATCAACTAGTAAGAACATGGATTTCCATCCAATTAGTACATGAACCTAATTCTTTAGGCATTTACACGTACTAATAATCTTGTAACATTTTACCATCATTCTAACTTAAGTAGATCTTCGATGGGAGTTACTTAATTAGAATATCTTGAGTGTATAACCATCAACTCAACACTTATCGTATCATGCACCATAAATGAGTCATCTTGGGACAATCTATAACCTCCCAAACCCGGCCTAGACATTATGATTGAATTGTGAATATCACATTAGTCACTTATGTGCCAAACCATCTAATCATTCCTTGAAAACTTTGATTACTCTTTTTTAAGAAAAACCACGGTTTACACTTGTAAATTTGAAAATCGTTGATTAATTAAGTCAACTGTTCTTATGTCATTTATTAGCAACATGGTTTTGGAAAACACTTTGCTCGTTGTTTCACTCAACAAAACCTCATTACCTTTTATTGAGACGAAAAATTCAATTTATGACAAATTTATTATTAAGTCAAAATCATGTATCTACTTTCAAATTATGATTTAAAAAACTGACTAATGTGACTAGTATGCATGCATGTAAATCCTAAATAAAAGTAAAACCCAAACCATAGTCCAAATGATTTTTTATTGTCCAAAACCAAATAAATCAAAATAAAACTTATTTAGAATATTTATTTAGTTTGAAGTCCTTCGTATGTCGGCATGCCGAGTCCGATCCTAGTTTTGAGCATTAATTGAGATGTATGAAACTATGGGGTGATCTACTAGCTCAGTGTGAGCCTAAACAATAAGAACACCCAATTAAACATAGAGAAAGGAATCATTAATATTAATGCAACACATAACCCAACATTCAACTTTATCAGTAGAAAATGTCATGATCATAACACAATGCATAAAGAATCCTACCCAACCATCCGTTACACACCACAAGTTTCTCAGAACCCGTCTGCCAAACTCCAAACATGCGAGCTAAGCTCGATATGGTGAAACCTCCATTATCGTAATGCAGTTATACTACCATTTAAAATGAGATATAATTTCCATTCTTGCCATTACTCTGGATGTAGTTTATTGACATCTGCGGACTTATTATGCTGACATTACTCCACTGAACTCCTCCGTCATCCACAAAACCCACCCCATGCACATTTGGTATGTTATACAAATTACAACCAAGAACAAGTTTCCATTACATTCACATTTCAGTAGCATGTCTTACATGCCCTCATAATAACATTCGCTTTCATTCAGTAGTAGCACTTATCAAGCACTCAATTTCACCATCAATACGGTGACTTTCTAACATGCCATAGTTTTATTATCATTTTATAAGCAATTTTCTTAGTGCATGTGTAGCAGTCATTATCTTTTCATGCATTCAATCATTATTTTCATATTAATCCAGGCTAAGAATACAACCAACATTCATTTCATAATCAAATCATCAATTTAATTTCATACCAATACCACTCATACAAATTATCAATCAACCATGCTAATTTTGTAAACATGGCATCTAATTAGGGCTCGAAATGTACCTGATTCAGCCACCTTAAAATCACTTACTTAGCCATTTAAATAGGCCCAACTAGAAAGATTAAATATAAATTTAAACCACTAAAAATACAATTTATACACTCAAGTTTATAGGTTAGAACCCACACCTTAATTTCGCACAACCGTAGCACTACTTGTGAAACCTGCGATTCCTCCTTTAGACTTAAATTGACCCTAAATTGAAATACAATATTTATTGAGTTAAGATGCTATTAAATCAGAATTTAGACACCATTTAAGGGTTTGATCAATCATTTTTATCATATCTCAATTATAAAATCCAAATCAGTTAGTTCGCTTACACTAATTCAGTGAGAAATGAGGGCTTGAAGGGTGAACATCTCACTGCTGATCCAGAGCGTTTAAGTTAGTGTATAACACAATAAAATAATAAAAAATCAGTAGATAATCATCCATTTATAACCTTAATTCAATCAAATAACACATTCCCTAACAACCAAGCTGAAACTACGCATTAACCTGCAAGCAACCGCACTTACACTTCCTGATTCGTCAGATTTAAGTTGTTGAACAATTAAGATCCAATTTTCCTAAATAATACATGATTAAAGAATTAGTATGAAGTGGTTTAATAGATATAAACCTTGCTGGAAATAAGTGGTAAAAATAATAAAATTTGACAACCCCCAATGGTAGATATAGGAGCCGCACACCACCGAAATTGACTACGAAGGGGACTATTTTGAAAAACACCAAAGAGATTTGTTTAGAACTAATTAATGATTATTTTTAGACTTGAAAAAAAATAAAATAAAGCCTGGAAATGTAGTGTATTTTACTAAATAAATCTCATACTGTCAGCCCATAAAAATGAAAACTTTAGAGATAACAACCACTACTGACGACGGTGGTTTCTGGGATAGTTTTGGACGATTCAAAAGGGATGTTTGAGGGCTAGAAATCATTCATTTAAAACTAGTATAAAATAATAAATTTTATAATATGATTTTAAAAACAAAATGATAAGAAATGGAGTAGAATAATGAGAGAATTAGGCATTTACTCTAGCAAGGTAAAGGGGCAACAATGGAGATCTTTGGGGCAATATTTAATTAATCACTAACTTAAAAAAATTACTTATCCAAAATCTAATTAACTTATATAATAACTCCATAAATATCTAATAAAAATATTTACGACCTCAGTTTACGGAAACGAGGTCCCGATACCTTAATTTCCAAAACCACTTACTTTAGAACCAATACACTTTTACCTTGTCTAACTTTCCAAATAACCAAAATTATTAGACCAAAATTCAGTAAAATATTGTAATACCCTTGCAAATATTAATAATAATATTTACTAACTCAATCTTTGAAAAACAGAATTCTAAAACTACCATTTTCAACACCAGTAACTTTCGGGTCATTACACGGTCCAACTATCATATGATCATAAGAAAATTCTGCTTACTTTCAGGAAGTCTCCTCAGTGAAATTCACATGGTCCATTTCATGCCATCACAAGAGACCATTGATGGATGTTATAGGTCTTGTTTAGGGACCTTCTCCTACTCAATATTTTTAAAAACATGCAAGGTTTTTAATTTTCGATTTCAATCATGTATGATCAATATATGCATGACAAGTACATGTGACATTCTTTCCTAAACCATATGGCATGCTTATCTTATGTATGCATGACATGCTATGACAATTTTATAATATTCACATTCAATTATTCACAAGAGTCAACAAAACCATTTTGATTCTTCATAGTTTTTCTTTTAAGGGAAAAATCAAAGAAGTGAATGTGAATCATGCACAAAGTAGGTTCCCAGGAAAGGAATGTGAGTCATCTTTGACCACTTCAAAACTAAACCTTTCCTTGAAAGATCCAATCCTAGACATGCACCTTCTTATTACCACACTTCTCATAGTAATCGAATAACCTAAAGAAGTAAATAGAACAATACAACACATGTATTTTCTCATTACCACACTTTTTATCTTTGATATATCAACTATGAATCATCTCATACATATATACAACAATTATATTGATCTGTCATAATTCGGTGTAGTAGATTAAACTAGTTTTCACATTTAAGGAGCTTAAATACAAGCATTTTCGTTATGTTTTCGTTAAGTTTTCTTAGTTTTATTTATATTCAATAAAATGTACAAATTGAGTCTTTTATTGACCTTAGGGGCCGAATGAGGCCGAAGGCAGAGCTAACGCATTTTGTGACTGTAATGGCCCAATTTTGCCTAGGCTCAAGACCAAATACAAATAATAAATAAAACCAAAAAATAAATAAATAAAGTCCAAATATCAAAAGTCCATTTACAACAGTTACAAGCCCAAATTACATTAAATCCAGCACACCCAAATACAAGCCCAAAACAGAAAACCCTAAAGCCCAAATGACTCACAACCTAAACTCAGTTTCAGTAAAAACTAAAACCCTAATATAAACCTAACCGCATGCCACGTCGGCACCCCTCTTTGCACGCCTCTGCCACAACCATCGTTAGCCTCTGTCACCTGCAAAGCAAGAAGAACACGCAAGCAAAAAGGGGACAACAAACAAAAAAACAAACAAAAAAACAAGAGGACAAAAAATGAATCTTGTAATCTGGCTATAAATGCCATGGCAGTCAGTTTGTATTACTTATTCCTTTTCGGACACAAATATCAATCAAAAAATAGAATAGAAATTTTTAAAAAGGTGATTCCTTTGCTATTTTTTTATTTTACTCTTAAATCTTTTATATTTTACATGCAAAAAATAAAAAGAAAAAGAAAAGAAGGAAACTCACCTGAGTTGTTTCGCATATTCGTTGAAAACTTTCTCCAGCGTCGAAATCGGCTAAAAAGGGGTCAAAAGTTTCTATTTTTTATTTTTTGGGTATTTTAGCCTTAAATCCGGGTTCTATTCAAAAAAGGAACAAAAAGGGGGTCTTTTAACTTTCCAGCCACCGTGTACTGCGGCGCCATCGCCGGTGGTCAGTGGTCGGCATGGCGGTGAATCGCCGGAGCAAAGGTCGGCCAAGGGACTTTAAAAAGAGGGGGAGAGAGTTTTCTAAATATTTTTTTTAAAGGAGGAAATGAGTTTTTTAAGGGTTTTCCAACTTATATAGGGTGCCAAAACGGCGCCATTTTGGAAGGGTCACAAAGGCCCCAAAACGATGTTTAAGGCCACCCGGCGCGCGACCCGACCCGATCCTAGGGGATCCGCGTGTTTTCATTTTTTTTGGGCTATTTTCACCCCTGGTCCTCCTGCATTTTTGGTTTGTTTTAGTTTAGTCCTTTTTATTATTATTTTTTAAATTTGGCCCTATAATTTCGAATTTCTTTCATTTCAGTCCACCTTGGAACTGCGCGTTTTGGAGGACATGGAATATTTTCCATTTGGTCCCTCCCTTTTATTCGCGTGTTACGATGTGGTCCTTTATTTTATTTTTACCCCTTTCGCCCCTAAAGTTTAATTTAAGCTTTAAATTAGCCCTTTTGCTATTTTATTTTATTCAATCTGTCCTTTTAATTTTGCTGAAGTTACAATTAAGCCTTTTTTCACTTGTTTATTTATTCATTATTCCTTTTATTTTATTCATTTATTCATTCATTTACTTGTTTATATATTATTTATTTATTCATTTATTTATTTATTATTTTAATCCTTCTTATTTTTTTGATACTTTCATGTTTATTTTTTATGCATATTCCACTTTCTTTTATTATTATTATTATTTTTTATGTATATCATGGTTTAATTAACATTAGATTTAATTGATTATTGCCATTGCTTATTTGTTGTCTCGTTATTATAGGCATATCGTTAGTTCGCTTATTCGCTTTATCATTTTATTATTGTTCCAATCATGTCGCGAGCCGTGTTTAAATATTCATTCTTTACACTATAATCCAAATAAAATAAATATGCATAGTTTTAAACATTACGTATGTATTTATTCAAAAAACTTTGAAAATAAAGGCAATATTCCGTGTTTGGAGCTTCGAGAAATCGTACCCTAACTTACGAGGTTTCGATTCTCTAGTTGAATTTAAATAACCAAATATCCTCTTAAAATTAAAATACATAAGATTTAAAAAAAATAAAAAGGCAAGTTCATTCTCAAAGGTTAAAGGTGTTGTGTCCTAACTTACGGGATGCGACATTTTGTTACTGCAAGATGAGAGAGTCTTTAACATTCGTTTCGATTTATTCAAGCAATTTTTTTAAATAAAATAACATTAATAAAGAGGGATCGTTTTTTAAATCATTTTTGAATTTTCAATTTTCGACATTAAGACATTAATTAATCAATTAGGTACCAATTTTAGGCGTTACGAGTGTGCTAATCCTTCCTCGTACGTAACCGACTCTCGAACCCGTTTTTCTGAATTTCGTAGACCAAAATTGGTATTTTAATAAATTGAACAATCACGAGGTGACCCAATCACACCTCATAAAAATGATCGGTGGAGACTCCTTTTTTCGGTTTTTAAATAAAAAGTCGACCTTTTCACAAAAAAATGGTTTCGACAGCTTGACGACTTCACTGGGGACTAAATTAAGAGAGTCAAGCCACAAGTTGATCATTTCTTGTCTTTTTGTCGAAAATTAATAATTTGGTTTAAATTTACGATCCTTTCGTTGCATCTCATTTTTATGGTCTACATCATATTGTCATAGTTGCTTTATTAGTTCGAGTCTTTGGATATATTTTTGCGTATTGCATTTCATAACCGGTCGGTTATACCTTTATAAGTGGGAGTGAGAAACTATTCCTTCGTGGGGTCTTCACCTCTGTATAGGATAGCGATTCGCTTTCGAGATACACCCATACCTATGTCTTCGTGAGATGTTCATCTTTGTATAGCCATAGGGAAATGTATTCCCCTGAACTAAACTCGATTCGTATGAGCCTATAATAAGTGAGGATCGAGGAATCTACTGCTTCAAGTACCCTTACTTTAGAATCGAACCGCATACAATCAGCCCTAAGAGCCTACCCTAAGTAGAACCGCACCAAACCCCTAGTGGTCACGCAAATAGGTGTTTTATTTATTATTTCTTGCTTGCTTCAAATTTTAGCTTTGTATAAGATGTACTGATTTGTCTTGTTTTGCTTTGACTGGATCGCATGACATTTTCATCATAAAAAAGGTGTTGATTCATGTTCGGTTGCTAAATAAACAGCTCATCATGGAAAATGGGTCTCTTGATAAATCAAAAGACAACACAGCCACGCAAATATGGTCCAAGAAAAGGCAACAAGAGAAAGGTGACAGCCTGTGAGAGAGGCAAGTCAAAGATATGAACCACGTAATGAGCGAAGCTTTGGTTCGAGTACGAGAAGTGGCTAACCACTTGCAGTCCCCAGCCGCTCAAAGCCTGAAATATGAATCAGAGTCGGATCAGGGATAAGAATTAGCTTTGTTTCTAGGGAAAGTTAAAGTTTTAAGTGTGAAGGCGAGGCCGTATATGTATTCGCTTTATGTAAAGAAACTTGTTTTCTAGTAAAGTTGTTCAAATGGAATTGAACTAGAATCAATGCCTTTTTGCATGCATCTTTTCCATTCACTAACATTACATTTCATTGCATACAATAAATTTCCTAAAATCCAAAATTGCGTCTAGTTCAAAACTCTAGTACAGAGCCTAATGGATGATAAATAATTGGAATTCTTTGAAGATATCGATGGGTCCAAAGGGAAAGATGTTTGTGCCTTTAAAGAAGGAATTAAAAAAATAAAAACAAAAAACCTATCAGGAATTTGTTCCTACATCCCTAGAGACGTTCTGAACAACTGGACTATGGAGGAGATTCTTGTAGTTTTCAGGACCATTTCAGAGTAATATTCAGAACACTCTTATTGCTCTAAACCTGCGAGCAATAAAAATCCTTTGGTGAAAAAAGCACATGTCCACTATTTTTTATTTCAACGAAATGCTTCTTTGTGTCTCATTTTGGCAAATATTCTTTTGTTCCTTCCATTTCATTCATACTCATACCACACAGATAATTATCCTTTAATTCATCGGTTCTTTGAGTCTTCCTTCGTTCCTATAACAGGTCTCCAGATATCAATGATATAAGTGACACTGCTATTGAATCAGAACCTCCTTTTGAGCAAGATAGGTGTCTAGAGGAACCTCAGGACTTTGAAGATGATCGAGACTATACCTTATCTACTGATTTGTTAAGGATGGTTGAACAAGATGAGAAACAGATCCTATCTTACAAAGAATCAATGGAATCCATGGCCTTTCTCTATGTGGGGCATAGATGTCATTGGGCCGATATCGCCAAAATCTTCTGGCGGTCATTGATTCATCTTTGTGGTCGTCAATTACTTCACTAAGTGGGTGGAAGCTGCTTCATATGACAATGTCACAAAGTCGATAATCAGTAAATTCTTGAAAATCTAA
The DNA here is from genome assembly GCF_025698545.1 of Gossypium raimondii. Classification (NCBI taxonomy): domain Eukaryota; kingdom Viridiplantae; phylum Streptophyta; class Magnoliopsida; order Malvales; family Malvaceae; genus Gossypium; species Gossypium raimondii. The sequence goes on from NC_068567.1 coordinate 19,154,785, forward strand.
ATCATATGTCGGTATGGAATGCTAGAAAGGATCATATCAGACAATGCATTGAATTTGAACAACAACACGATATTAGAAGTTTGCAGTCTGTTCAAGATTAACACCATATTACCCCAAAATGAACAGTGCAGTGAAAAAAAACCCTCTACCGAGGCAACGCCTTTCTCTTTGGCTTATCGTAGTTTTACCCATTAAAGTCGAGATTCCTTCTCTCCGAGTTTTTTGGATCTAATCCTGATTGAAGAGAAAGGTTTAAAGTTATCCATTATGGTCAAACGTACCAAAAACAAATAATGCGAGCTCACCAAAAAAGTTCGCCCCAAAGAGTTCCATGAGGGGGACCTGGTATCGAAGAAGATCCTTCCCATACAAAAAGACTTCAGAAGAAAGTGGATGCCAAACTGGGAAAGACCTTATGTGGTAAAGAAGACCTTCTCTAGAGGAGCATTGATATTGACCAAGATGACTGGCAAGAACCTACCTAATCTTGTGAATTCTGATTCAAGCAAGAAATACTTCACTTTTTCTATTAAAAATAAAAGAAACGAAAAGAAAATAAAGAAAAGAAAATAAAAGAAAAAGAAGAAAAAGAAAAAGGACAGGCCAAGGTAAAAACCCACAAAGGGCACCTTGAGACTACAGGGGTTTTGAATTGAAAACCCAGGAAAAGGGAAATTTAAATTTTGATCAAAGATGGGGCATGCGATAGTCTTACTATGCCTGAATTAGCAAGAAAGAGGGATGCTACATCTTGGGGCATCAACAAAGTCTTCTAAGACTTCTAAACACGTATCAAGTTCAAAGGGTCCACGAGCAGTTTTGTGTAGAGAAGCTCATGCTACGATATCTGGGTTACCTATTTTCATCTTCTTCATGTCGTATCTTAGCAAAATTTTCTATCTTGGTTCATTTCGAGCTTTGTTCTCAATAAAATTCCTTTTTTCCATTGCGATAATCATTTTCAAACATTTTTTCATTGAAATAACAATTAATGGACTAATAATATTCAAGCAAAAGGAGTTCTGCATATTATTTAGAATTAACCAAATTTAAGAATTGGAAACATTTGGGAAAGAATAGTCTAAATTGTGACTATTTTTTCAGGTATTCTGTCATAGATACCAACTGAGCAAGAAGGCAGCGTAATACGTCAGTGATAAAACCTCGATGAACAACGAGCAATGTCAACCCAAGCATTAAAGGGGATCATTCTAAAAAAACTGACATTTTATATTCATGCAAATATCATTCATACACATCTAGTTAGGAGCATTTGATTCATTGTGATCATGACATCCTAATCACTTGGCATAAATAGGCCCATGAAACGGATTTTAAAGGTCATGTTACCCAGAGAATGGTGTAACAGGTCAATGAAACCACTAATCCTATACCCCTGAAGTTGTTGTGGGATGGATTGAAGATCATAGCAATCCTTATCTCCATGAAGTTGCAGTGGAGCAGACTAAAGATAGTGAATCTTATTTCCCTGAAGTTACAGTGGAACAGATTAAAGCTATAAATTACAGATCTTATCTTTCTGAAGTTGCAGTAGAGCAAATCATATCAAAACTTATCTCTTTGAAGTTGCAGTGGAACAAGTTAAAAATAAACCAATCTTATCTCCCTAAAGTTATAGTGGAGCAGGTTGAAGACAGGCTACAAATCTTATCTCCTTGAAGTTGCAGTGGAGTAGATTAAAGCCACAAACCTTATCCCCCTGAAGTTGCAGTGGAGCAGACTGAAGATAGCGAATCTTATTTCCCTAAAGTTGCAGTGGAACGGATTGAAGCTATAAATTGCAGATCTTATCTCTCTGAAGATGCAGTAGAGTAGATCATAGCAAACCTTAGCTCCCTGAAGTTACAGTGGAGCAGGTTGAAGTTACGAGTCTTATCTCCCTGAAGTTGCAATGGAGCAGACTGAAGATAGCAAATCTTATTTCCCTGAAGTTGCAGTGGAACGGATTGAAGCTATAAATTACCGATCTTATCTCTCTGAAGTTGCAATAGAGCAGATCATAGCAAACCTTATCTCCCTGAAGTTGCAACGGAACAGGTTACAAATAAATCAATCTTATCTCCTTAAAGTTGCAGTAGAGAAGATTGAAGATAGGCTACAAATCTTATCTTCCTGAAGTTGCAGTGGAGCAGATTAAAGCGACCAACCTTATCTCCTTGAAGTTGTAGTGGAGCAGGTTGAAGATACCAATCTTATCTCCCTGAGTGGAGCAGATTGAAGCTACAAATCCAATCTCCCTGAAGTTGTAGTGGAGCGGATTAAAACGATGAATCCTATACCTCTGAGGTTGCAGTAGGTCGGATTAAATCTACCTTAGCATGTCTTATCTCCTTGAAGTTGTAGTGGAGCAAACTAAAACTGCAAGTCTCATCTCCCTGAAGTGACAGTGGGTTAGAACAAGGCTACTTGAAGAAGATGAGCACCAAGAAGTCAAGATTCGGTGAAACTAGGCAAAATTGGTCCCTCTTAAAAGTCTTTGCTCCATTCTCGTTACACGAAAATAAGCAAAGAGGGACAGCTGTAATGGCCCAATTTTGCCTGGGCCCAAGACAAAATACAAAAAATAAATAAAACCAAAAAATAAATAAATAAAGTCCAAATATCAAAAAGTCCATTTACAACAGTTACAAGCCTAAATTACATTAAATCCAGCACACCCAAATACAAGACCAAATAAAAAAACCCTAAAGGCCAAATGACCCACAACCTAAACTCAATTTCAATAAAAATTGAAACCGTAATCTAACCCTAGCCACATGCCACGTCGGCGCCACTCTCTGCACGCCTATACCACCACCACTGTTAGCCTTTGTCACCTGTAAAGCAAGAAGAACACGCAAGCAAAAAGGAAGCTACAAAGAAAAAACAAACAAAAAAACAAGAGGACAAAAAATGAATCTTGTAATTTGGCTATAAAAGCCATTGCAGTCAGTTTGTATTGTTTCTTCCTTTTCAGACACAAATATCAATAAAAAATAGAATAGAAATTTTTAAAAAGGTGATTCCTTTGCTGTTTTTTTATTTTTTTTATTTTACTCTTAAATCTATTATATTTTACATGCAAAAAATAAAAAAGAAAAAGAAAAAAGGCAACTCACCTGAGTCGTTTCGCATATTCGTCAAAAACTTTCTCCGGCATCAAAATCGGCTAAAAGCGGGGTCAAAAGCTTCTATTTTTTTTATTTTTTGGGTATTTTAGCCTCAAATCCAAGTTCTACTCGAAAAAAGGAACAAAAATGGGGCTTTTGAACTTTTCGGCCACCATGTACAGCGGCACCGTCACCGGTGATTGGTGGTTGGCACGGTGGCGAATCGCCGGAGCCAAGGTCGGGCAAGGGACTTTAAAAAGAGGGTGGATAGAGTTTGCTGAAATTTTTTTCTAAATAAGGGAGGAAATGATTTTTTAAGGGTTTTTTTGACTTATATAGGGTGCCAAAACGGCGCCATTTTGGAAGGGACAAAAAGGCCCCAAAACGGCGTCGTTTAAGGCCAACCTTCGCGCGACCCGACCCGCTCTTGCGGGATCCAGGTGTTTTCATTTTTTGGGCTATTTACGCCCCTGGTCCTCCCGTATTTTTGGTTTGTTTTAGTTTAGTCCTTTTTTATTTTTATTTTTGTTTTTTTTTAAATTTGGCCCTGTAATTTCGGCTTTGTTTCATTTCAGTCAACCTTGGAACTGCACGTTTGGAGGACATAGAATATTTTCCATTTGGTCCCTCCCTTTTATTTGAGTGTTACGATGTGGTCTTTTATTTTATTTTTACCCCTATTTCACCCCTAAAGTTTAATTTAAGCTTCAAATTAGCCCTTTTGCTATTTTATTTTATTTAATCTGTCCTTTTAATTTTGCTTAAGTTACAATTAAGCCTTTTTGCACTTGTTTATTTATTCATTGTTCCTTTTATTTTATTCATTTTATATATTATTTATTCATTTATTTATTATTTTAATCCTTCTTTGTTATTTTTATATTTTTTGATATTTTCATGTTTATTTTTTATTCATATTCCACTTTCTTTTATTATTTTTTTATTTTTTTATATAATGGTTTAATTAACATTAGATTTAATTGATTATTGTCATTGCTTATTTGTTGTCTCATTATTATAGGCATATCGTTAGTTCACTTATTCGCTTTATTATTTTATTATTATTCCAATCATGTCATGAAATGTGTTTAAATATTCATTTTTACATTATAATCCAAATAAAATAAATATGCATAGTTTTAAACATTACGTATGTATTCATTCAAAAAACTTTGAAAATAAAGGAAATATTCTGTGTTTGGAGTTTCGAGAAATCGTACCCTAACTTACGAGGCTTCGATTCTCTCATTGAATTTAAAAAACCGAATATCCTCTTAAAATTAAAATACATAAGATATAAAAAAATAAAAAAGGGAAGTTCATTCTCAAAGGTTAAAGGTGTTGTGTCCTAACTTACGGGATGTGACATTTTGTTACCGCAAGATGAGAGAGTCTTTAACATTTGTTTCGATTTATTCAAGCAAATTTTTTTAAATAAAATAACATTAATAAAGAGGGATCGTATTTTAAATCCTTTTCGAATTTTCAATTTTCAACATTAAGACATTAATTAATCAATTAGGTACCAATTTTGGGCGTTACGAGGGTGCTAATCCTTCCTCTACGTAATCGACTCCCGAATCCATTTTTTTGAATTTTGTAGACCAAAATTTTTATTTTAATAAATTAAATCATTACGAGGTGACCCAATCACACCTCATAAAAATGATCGGTGGCGACTCCCTTTTTCGTTTTTAAATAAAAAGTCGACCTTTTCACAAAAAAAAATGGTTTCGACAGTGAGTGTGCAAGAGACTTTAGAAGGTGTACTAAATGGATACTGGTCGTTATATCACAACACGAGATGTTTGATGCCATAACTTGGGGAAGAAAATAGAGAAAGCTTAAGACTGTATTCAATGTCGTGACACAGCCTAAGGGTGTTGCGACACACCCTTGAAGATATACCAAGAGGAGTAAGTTGACTTCTATGTCACGAAAAAGGTCCTGGTGTGTCACGACATCGACTCTGGCAGAGGAATTAAATACAAAATAGGGGCGTTTTGGTCCGTACAATCAAACTTAAAGCTCGAGGACGTCAGCTAACCTAGGGTTAAGGACGACAACCACCTAAAATCTATAAATAGGCTTCTTTGGCACCTGTTATGGACATCATTCACTTAGCCTAGATTTTTTATAGGAAATTTAGTTTAGTTTTTCTTTCTCTTTTAGGTTTTAGAATTTATTTCAGTTGTTCTTAGTTGTTCCAAGAGATCTGAATTGTGGAAAACAGTCAAACTTTTTGGATTCGCGATTAATCTCAATATAATCAGACTCTTTCATATACTCTATACTATCAATCTAATTAGCGTGCTCTCTCTTTATATTAATTCTATATTGTTTATGGAAACCATGAGAAACTAATCCCTTTGTGGGGGATTAGAGAGTGGAGGTATGATCTATTGACTCTTTTGTAGGGTTACTCAACGAATTAGCTATTTGGGAAAGGAAGAACGTGAGTAGACCTGAGAACCCCGAGAAGTCATCAAGGTGGGAATTAACCCAAAATTGTTATGACCTATCTGTGAAAAACTTCATCCCAAGCCAGTCTGGACTATGAGGTCGAAAGATAAGTACTCATTGCTGACTCGTTATGTTACTGGAAGATTAGAAGATCCTCCTTGGGTAGCAACTAGTTGATTGACAAGGAATTTGAAACGACAATTGATGGAGATTATCAAAACAAGCTAATCACCCATAATAAAAATTGGATTCATCATTCTTTTCTATCTTTTGAAGTTTATTTCTGTGATGATATTTTGTTTTATTGTTATAAAAAACCTAAAAATCCTTTGTTTTATGTTTTCGTACTATAATCGACATAAAGTACTAATTAGATCTTTTAGTGTTTAGGTAGAATTGATCTGACACTCGCTTCCTTTGGGTACAATCCTCGGAGTACTCATCTACTTCCTTGTAAAACTATATTACACTTGACCCGTATACTTGCGAATAGTGCTTCGTATTTCTATATTTTATTACAATATTCACATCCTGGACGTTAACACGTTCGGAGGAGATTATATATCATAAATAATTATTAAACAGATATAAAAAGAGATGGATAATAAAATAAAATTTCCAATCAAGGTTTCCATGGTTCTATTTCTAGAAAATAAATGAAAAACAAAAATTACATAGTTTTTCATCACAAGGCACTCTTTGTGTCTTCAACCACCATCGCTTCACCTTCTCTTGGTTAAGGACTCTTTTTTGGAAAAAAAATCACATTTACATCCTATGTTCATTTTTAGCTCACAAGAATTCTAAAAATAAAAAAAATCCTACGTGAAAATTATAGTCCATGATCTATTTCCTAAAAAACAAAACATTGGAAAAAAATAATTATATAACAAAAACATAAAATAATGCATTCATTCACATACGTTCCCCTAAACGTGTGAATAATTACAAGAATGTCACATCTTATCAGATATTAATCAAACAAGAGAAGAGAGAGATTCAGCCTCGATTTACACAATAAATATAGCACAACCTGGCTTTGATACAATTGTTGGAAAAAAAACTCGATTTGAAAACTGTTTTCTTGCATAACAGAAAATTAAAATTTTGAAAATCGACTTGGTTTGTGATATTTATAACAATAAACCTTAACTGAAGTTGTACCTATGTTTTTGGATAAACATATCCTTGATGTTTTCTGACTTTCAACCAAATGATCTTTGTAATGCCTAAATTTTGCCCGGCCCTTAATAAATAAAAGTCAAGTTTTTTTACAAGTCCAAAACCAGATAAGGTGGCCCAAAATACATGACCCAAACTGAAATAAAACAGGCCCAAATACAATGGCCCGAAAAAAATTAGAAGCCCTAGGGTTTCTAGGTCATCTGCGCCGCAACCACTAAGCTCGTTTGCGCCGTAGCCAAATCTTCACCTGCAAACACAAGAAAGGAAAGAAAATCAAATCAAGAAAATTTCTTGTTTCTATTGTTCGGCTATATAAAGCCATAGACAATACTGTAAATGGATCCGATTTCAAAAACAAAAAAAAGACTTGTACTTTTGCAATACAGAGAATAAATCGATCAAAAAAAGGTTGAAACTTGTCTTTTTTTTGTTATATTTATTATTTTAATTTTTTTGTTGTATATTTCTATTTTACATACGAATAAACAAATAACAGGAGAGAAGGAAACTACCTTTTTTGCTTCTGAAACGCCGTAAGGTATTCCGAGGATCGTCTCCGATGACAGACGACTAGAAACCGAAAAGTTTCTAGGGTTTTTCTAGTGTTTTTTTCTTGATTTTGAAAGATTTAAACTCGGGTTTGGGCATACGGGAGTCGAGAAGGCTAAAAAGGGAATTTTTTTCGCCATCATAAACGGTGGTGCTGGGCCGGAGATCGCGGCCAAGAATGGTAGTGACGATTTATACAATGACCGACCGATGGCCGGAAAATCAAGAGGTTGAGAGTGTTTTTTTGAGAGTTTTGTTTTTTTTTTAAAAAAATGGGTTTTGAAATGAAATTTTGTCTTAATTTTGGCTTAAATAGCAAATTGGAAAGGACGCCGTTTTGAGGGGAGGATCCGCGCGTCAACCCGACCCGGACCCAGGATCCGCGTGTTTTTATGCAGAGGGGCAAATTGCGTTTTTAGCCCTTCCGCCTTTTTATATATTTCCAATTAAGTACTTTTATTTTTTAAATTTAGCCTTTAATTTATTTTAAATTCCAATTAGATCCATTTGAACGGCGCCGTTTTAGAGGAGAAGGGAAAATTTCCCTTCCAGCCCCTCTATATAATTCGCACATTCAAATTAGTCCTTTTACTTTTATTTATTTGCGAATTTACCCCAGATTTTTTAAATTGCAATTCAAGTTAGTTTTTTTATGTTCTTTTTATTTATTTTATTAATAGTGTAATTATTATTTTTATTTTCATTTTTTCCTTTTATATGTACACATATATATATTTTTAACGAATATTTTCCTTTTTTATGAATATTTTCATATTTATATATATATATATATATTTACGTTTTTCAAATGATTAAATACTCACTTTTCTTTATATATGTATGTATAATTATATTTTTCCTTTATTTTCATAAGTATATTATGTATTGTATTTATATATAAATTCTATAACCTAAAATTTTATTTGAAAATTATATGTATATTTTAATCTTCATAATTTCCATGTGTACGTCTTTTGATCTTTATTTATTTGTTTGCTTTCCCATTCATTGTATAATTGTGTTTACATTTAATATTTTGCATGTTATGGATTATTTTTTATTTCGTTTATTCATTTGCTTATATTATTTTATGTCATTGATGTATTTATTATTGTTGTTATTATTATTATTGCATTTGTGCGTATAAATAACGTTACATCATTCTTTTACTCAAATTTAAAGATAGAAAATTTTTAAATAAATTTGAGATAATGTTCGTATTTAGGATTTTCAAGGAAATTGAGCCCTAACGTATTGGGTTTCGATTTTCTTCTTTAAATCTAACAATCGAGCATTTCTCTTCAATCAAAAAAATAAAAGCTCATTATTGGGAATTCAACACATTGTGTCCTAACGTATTGGATGTGACGCATTGATTTCTCAAAATGAAGATTTTTTAAAAAAAATAATAAAGGAAATATTCCGAGTTTGGGATTTTAAAGGAATTGTGCCTTAACGTATTGGGCTGCGATTTCTTAAATCTTGGACAAATGGATATTCTTTTAATTATTTTCATTATACGAGTCTTCTGGCCTAATTCATTTTGGAGGAAATTAGAATGTTGTGCCATAACGCATTGGGTGTGGCATTTTTGCTTTTCTGAATTGAGAAGGGTCTTAATACATAACGGTTTAAGTTTTTAAAGATTATATTTTTAAAATTTTTGACTTTAAGACACTAATTAATTAATTAGGTACCAATTTTGGGCGTACGAGGGTGCTAACCCTTCCTCGTACGTAACCGACTCCAGGACCCGTTTTTTTTCTAAAATTTGTAGACCAAAATCGTTTTTTTAGGTGACCCAATCACACCTTAATAAAAGATTGGTGGCGACTCCCAATTTTCATTTTTTAAAGTCGACAACCTAAAAAAAATTAAAACTTTCAAAAAAATGGTTTCGACAGCTTGGCGACTCCATTGGGGAATTTTTAAAAAAAATAAGAGAGTCGAGCCACAAAGATGATTAATTTTTGTCTTATGGTCGAGAAAATATTTTTTTTTTTAAAAACTCATGACATCCTTTTGCATTCATTATCTTCTGGTTTAAATATTGTTAGCATTCTACATTTCATGAGTTGAACGTTTTACCCTTTTAAGTGGGCGTGAGAGTTATGCCTTCGTGAGGTTTTCACCTCCGTATAAGATAGTGGATCGCTTTTGGGATACATCGGTACCTATGCCTTCGTGAGATTTTCATCTCCGTATAGTCATAGGGAAAATGTGTCCCCCTAAACTGAACTTGATCTATATGAGCCTATAATGGGTGAGGATCAAGGAATCTGCTGGTTTGGGTACCTTTACTTTAGAGCCAAACCGCATATAATGAGCCTTAGAAGCTTGCCTTAGGTAGAACTACACTAAACCCTAATAGATGCCCTAATAGACGTTTTACTCTTCCTTGATTATATGCTTGTATTGGATACTGACTCTTGTGCTTTATTTTGTTTGCATGACATGGCATTTCATTTCATCATAAAAGGCGTCAGTTCAGATTCGGTTGCTAGATAGAAAGCTTAACATGGAAAAAGGGTTTCTTGATAAAGTGGAGGACAATGCGGCTGTCCGAACTTGGTCTGAAACAACGCAGCAATAAAAGGGTGATAGCTTTGCCGATGGGTATGTATCGGAATTATGGGATTTTACTCGCATCAGTGTGGCTCAAAATAATTTGCAAGAGTTGAAAGAAATTTGGGATCAGTGGAATAATGAGGTTAGGCAGTCATTTTACGACAATTATGGGGACTTGCCTTATTTGCTTGATGTGAAGTGGACAAACATTTGTTTCGAGCCCTCATCCAGTTTTGGAATCCTGCTTACAGTTGCTTCACATTTGGGAATGTCGATTTGGTACCTATGATAGAGGAGTATGTGGCTTTACTCCGATGTTCGAAGTTTCAAGTGGATAGGGTCTACTCGAGAGCGGTGAATGTGCTAACCTTTTCAAGGAAGCTGAGTGAGCAGTGGGTCGCTGCACGAGTTAAGCAAAAGGGGGACAGCAAGTGCATTCCTTAGAGGAGCTTGAAGGATACAATTCTCACACACCCAGACATAAGAAAGAGGTTAGATATCTTTGCCTTAAGTATATACGGCTTGGTTGTCTTCCCTAAAGCCTTGGGGCATGTGGACGAAACAGTCACTGATTTATTTGATCGGCTTGATAAGAGGGTTACACCGATTCCGACAATTTTGGCGGAAACCTTCAGGTCATTGAGTGCATGCCGAAAGACGGGTGAGGGTAGATTTATCGGATGTGCGCAGCTTCTACTCGCATGGTTTCACAGTCACTTTTGGAAGGTGGATAAAGTTTCGTATCGGGTTTTCTCTGAAAATTATTCACCACTAAAGGAGATAGTCGCTACGCCGAGGAGAGATGACATTTCAGAGGAAAAATGGATGGCCATTCTTCAAAATCTTCAAGAAGAAGATGTTGAGTGGAGAGCTCCTTGGTTACTACCAGATGAGATCCTATATAGGTGTGGAAATTTCGATTGGGTACCTTTATTGGGTATTTGGGGCGCTGTCGGATATGCCCCATTATTGGTGCTAAGGAAATATAGGTCAAGACAGTTTACACCTGCGACTCAAGGGATAGCTGATTGTGAATTTTCATACAAAGATGATGGTTATAGAAAGAAGATTCAAAAAATGTCCAATATGTGGAAACATACTCGCCGAATGAAGAGGTTAGCTGTGGGGCCAATGACAACTTCTGAGTATTATGGATTGTGGGCTAGGAGGATTAATGATAACACACCCAAGATAAATCATGGGGACGGCCAGTCAATAGAAGAGCATTTACGAGTCATCCTTTCGGAATTGGAAATTGTAGGACAAGATTTTGAGAGGAAGAACGCGGATTTGGAGAAAAGGATAGAGCAAATGGAGGCAGAAAAGACAAACTTGAGATTGGACATAGACGTTCAGAAGCTTGAGAATGAGAGATTGAAGAAAGAGAAAAACAAGGCTGATGAGGAACTAGGCAGTCTAAAGACGGATTATAAAAAGTTGTGTGTGTCAATAAGAACTGCTGAAATTGGGAAAGACGCGTAACAAAGGGCGAAAGCGAAATCCAAGAAGAAAAGGACAAGGCCGATAGATGGGAACAGAGATTTCAAGAGATGCAAAGGCGAAATGAGGCTTTAGAAAAGAGTTTGTCAGAAAGCCAGAAGGAAAAGGGCGAGTTAAAGGATAGGGTGATTGTGTTGGAAAGATCTCTTCGTCAGTATCGAAGCCGAAACTCTACGATAGAGTTGAAAGCAAGCTTGAGCAAGATTAACGAAATGAAGAAAAGAATCGAAGAGCTAGAAACGGTGCTGCAAAATTGTAAGATCCAGATCAAGCACTTGAAAGTAAACGAAAGTCGTAATAATGAACAGCTCCACCACTTTCAGAGTCAAGTTAGGAGCAGAGATCATCTTATGGAAGAAGCCGTGGTCCAGATTCGAGAAGTAGCTGATTACGTACAGACTTTAGCAGTACAGGCTGACACGCTGAGTATGAAGTATGAATTAGAATCGGATCGGGGATAAGAATTAGCTTTGTTACTTAGGAAGATTAGAGTTTTGGGTACTAGGGAAAAGTCTTACTTGTAATTCGCTTTATGTAAAGAAATTTGCTTCCTAGTAAGGTTTTCTTATGTGGAATTGAATCAAAATTGACGTATTTTTTGCATTCATGCATTACATTACTTCATATCCATTTAACAACATTAAATGATTCTAATTAATTCAAATCACTCCTCAGTTAATCTGGAAACCGATCAACCTACCAAACACTGCTACGGTACTCGATCGAAAACTAGAGACATGGACCAAAGGCTAGAACTGTTCCAGAAGGAGATGCAAGAGCAAATGAACGAGCAACTTGTGAAGATTCAACAAAAGATGATGGATAAAATAATGGAATCTCATGGGAGTATGATAGCTAAGTTGACTCAGTTATTGGCTGGAGGAGTTGACAAAGGGAAGGGCTTGGAGCTCAACACTGAAGAAGGAGACAACGAGGGACCTGTGTATTCCTCAGGACTTACTTCTTAACAAACGGGGATATATCCGCACAAATATTCCGTCACTATCAAGCCTCAAGACGATACTGAAACACCAATAAACTTCCAAGCTAGAGACAATCTTGCTATTCCTGTTATCCCAGAATTCGACGAGACAATCGAGAAAATGAATGATGAATTGCTGAAACAGCTCGAGGAAAAGTATAAATGGCTGGAGGAAAAACTTAGAGCGATAGAAGGTACTCAGAGCTACCATGGAATTGATGCTAGAGAATTGAGCTTGGTTCCAGGTCTGGTACTTCCTCACAAGTTCAAAATGCCAGAGTTCGAGAAATACAACGGGACTAGTAGCCCTGAAGCCCATATTACTATGTTTTGCAGAAGGATGACTGGATATGTTAATAATAACCAGTTGCTGATACATTGCTTCCAGGATAGTCTGCAGGGGCTGCATCCAAATGGTACAATCAACTAAGCCGTACCCAGATTAATTCATGGAGAGATCTAGCATAGGCATTCTTAAAACAGTATAACCAAGTGACCGACATGGTACCTGATAGAATTACTCTGCAGAACATGGAGAAGAAGCCTGGTGAAAGTTTCAAGCAGTACGCACAGAGATGGAGGGAGGTTGCTGTCCAAGTTCAGCCATCTCTTTTAGAAAGAGAGATGACGATGCTTTTCGTTAATACATTGAAGGCCCCATTTATTACGCATCTGTTAGGGAGTGCTTCTAAAAGCTTTTCTGACATAATTATGAACGGGGAAATGATAGAAAATGCCATCAGAAGCGGGAAAATAGATGCTGGGGAAAGTAGCAGAAGGTCAGCTTCGAAGAAAAAGTAGAACGAGGTTAACAACACAAGTTCATATTCAAAACGATTCTGATCAATCAACGGAAAGATGGTCATTAACCAATGAGGATCATCAAAGCAGAGATCTGACACAAGACAAAAAACACAGAGAAGCTTCAATTTACGCCAATCCCAATGTCATATAGGGAGCTATATCATAATCTATTCAATGCACACGTGGTTGCCCCTCACCACTTGAAACCTCTCCAACCTCCATACCCCAAGTGATACGATGCGAACGCATAGTGCTATTATCACGCGGGAATTGTGGGGCACTCTATAGAATATTGTACGGTGTTCAAGAAACTGGTAGAAAGGCTTATAAGCATGGCCGTGGTTAAATTGGATGTTTCGCCTAGTACAGAGAATCCGTTACCTAATCATAATGATAATGGAGTGAACATGATAGGTGGGAGCATAGGTAGAAAGATCAATGAGGACATATCAGAGGTGAAAATTCCTTTGAGGTGGGTCTGGAAAAATATGGTAAAAAGGGGATTGATCGTCCTGAATTCAGAGAGAAGCTTCGAAAGGATGGAAAATTACTGTGAGTTCCATCACGATGAGGGACATGAAATCCAGGAATGCGCAAAATTCAGAGCCTTGGTTCAAGACTTGATGGATAATAAGGAGATGGAATTTTATGAAGAAGTTAAGGAGGAGGGAAGCATTTACACATCAGAGTCTTCAAAGATTCCAAGAGTAGTGCAGCCTGTAGTCATTATCTCGTGACCCAAGAAGGATGAGGTAAGAACACCAGCAATGCCAAGGATCATAATAAAGAAACCTGCAATCTTTCCTTACCAAGACAGTAAGAAGGTCCCATGGAACTACGAGTGCAATACGACTGTCCCAGGAAAAGAGACTGCAAAGAGCCAGTGTGTGAGTGCCAATCCAGAATCTATGAAAGAGGCTACACCAGGGGAGCAAAAAGGGGAAAATAGTTGAGCCAGTGAAGGAGGAAGAAGCTGTGGAATTCCTCAAATTTTTAAAGCATAGTGAGTATAATGTCGTTGAACAGTTGCATAAACAACTGGCCCGCATATCTGTACTGTCCTTACTCTTGAATTCAGAAGTACATCGAAATACGTTGATGAAGATGCTAAATGAGACCTATGTGTCCAAGGATATCTCTGTCAGTAAGCTAGATCGGTTGGTCAATAATATCAGTACTGATAATTTCATATTTTTCAATGATGATGAAATAACTTCTGGGGGCATGGGATCTACCAAAGCTTTGCATATCACTGCACGATGCAAGGGGTGTATTTTACCAGGAGTACTGATTGACAATGGATCAGCTTTGAATGTATTGCCGTTATTCACACTTAACAGGCTACCTATAGACAGTTCGCACATGAAAACGTGTCAAAATGTAGTAAGGGCATTTGACGGTACAGAAAGGAAGGTCATGGGAAGAATTGAGGTACCCTTACTGATTGGTCCAACAGTTTATGAGGTAGATTTTATTGTGATGGACATCAAACCTTCCTATAACTGCTTATTAGGAAGGCCATGGATACATTCGGCAGGGGCAGTACCCTCATCATTACATCAGATGTTGAAGTTAGTGTCAGATGGTCGGCTAGTGACAATAAAAGCCAAAGAGGATATAATAGCAACTGTATCCAATGAGACGCCATACGTAGAAACCAATGACGAGTCAATAGAGTGCTCATTTAAATCTTTGGAATTTGTAAATACGGCATTTGTTCCTGAATGGAGCAAAATTTTGGTGCCAAAATTATCCAAAACTACTGAGATGGGTTTACAGTTGTTGGTAGGAAAATGAGCTTTACCTGGAAGAGGGCTGGAGAGATATCTTCAAGGGAGGACTGAGGTTCCAGTACTGAAAGAAAAGTAGGATCACTTTGGCTTAGGATACAAGCCAGATGGGGGACAGAGAAATAAAGAAATAGAAAAAAGGCAGGAAAAGAGAAGAGCGCGTTTAAATGGGGAAGAAGCTAAGTGGGAGCCAATGATAATTCCCCACATATCCAAAACTTTCGTATCTGGAGGAGTTATTTATCAGGAGAGAAGGAAATCGATTGAGAAAAGCATTGAGGAAACGTTGGAAAATATGCACATTAATGCCATTTATGAGCATGAAAATGAAGAGAGAAGTTGGCTAGACATTCGTCCTTATGAGCCTGAGAGTGTTCTAGACAATTGGACTGCGGAAGAAATACCTAAAGTCTTTAGAACTGTCTCAGAGTAATATTCAGAACAAACTTGTTGTTTTAGCCTAGAAATAACAAGAATTCTTTTGTGACATAGGCTTATCTTTAAAAATCATTATTTTAATAAAATACATCTTTGCAATTGCTTCGAGTAAATATTCTTTCATTTTTTCCATACGCCTAAATATATTCTTTCATTACATAAATAATTGTACATAAATTCATACATTCTTTTGTAACCATAATAGGTCTCTATGTATCAATTACGTGAATAACACTGCTACGAGCTCAGAGTGCCCTTTTGAACGAAACGTGTGTTTAGAGGGATTGCGCGACTTTGAAGGTGATGAAGAGGGTAGTTTATCTTTGGACTTGTTGAGGCTGGTGGAACAAGAGGAAAAACAAATCCTACCTCACAAAGAGTCAGTAGAAGTGGTGAGTTTGGAAGAAGGGAATGAGGTGAAAATTGGAACTGAAATTCTCGCAAAGACAAGACGAGACCTCATTGAATTACTCCATGAATTCAAAGATGTCTTCGCATGGTCATACCAGGATATGCCTGGATTGAGTGCTGACATTGTAGTGCATCGCTTACCCATAAAAAAGGATTGCAAACCAGTTCAACAGAAGCTTAGAAGAATGAGGCCTAATATTGTGCTCAAAATAAAAGAGGAGGTTAAGAAACAGTTTGATCTTTGGTTTTTCTGAGAGGTCAAATATTCTGAGTGGGTAGCCAATATCATCCCAGTCCCTAAAAAAGATGGAAAAGTACGAATGTGCGTCGATTACAGGGATTTGAACAAAGCAAGCCCAAAGGACAACTTCCCATTGCCACATGTTGATACTCTGGTGGATAATACGGCGGGATTTTCATTGTTTTCTTTTATGGATGGATTCTCAGGATATAATCAGATAAATATGCATCCAGAAGATATGGGAAAGACTACATTCATTACTTTATGAGGAACATTTTGCTATAAGGTGATGCCATTTGGATTAAAGAACGAGGGAGCAACATATCAGAGAGCCATGGTAGCCTTGTTCCATGACATGATGCACAAAGAAATCGAGGTGTATGTTGATGATATGATTGCCAAATCCAGAACAAAGGAGGAACATGTGCAGGTCCTGAGAAGATTGTTCTTAAGATTAAGGAAGTTTCAGCTCAAGCTTAATCTGACAAAGTGCACTTTCGGAGCCAGGTCAGGAAAATTGTTGGGCTTTATAGTTAGTGAAAAAGGAATCGAGATTGATCCAGACAAAGTCAAGGCAATACGAGATCTATCGCCACCACGTACCTAGAAAGAAGTTCGCGGTTTCTTAGGAAGACTGAATTACATTGCTCGGTTCATTTCACAGTTGACGAGAAATGTGATCCCATATTTCGCCTTTTGAAGAAACATAATCCTGATGTCTGGAATGAAGAATGTCAGAAAGCCTTTGAAAAGATAAAGCAATACTTATCCAATACCCCAATTCTGTCACCACCCAACCCAAATAGACCCTTGATTTTGTATTTAACGGTGTTCAACAACTCCATGGGATGCGTGCTGGGTCAACATGATACGACTGGAAAGAAGGAAAAGGCGATTTACTATCTCAGCAAGAAATTCACTGATTGTGAGATGAGATATTCGCCTATTGAAAAATTGTGTTGCGCCTTGATTTGGACGACCAACAGGTTGAGGCAATACTTACTCTATCATACGACTTGGCTAATTTCAAAATTAGACCCTTTGAAGTATATGATGGAGTCAACAGCATTGAATGGAAGAATGGCTAGATGGCAAATCTTGCTCTCTGAGTTTGATATCGTATACGTAAGTTAGAAGGCCATCAAGGGAAGTGCGATAGCAGATTTCTTGGCTAGTAGGGCTCTGGAAGAATATGAGCCTCTAGACTTTGATTTCCCGAATGAAGATTTGATGTACGTGGCGAATACTGAAAAGGATCCCCAAGAGAATCATTCTTGGAGATTAAACTTTGACGGAGCATCGAATGCATTGGGCAATGGGATTGGGGCAGTCTTGGTGTCTCCGAATGGAGATTATCATCATTTCACCAGTAAATTAGACTTTGATTGCATTAATAACATGGCTGAGTATGAAGCTTGCATCATGGGTATACGGGCAGCCATAGAACAGAAAATCAAGACATTAGAGGTGTACGGAGACTCAGCATTGGTAATATACCAGCTAATAGGGGAATGGGAGACGAGGGATCCTAAATTGATCTGTTACTGGAGAATGGTTTTGGGATTGATCGACGAGTTTGACAACATTACCTTCTGTTATCTCCCACGAGAAAAAAATCAGATGGCTGATGCTCTTGCTACTTTAGCTTCCATGATTAAAGTGAATCAGTTGGAAGAAATCAAGCCCATTCAAATTAGTATTTATGAGATCCCAGCCCACTGTTACAGCATTGAAGAAGTGGAGAATGATAATAGTCCCTGGTACCAAGATATTTTGCTATATGTAAAGAATCGCGAATATCCTGATCAGGCAACGGAGAATGATAAGAGGACATTGAGGAGACTAGCTATTGACTATGTCTTAGATGGGGAGATCCTATACAAAATGGGAAAGGATCGAGTACTGTTAAGATGCGTGGATGCTGTAGAGGCTAAGGGAATTTTAGAAGAAGTCCATGAAGGTATTTGTGGAACGCACGCTAGTGGATTCACCATGGCTAGATAGATTATGAGATTCGGGTATTACTGGTCTACTATGGAAGGAGATTGCATCAATCATGCCAAGAAATGCCATAAATGCCAAATTTATGGGGATAAAATGCATGCGCCTCCTTCTCCTCTTCATGTTATGACTTCTCCATGGCCTTTCTCTATGTGGGGTATGGACGTCATTGGACCAATATCACCGAAGGCTTCTAATGGACATCGTTTCATTTTTGTGGTTATTGACTACTTCACTAAGTGGGTAGAGGCAGCCTCATATGCTAATGTCACGAAGTCAGCAGTCAGTAGGTTTTTGAAGAAGGAGATCATATGTCGATATGGAATGCCTGAAAGGATCATATCAGACAATGCGTTGAATCTAAATAATAGCACAATAGTAGAAGTCTGTGAACAGTTCAATATCAGACACCATAATTCATCACCGTATCGCCCGAAAATGAATGGTGCAGTGAAAGCAGCGAATAAAAATATCAAGAAAATCGTGGCGAAAATGGCTGAAACTTACAAAGATTGACATGAAAAGTTACCTTTCGGTCTTCTTGCTTACCGAACATCTATCAGGACTTCTACTGGGGCAACACCTTTTTCGTTGGTTTATGGAATGGAGGCAGTGTTACCCATTGAGGTTGAAATTCCTTCTCTCTGAGTTTTGGCTAAATTAAAATTGGATGAAGCCGAATGGATCCAATCTCGGTATGATCAACTAAACTTGATTGAAGAGAAGAGATTAAAAGCCATTCGTCATGGCCACATGTATCAGAAGCGAATGATGCGAGCTTATAATAAAAATGTTCGTCCTAGAGAATTTCATGAAGGGGATTTGGTTCTGAAAAGATCCTCCCTTTACAAAAGGATTTCAGAGGGAAATGGATGCCAAACTGGGAAGGACCTTATGTTGTAAAAAAGGCTTTTTCCGGAGGCGCTTTGATTTTGAGTGAAATGGATGGCAAAAATCTTCCGAATCCTGTAAATTCAGACTCGGTTAAGAAATATTTCACTTGAAGAAAGGGAGGAATCAAAGTGAAAACCCGCAAAGGGCGCTCTGATTTCCAAAAAAAAAAGGGAGAGGCCAAGGTGGAAACCCGAAAAGGGCACCTTGAGACCAAAGGGGGTTTGAGTTGAAAACCTAAAAAGGGCGGCTCAAACATTGTCAGGTTGGGGCATATGGTGATCTTGCTTTGCTAAAGTCAACAATAAAAAGATGTACGATGTCTTGGGGGCATTGACAAAGTACTGTAGATCCCCTAAACACATGTTAAGTTTAGAATGGTTCTTGGCTTGCATGGAGAAGTTCAAGCGGCGATATCCAAAGCACCTAGCCTTCATAATATTTGTACGAAGTTTGTTGGTTCTTGTAAAAACTTCATTCTTCGCTGTTCTTGAATAATTTTTTCTTTTCAAGACACTTACTATCAATAAATTCTTGAATTAATTCATCTCTTACTCAGTATTTTTGATTTTTGCGCAAACATGTCGCATTAGAATAATGATTGATGGACTAATAAACTTTCACAAAAGAAGTTTTGTATATTACTTCGGGAATTTCTAAATAATTTAGTAACCTGAAACAGGACTATTGGTTAGAACGCCCCAAGTTCAAAAGTAAGACCACCTTTTCGGATTTGGATAGTGAATAAGACAGCAAGAAGTCTGGAAGAGGTAAGAAGAAATCCCCTATGGAAAGAAAGCTTTTCATTTGGGCATGAGCATTTGGTAGGACACCCTGAGAGCGGTGTAAACAAATTTCATAATCACTATCCATGAATTATGATAGGAGAAGATTGAGTCAAATTTTCTGACTCTTAAGTTACGGTGGAAGGAATGTAGTACAAATTCTGCCTTCTAGAGGGTTGTGCTTTAAAAGTGCACAATGGGAGGCAATTTGATTAAGTATTTCTTTGGAGATATCAGCCAAGCAAAAGGCATCAACGACAAAGCAGAAATGATAATTCTCAAAAATGACATTCTGCATGCATTTAAGTGTTATTCATACACGTCTAGTTAGGTGCATTTGATTCATTCTGATCATAACGTAGGCATAATTAAGTTCATAGAACAGATTTTTACAGGTCATGTTCCCTAGAGAATAGATCGATAACCAGTGATCTTATCTCCCTAAGCAGTAGTGGAGCAGATCGAAGACGGCGAATCTTATCTTTCCAAGATAGTGGGAAGCAGATTTGAGCCACCAAGCCTTGTCTCCCTGAGCAGCAATGGAGAAGGTTGAAGATTGTAGATCTTATCTCTCTAAGTAGTAGTGGAGCAGATCAAAGACGGCGAATCTTATCTTTCCAAGATAGTGGGAAGCAGATTTGAGCCACCAAGCCTTGTCTCCCTGAGCAGCAGTGGAGAAGGTTGAAGATTGTAGATCTTATCTCCCTAAGCAGTAGTGGAGCAGATCGAAGACGGCGAATCTTATCTTTCCAAGATAGTGGGAAGCAGATTTAAGCCACCAAGCCTTGTCTCTCTGAGCAGCAGCGGAGAAGGTTGAAGATTGTAGATCTTATCTCCCTAAGCAGTAGTGGAGCAGATCGAAGATGACGAATCTTATCTTTCCAAGATAGTGGGAAGCAAATTTAAGCCACCAAGCCTTATCTCTCTGAGCAACAGCGGAGAAGGTTGAAGATTATAGATCTTATCTCCCTAAGTTGCGGTGGAGCAGATCGAAGACGGCGAATCTTATCTTTCCAAGATAGTGGGAAGCAGATTTAAGCCACCAAGCCTTATCTCCCTGAGCAGCAGCGGAGAAGGATGAAGATTATATCTCCCTAAGCAGTAGTGGAGCAGATCGAAGACGACGAATCTTATCTTTCCAAGATAGTGGGAAGCAGATTAAAGCCGACAATCCTATCTTCCTGAAGTTACAGTGGAGTGGATTGAAGTACCAAAGCTTACAGTTAGAATGGGGTTGAATAAGGAGAGCGCCAAGGTCTAGCATGACCGGGCAAATTTGGGCATTTTAAAGTCTTTGCTCTATTCTTGTTACATGATAACGAGCAAAGAGGGGCAGCTATAATGCCTAAATTTCGCCCGGCCCTTACTAAATAAAAGTCCAGTTTTTTTACAAGTCCAAAACCAGATAAGGTGGCCCAAAATACATGGCCCAAACTGAAATAAAACAGGCCCAAATACAATGGCCCGAAAAAAAATTAGAAACCCTAGGGTTTCTAGGTCATCTGCGCCGCAACCACCAAGCTCGTTTACACCGTAGCCGAATCTTCACCTGCAAACACAAGAAAGGAAAGAAAATCAAATCGAATCAAGATCAAATCAGGCAAATTTCTTATTTCTATTGTTCGGCTATATAAAGCCATAGACAATACTGTAAATGGATCCGATTTCGAAAATAAAAAAAGACTTGTACTTTTGCAATACGGAGAATAAATCGATCAAAAAAAGGTTGAAACTTGTCTTTTTTGTTATATTTATTATTTTAATTTTTTGTTGTATATTTCTATTTTACATACGAATAAACAAATAACAGGAGAGAAGGAAACTACCTTTTTTGCTTCTGAAACGCCGTAAGGTATTCCGAGGATCATCTCCGATGACAGACGACTAGAAATCGAAAAGTTTCTAGGGTTTTTCTAGTGTTTTTTTCTTGATTTTGAAAGATTTAAACCCGGGTTTGGGCATACGGGAGTCGAAAAGGCTAAAAAGGGAAAAAAAATTTCGGCCACCGCAGACGGTGGTGCCAGCGCCGGAGATCGGCGGCCGGCGTGGTGGCTGATTAAGGGCCAATGACCAACCGATGGCCGGAAAATCAAGAGGTTGAGAGTGTTTTTTTGAGAGTTTGGTTTTTTTTTTTAAAAATGGGTTTTGAAATGAAATTTTGTCTTAATTTTGGCTTAATTAGCAAATTGGAAACGGCGCCGTTTTGAGGGGAGGATCCGTGCGTCGACTCAACTCGGACCCAAGATCCGCGTGTTTTTATGCGGAGGGGCAAATTACGTTTTTAGCCCCTCTGCCTTTTTATATATTTCCAATTAAGTACTCTTATTTTTTAAATTTAGCCTTTAATTTATTTTAAATTCCAATTAGATCCATTTGAACGGTGCCGTTTTAGAGGAGAAGGGAAAATTTCCCTTCCAGCCCCTCTATAGAATTCGCGCATTCAAATTAGTCCTTTTACTTTTATTTATTTTAATTTAATTTGATTTTTTAAATTGCAATTCAAGTTAGTTTTTTTATGTTCTTTTATTTATTTTATTAATAGTGTAATTATTATTTTTATTCTCATTTTTTCCTTTTATATGTACACATATATATATATTTTTACTGAATATTTTCCTTTTTATGAATATTTTCATATTTATATATATATATATTTACATTTTTCAAATGATTAAATACTCACTTTTCTTTATATATGTATGTATAATTATATTTTTCCTTTATTTTCATAAGTATATTATGTATTGTGTTTATATATAAATTCTATAACCCAAAATTTTATTTGAAAATTATATGTATATTTTTAATCTTCATAATTTCCATGTGTACGTCTTTTGATCTTTATTTATTTGTTTGCTTTCCCATTCATTGTATAATTGTGTTTACATTTAATATTTTGCATGTCATGGATTATTTTTTATTTAGTTTATTCATTTGCTTATATTATTTTTATGTCATTGATGTATTTATTATTGTTGTTATTATTATTATTGCATTTGTACGTATAAATAACGTTACATCATTCTTTTACTCAAATTTAAAGATAGAAAATTTTTAAAAAAAATTGAGATAATGTTCGTATTTAGGATTTTCAAGGAAATTGAGCCCTAACGTATTGGGTTCCGAATTTCTTCGTTAAATCTAACAATCGAGCATTTCTCTTCAATCAAAAAAATAAAAGCTCATTATTGGGAATTCAACACGTTGTGTCCTAACATATTGGATGTGACGCATTGATTTCTCGAAATGAAGATTTTTTTTTAAAAAACAATAAAGGAAATATTCCGAGTTTGGGATTTTAAAGGAATTGTGTCCTAACGTATTGGGCCGCGATTTCTTAAATCTTGGACAAATGGATATTCTTTTAATTATTTTCATTATACAAGTATTCTGGCCTAATTCATTTTGGAGGAAATTAGAATGTTGTGCCCTAACGCATTGGGTGTGGCATTTTTGCTTTTCTAAATTGAGAAGGGTATTAATACGTAACGGTTTAAGTTTTTAAAGATTATATTTTTAAATTTTTTGACTTTAAGACACTAATTAATTAATTAGGTACCAATTTTGGGCGTACGAGGGTGCTAACCCTTCCTCGTACGTAACCGACTCCTGAACCCGTTTTTTTCTAAAATTTGTAGACCAAAATCATTTTTTTAGGTGACCCAATCACACCTTAATAAAAGATTGGTGGCGACTCCCAATTTTCATTTTTTAAAGTCGACAACCTAAAAAAAAATTTAAACTTACAAAAAAATGGTTTCGACAATCGTCTCTGTTATTCTCTTGCCACAAACTACTTCGAGTGTGGGCTCAAACCAATTGAATCATAATACAGAACTAGAAAAGTTTCTTTTGGGGTGAAAATGAAAATTCTCTCTTATATAAGAGAAACCGATAAAATTGTTATTCTTAAAAATATGTTTCTAAGTTGAGAATAAATTCTCTATATTTTTCGACAAAATAACAGTCTCTCAAAAGTTGTTGAAACAGCTCTACCGGTGCCATCTATTTATAAGAAGAAAATGTAGAACCCTTGTAGAGTTGTAGAAGTTTATTTAAAATAGAAAAAAAATGCCCTACTTATAATAGGAGAAGGGTGAACGACTCACCATTGTATTTCTACTAGGGTTGTCTCCCCCTTCATGTTATATAAGAGGTTTTGGGACTCTCTCATATCTTGTCCAATTACAAGTACTTCCTAGGCTTTTTTTACCCAATACTCTGTAGTATGATCCAACCCAATTTAGTTTTTCTATTTCCAAAAATAAATTTTAATATTTACATATTAAATAATTTTCTCACCCCAATTTTACCCTAGTAAAATTTTGATGATTTTACCCTCGATAAAATTTAAAGAAAATTCTTTGAATATGTCACAACTCAATATGTATACTATGACCAAATGTTTCATTTTTGGGCTTCAAAATAGTCCAAAAGTATAAATTCATTCTTCCATCATTTTTAAGTAATCCTATATAGGATTGTAAAATTTCATTTTCATGTCTATCTCCATTTTTGGAAACCTATATTCATTTCCAAATGATTTCATTTCTCCATTTTAGAGAAAACCATAATCATTCTTGAATGTTTCCTATTTCTCTTTTTCTATTCATTTTGTTCATTTCTATTCAAACACACAATTCATTTCTGGTTCCAACGAGCTAGCGGAGGGACCAAATGGAATTATGTGATTGAGGATCAAATGATTTATAATTAAGTTACGAATTTTCGCCTATTAATTATAAACTTATTTAGTCAAAAAGTCATTCCACTAGTACCGTATCTGCGCTCTCTTCAATAACATACCATTACAAAAGCTACTACTCAGTGCTCGTCCGATGACCTTGTCATAACTGTGTTACCCTCATAGGATATCCTTGATCTCTTTGGGATTATATCCATTCTCCTAATATGATCCTATTTTATCTCATGGTAATCACTATCCAATAGTGATAAGGTCATCCATCACAAAGACGGACGACTCATGACCACATTTACTTTTAATCAACCATGTAATGTCAATGAGAGGATATCATTTACCCATGTTTTGGGTTATAAATTTCACTATTTTAAATGATGCAAAATACTACAGAAGTCATACACCTAACGCACCAACTTACGGTTCATTATTTATTTGAACTCAAGCTTTTACTTACATTAAAGGGTACGAGTCACGCATACATAGTCCACTATTCACCCAGGATATTGGTTTGCCACACTATGAACATCACAAGTGAATAAATCCACAAACTAATTCAGGATCTATTCTGCTTAGGTCCTGTCCACTTTACTATCAATCTAATCATTCACATCTATGTCTCTTTCTTTTGGAAGCCATCCGCTCTGATGCCTAAGACAAGATATCTCACCAATTGGACTTGATAGATGTCATATTACTCTTTCAATAGGTTTGTTTATTTCCGATTGGATTAAGGACATATTTAGGTTCTTGTACTAATACAAACTATTTTTCTCTACTATGATCTGGCCACGTAATATCGCTTAGTATTAGTTAAACAATAGACAACCAATGAGTAATATTTTCTTCCATTTTTCTTTGCCTGCAAAAACCATATGAGGACAATATGCAAAGTATTAATGTAATTCATGAATAATTATTGTAACACCCCTTACCCGTATTCAACTCCGAAATAGGGTATGAGGCATTACTAGAACACTTACACATGTAAACGTATTAAACTGAGTTACAAAATTTCATTCAAATTTAAACTCTTCAAATTTTAACATGTTTTATAATTCTTTATAACATATCCTCAAAATATTATATTCATAACAAATAGGGCCTCGAGACCCGATACTTACTTATGTAATTCAAAGCTCCATTTCCATTTTATTCAATTCACAATATTTCGTGTTCACAATTCAAATTAATTTCTCAATCCAATATATATATTTCAATACCACACTCTCATACTATGAAACTTTATTTTCCCATATGAGCTTAAACCATGATCATCACATATCAAAGACAAATGTTCTTGACATTTCCATGACATAAACCGAATTAATCAATGCAACTCAATGATATAATCATCCATATATCATTATTATCATATATATAAATCAAAACTAAATTTCTTATACATTTGGTCAATTGCTTTTCAAAACCGCAATAGTTCCTTCGGTACCAATACGTATTTACCATTCAATTTAACATTTACCGATTATAATCGGGCATATGACCATTATACACAATTATTTCCTACATTTTATTGTCCTCCTCCTCCTCTCCATTCCACATTCTTTATGTGTATATCACATTTAAACAACATTAACTATAATTTCTCTATTCACTAACATGTATATTCAAAGCTGTCTACTCGAGTCATAGTCACTAAATTATTTTTATCCGGAGCTACAGAACTCCAAATTAAGATCCGTAAATTTTATCCGAAACTAGATTCACATATATTCTTACCATAAAATTTTCATAATTTTTGGTTTAGCCAAATAGTACAGTTTATTCTTTAAAGTTTCCCCTGTTTCACTGTTTGACAGTTCTGACCTCTCTTCACTAAAAATTAATTATCTCACTGTACAGAATTCGGATATAGTTTCCGTTTGTTTCTCATAAAAATAGATTCACTGATAATTCTAAACATATATAATTTATCCCATAATTATTTTTGTACAATTTTTACAATTTTCCAAAGTCAAAATAGGGATTCCAAACTCATTCTGACTCTGTCTAATTAAACTTCAAATATCTCAAAATATATAACTCTTTTGCTTTTTCTATTTCTTTTATGTGAAAATAGACTCATTAATCTTCAATTTCATATATTATTCAGCCTCTAATTAAATTTCCACCATTTTTGGTGATTTTTCAAAGTCACACAACTGTTGCTGTCTAAACTGTTTTGTTGCTAAATGTACTCTTTCATAATTTCACTTTTTCACTTTCAATCACAATTCAATTCAAAATTCACTTTTCCATTTCTAAGTCGATATTCAATTCAGTTCCACACCTATATTCATTATTCAATTACACTTAGTCAATTTCCCGTTGAACACTCGGAATATACATAGATACGTAGAGAATTAGCACATAAGTGCCACATCGATATGTAGCCGGTTACCAACGACACGTAGTCAAGCTACCATCGATACGTAGCAAAAGTTACCAGCGATATGTAGCGAAGCTACCATCGATACGTAGCAAGCTACCATCGATCAATAACACTGAAATGTCCACGGGCCTGCTCACACAAGCTGTCAGTGTCTCGCAACACATGCTAGATCACCCAAAGACCGGGACTCAACGTAACACTGTAACATCGATCTCTAGTGACATGTCACTTGTATCCACTTCTATTCCTAAGTTCAACCGGAATTTACACTTAACACTTTATTTTAAACACTTTATCACTTGAATAATTCATGAACAATTTTCCTTCCACATTCAATATTAATTCACATATCAAATATAATTCACAATTTATAAAAATATAACTATTATTTACACGTAACTTACTTTGATGCAATAATATAAAAATTTAGCAATTTAGTCTTTAATCTTTCCTTTTCTCCGGTCAAGGTCGATTCCACTTCTTTCTTGATCTATAATAACACATTTGACTTATTTAGTACTCACATTTATCAAAACAGTCCTTGACTCAAACTTTGGTAAAATTTTAATTTTGCCCCTAAACTTTACATATTTACACTTTTGCCCCAAAGCTCGTAAATTAAACTTCATCCCTTATTCTTATGTATTATGACATGTTGAACATTTTCCTTCTATAGAAACATCAAATTCCAACTCTAACACTTACTTATGAACATTTAGTATTTTTATCGATTATGTCGTTTTACTCGTTTTCACTCAAAATCGCTTAGCAAAAGTTGCTTAACATAATTCTAAGCTTCATATTCTATCATGAAACATCAAAATTCACACTTTTCATCTATGGGTAATTTTTGGACATGAATTCTAGCTCGAATTAATGGTAGAGATAGCTTAAGCAAGTTATCGGGATCTGAAAAATACAAAGAACAAGAAAAGCGGGCTAGAACGGACTTACCATGAAGCTTGGAAGATGAACAAACCCTAGCCATGGTGTTCCCTTGCTACATACGGCCATGAAGAAAAGAATTGAAGAAGATGATAATTTATTTCATGTTATTTTGTCTTTATTCATTAATTAAGGCATTTTACCAAAATGCCCTTAAATAGCTTACTTACTAACCATGTCTATTTTTGTCCATAAATAACCAATGGTCTAATTACCATTTAAGGACCTCCAATTTAAAATTTCATAATAATTAGACACCTCTAACTTGTAGAACTCAACTTTTGCACTTTTTACAATTTAGTCCTTTTGACTAAATTGAGTGCCCAAACGTCGAAATTTTCGAACAAAATTTTTACAAAATAATTCCGTGAAATCGTAGACCATAAAAATATAAGAAAAATAAATTTTTTCCTTGTCAGATTTGTGGTCCCGAAACCACTGTTCCGACTAGGCCCAAAATCGGGCTGTTACAACTATATTAACCAATATATTCGAAAAAATTACAACTGTACTTAAACGAAAATATTACACTTAGGGAACCAAATCCAACGCTTGTAATAAACATTTCCTTTCTCTCTTTCGTGTTTATATCAACAGTGAAGTGGGAAGGAAAATGGTTATGCAAAACTGTCGTTGAATGGAATATCTTCTTTCTTCTTTTTCTCTCTTGACTCTTATTTATTCTATATCTTTTCTTATTTTTTTATTTTCTAGAATTATTATCTATCAGAGATCGGCTAGGCCCTCGGTTGCCGCCTCCAAGGTAACTACTTTCAAGAATAACATCCATTTTATCCATTTCTATCACACCTTATTTAAATTTAGTTATTGTTAATTCATGAACTGGTTAAGAGCAACCTAAGTTTCCCATGTGACCCAAGTTTGATTCCCCTCTAATATTTTATTTTTTATTTTGGCTCAAAACACCATTGGTCAACCCCCTTTGCCCCCCATATTTGTTACCATACAAGAGAGATTCTTTCCTCTCCTATCGTTCTTCTCCTTCCTTTCTTGTTCCCCTTTCACTCCCCTTATTCCCCCTCATTTCCTTTTCTTCCCATAGTTTCACTCATTGCCTTTTTCCCTTCATTTTCTTCTTTTTCTTTCATGCCATATTTTGGCTTCTCTTCCCTTTTATACTCTCCTATCATATTTTTTTCTCTCCACCTCTTATTCCCACCACTTTTTCACATTTTTGCACCATATCACCACCTTCAGCCACCATTGGAACACCAAACCACCACCACTACACCACTATCTCCTTCCTCTCATTCTCTTTTTGCCGCCAATGCACCATCATAGGGCCACCATCGTCACCGTCTCCACTGCCCATTTTTCTCTATTTTTCCTCCTCTCGTAATTTCTTTGGTCATAGCCGAATCTATACAAAATTTTCTTCTATTTTTATTAATTGTTAAATATTATTCTTACTCACTTTTCTTAATTTGAATTCTCTTTAGCCACTAGTCCTCCATTTACTCAAAATTCCCAGTGAAACATTAACTTTTTCAAACTAGCTCGATTTAGTGTAAGTGATGATTAGTTCTTATAATCTCAATTCTTCAATTTTATTTAAATGGGTCAAATCTAATATATACTTATGTGCACATGCTTTCGTGAAGAATCCAATCCAGATCACTTAGTTTTACCTTAGTGTAAAGGAAATTCTTAAATCTCCAACGACAATTAAAAAAGTAAGTCCTTCAAATCCATTTCTCTGGAGAATTATTTTTGGACTAAAATTGAAACTAACGGGTGTACCTTAGGTGTTGAACCATTATTGTTTGATTAGATCAAGCAAGATCTACCTAGATTGGTATTGTTGGAGTGTGGTGGAGTAGATCTAGTGGCACAAGGCTTTATTTTAGGTGTGGGTTTTAACCTAGCAACATTATATATGTTTGTTCATAAAAATCATACATCAATGATTAAAAATTATAACATTTGTGTTAATCTGCTTTGAAATATTGGCTAAATGAATATGAAAAGTATTCTTGGTGAAGATAAATCCTTTACTAGGATTGAATCCAAGTAAGTACCTGTAACACCCCTTACCTGTGTCAGACGCCGGGACAGGGTACGAGGCATTACTGGGCTTAAACATAACCAATCATACAAAAACAAATCATAAAATTTCATCTAAATTTGAAAGTGGTTCGAGACCAAGCCGAGAAATTTTGAAAACTTTGAAAATTTTCTTGAAAAATAGGGGCACACGCCCTAAGCACATGGCCATGTGGCCAGCCGTGTGGATGAAAGTTAGGCTATTTACCAAGCTTTTTTCCATCCAAACATTTACACACTTATACCAAATTTATCAACACACAACATGACATTATCATAAACGTACAACTTAACCAATAATAGCCAACATCACTGGCCTTATACAAAATGAACTATCAAATAACATAGGCCAACATTTTAGGCCAAATCAATTATGACATATAACAAAATAATCAAGTCCTCTATACATGTCATAATTCATAATATTGCTTTCAAAATACCAAAAGAGTGTTGATAGTGTGGATGGATCTCCGACGATCTCCGTACCCCGAGATAGCTTGGTGACACTATAAGACAAGAGAAAGAAAATGGAGTAAGCATATAGCTTAGTAAGTTGGTATGTAAATAATAAATAATTTATTAACATGCTTTTATCAATCCTCATAATGTGTTCTCAAGATCATACAATCATATTTGCACATAGTTTCACTATTCACTATGTTCATATCAAGCTATCTACGTGAGTCATAGTCAATAAATTATTTATATCTTGAGCTACGAAACTCCGAATTAAGATCTGCTAAATTTTTCTGAAAGTAGACTCACATATCTTCTTACTATAAAATTTTAAGAATTTATGGTTTAGCCAATAAGTACAGTTTATTCTTTAAAGTCATCCCTATTTTGCTGTCTGACAGTTTCGACCCTTCTTCACTAAAAGTTAATTATCTCCTCGTACGGGATTTGGATGATGTTCTCGTTTGTTTATATTGACAATAGACTCATTAAGAATTTTAAACATATAAATTCTAACCCATAATTATTTTTATACAATTTTTAATGAGTTTCCAAACTCAAAACAGGGGATTCCAAAATCACTCTGACCCTATCTCATAAAAATTCAAATATCTTATAATATGAAATTCTTTTGCTTACACATTTCTTCTATGTAAAACTAGACTCAATAATCTTTCATTTCATATCTTATTCAACCTCTAATTCGATTTCCATAATTTTTGGTGATTTTTCAAAGTTATACAACGACTGCTATCTAAAACTGTTTTATTACTAATTTTACTCTTTCATGTTTTCTTTGTATTAACTTTCATTTACACACACATAACACCAAGCATGTCCATAGCTAGCCATTCCAATAGCTAGCCATTATCAAATATTTATAAGTCTTCATAGTCATACTTACTCCCAATCAAACTTACCAAAATTCGATCACATATCCAGCACATTGCTCATGAGTATATATATACACATGTACCTGCACTCATTCATCACATAATCACAATCATTTAAACTTAGTCATTTCCCGTTGAGCACATCAGAATATTAACGGATACATCAGAATATTGCACATAGTGCCACACTTTTAGCCAAAGCTACTTCACATCACTTATCACACATAGGCTCGTTCTCGAGCTATTCACATTCGCGGGTCTGCTCACACAAGCTGTCGGTCATTTGTAACTACTCAGTATCATTCACACAAGCTGTCAGGTATCCGCAACACATGTCAGATTACCCAGTCACTAGTAGAACTTTTAAGAGTAGCACCTGGATTCACTTAGTCACAATTTCACATAGTTTTCACATAGGTTTCTAGTGACATGTCACTTGTATCCTATTCTATTCATAAGGTTCAACCGGGAAATTTCTCACTTGTCAATATTTTGTCGAACACATCAAATATTCAACCACATTTTATAAAATATATCAAAATATGAAAGCGTAAGTAAAAACGATGCATTATTTACATACAAACTTACCTCGGTCCAAAATATCAAATGTTTGCGTGTTAGTCCAAAACCTTGCCTTTTCCCCGGTCAAGGTCAAATCCTTGTCTTTCCTGATCTATAATAACACATTTAACTCATTTAGTATACACATTTTCAATTCAGCCCCGAAAACACCTTATGGAAAAAACTACATTTTTGCCCCTAACTTTTCACATATTTACAATTTTACCCCTAGGATTGTAAAATGAAAAGTACTCATTTTTCTCATTACTCAAGCCTAGCCAATTCATATTCCCTCTTATAGCAGCCCACAATTTTCACTAAATCACATTTCTTTCTTTTTTTACACATATTTTACAACTTTTACAAATAAGTCCTTTATGCAATTTCACTAAAAATCGCTTAGTAAAAGTTTTTTATTACACTTTCAACTTTCATATTCTACCATAAACCATCAATTCACATGCAAGTCATCAATGGGTAAATTTTTAAACACAAACCCTAGCTTAAAATAATGGTAGAAATAGCTAAATCGAGCTACGAGGATCTTAAAATGTAAAGAACATTAAAAACGGGGGTAAAACGAACTTACAATCGAGTTTGGAAGATTGGAAAACCCTATCTATGTCTTCCTCATGTGAAATTCGGCCAAGGGGTTGAAGATGAGCAAAAATTGGCTTTTAATTTGGCTTTTTAATTCATTTAATCACCAAATTACTAAAATGCCCTTAACTTAAAAATATTATATTTCACCTATTTCATGTCCATTTTTGTCCAACAAATTAACCAATGGTCTAATTACCTTTTAAGGACCTCCAATTTAAAATTTCATAGCAATTAGACACCTCTAGCTTCTATAACTCAAGTTTTGCACTTTGTTTTTTTATAATTTAATCCTTTCGACTAAGTTGAGTGCCCAAACGTCAAAATTTTTGAGCGAAATTTTCACAAAATCATTCTGTACATCTGTAGATCATAAAAATATAAGAAGATTAATTTTTTCCTCGTCAGATTAGTGGCCCGAAAGCACTGTTCCAACTAGGCCCAAAATCGGGCAGTTATAGTACCTCCAAACGGTTAGGTATGTGATGTCATATGTGTATTTGTGTTATTATATGATTTGCTGGTATTCTGAATATTATGTGACATTAAAACATAATACTGATATGCTATTGAGGCTGACTACATGATAGATCATGTATATTATTACTGAAACTTTAGTCACATGTTAAAATATGGTTTATGATACTGTTAACACTGAAAGCATAATTAAATGCACCACTATACTATTTTACGAATGCATGACAAATCATGCCACTGATTTTTTTACTAATCACATGTCTAAATCATGCCAAATAATTCAACTACTTATTACATGTTTAATCATGCTTACTATACTATACTGTCTAGCTATGTTATCATTAAAAATATGTCATACTACCTTAGGTTGGGATGATTCTGAAAGGAGGAAGTATCGATAACTTGTCTGCAATTCTGTTGGCTTGTCCACAATTTTGGCAACTTATATGCAATACTAGCAGGTTAACTGCACTATTGGTGGCTTGTCTACAATTTTGATAGTTTATCTACATTATTGGTGGCTTGTCCACAAACTGGTGTGTTATTGGTTGGATGAGTTTTGGGGAACTCTTATTATAGTGTGTAGCGAAGTTGAGTAGGACATTTTTTTGAAAACATTGCAATAACTATGTAATTTTGTATTGTTCGTAATATTTTGTATATTTATTGGCTTGAGTGTTTTATTTATTTTTATTACTGTTTATTGGAGTTAAGACTTACATTGAGCTTATTGGCTCACTATTTAGTTTACTAAATAGATAACTCTCGAGGTTAGGACTTGGATGCAATTGTCGCAGGAGCTTCTAGGATGATTTTAATTTTAAGTACTTTAAAATTTATTTTAAATTTACGCTGCAATACCAAAAATAAGTTTTTTATAAAATACAACATAGTTTTCTAAAATATTTAATCTTTACAAACGAAATACTAAAATTGCTTAATTTGTGAAATTAACATGTTTTTTTTCTCAAAACAAAGGAGAATAAACGAGTTCACAATTTTGAATTAAACGAAAAATATTTTTAAAGTAGGATTTTAAATACAAGATATTTTTTGGGCCATTCTGGTGGCCAATGTAGTCTTCAAGATTCGACCATAATGTCTAGGTCGGGTTTGAGAGGTTACATTTAGTGGTATCAAAGCCCAGTTCAAAACTCGGATTGTGGTTTTTACTGAAACCTGCATGCATATTTCTAAAAAGGTATTTTGGGAACCATGCCACAAATAAATTTTATTCTTTAAAGTTTGATTTTCAAAACAAAAATCTAAAACTTCGAAGCCAATCCTAGATAAGTACTCTTATTATTGAACTTATAGAAAAATAATATTTTGTAAACTATAGTTGAACTATTAGATTGAAAACACTCAAGGTTAATAATGAGAACTTATTTTTGAACTGTAGATAATTATATAAATCTTAGACTCGTGATAATGAAATGAACACTTAAGGTGTACAAACCCATGGTATGCGAGCCTAAGGAACGCAAAGTCGTGAGGCCCAAATTGAATCTTCTGCATCGCAATTACGTACTCTTGAGCCCGTAGCTGAGCATGTTGAGAATGCACCTACCGCTAAGGGTAGTCATCAGGAGGTTGTGGATGATGCTATATC
Source organism: Gossypium raimondii (assembly GCF_025698545.1). Classification (NCBI taxonomy): domain Eukaryota; kingdom Viridiplantae; phylum Streptophyta; class Magnoliopsida; order Malvales; family Malvaceae; genus Gossypium; species Gossypium raimondii. Next base: position 19,189,202 of record NC_068567.1, read on the forward strand.
ACAGACAATGCTTAGGGTTCTTCAGTAGCTAGCTAGAGCCAGAATTGGATCAGTAGCCATGGGTCCGTAACTTAGAGGTTCAATCTAATGGAGTCGAGTTGTTTAGGGGCATTATTGGGACAACCCTTACTGTAGATGAATATTGGATGAAGGTTACAAAAATGATCTTAGATGACATGGATTGTACCCCTAAATAGAAATTAAAGGGTACGATATCATTGCTAAAGGACGAGGCTTACCGATGGTGGTAGTCCGTTATGAGGGGTACACAAGCGGAGAGATTGACATGTGATTACTTTTAAAAGGCTTTCTAGAAGAAATATGTGGGCACCATATATGTAGAGGCCTGAATACTTGAATTTATTGAATTGAAGCAAAGAGATATGTCAGTGGTCGAGTATGAGGCCAACTTCTTAGGACTTAGTTGGTAAGCTCAGGGGATGTTTATGACTGAGCAGGACAAGTGTGTTAGATTTGAAAAAGGGTTGCGGTATGATCTGATGATCTAGGTCGTTCCACACCAAGAGAGGGTTTTTGCAACTTTGGTGGAGAAAACCAACATAGTTGAGGAAGTTAAGCATGTGGACCATGAGAGAAGAGAAAAGGCTAAGGCTCTTGTTAAGACGGATGTTGGTCCCACTGTCACGACCTCGCAACCCATTAAGCAGGCCAGAGATGGTAAACCTCAGCAAGGTAGTGTGGTAGTTGGTATTAGAGGCAAGACTCCGAGAAGTGCTTATTGTGGTAAGCAAAATTTTGGTGATTGTTGAAGGAGGATGGATGCTTGTTTTAGGTGCGGGTCTATAGAGAATAAGATTAAGAATTGTCCTTGTCATAATGATTAGATGAAAGCTTCAGTGTAGAACAAAGTTCAGAATTAGTAGGCTAGGCAACAGCCTCAGAGAGGCCAGGGTCAAAACAAAGCTGGTAATGTTGGGTAGGGATAGCGAACACCGCCTCATGGTGCAAATCAGACTGATGCTAGGCAACCTGTCCCTTTTTATACGGTCAGACGCAGAGAGGACCATGATGCAGTTGACCTCATAGCAGGTACTTTTACAATTAATTATATTCAGTATTTTTCTTTGATAAATATTAGTTCTACCCACTCGTAATAAGCTGGGGGTTGGGGTAGAAGAAACTGTTAGCAACAGCACTGTAGGCAATCCCTTAGGACAATCAGTTACTGTGAATAAGATATATAGGAGATGCCTATTGTAAGTTCAGGGGGAAATATTTTTGGTCGATCTGATGGAGTTCACCGTCGGGGAGTTTGATCTAATTTTTTATTATGGATTGGTTGGTAGAACACCACGTCGGTTTAGACTATGCTTCGAAGAGGGTTACATTAAGTGCTAAAAATTTTGACAAAATTAAAGCTCACTTTAATCCTGCTTTTGAAGGTTCTGGGGGTACCCCTGTTCCCATTTCTGATGGTGCTTTGTACCCCAAGAAACATTCAGCAATAAGTTTCAAAGATAATTCACACACAAAAGAAAAAGATAGTTCGGTTAACCTTTTCTGGGAAAGGTTAGGAGAGGGAATTTACATTTCCAAAGAGAGGCATGGAGGTAAAGATTCTAACGGGTGTAGTAGTCGAAAAGCTCCTAATGCGTTTCGAGGTTGGGGAAGTCGTTTTAGAGCTTCCGAGAATTCTAGAGTACTGCTAGCTGAATCTATAGAGGAAATGGCTAAATTCATTTCAAATTCGATTCTTAGTAAAGATCTCAACTCTATCTCGGAAGTTACAGACTTGATCTCGGATGGGGATACTATCTCTCGACAGTAATGGTACATTCTCTAAATTTTGTTATTTATTATGAATTTCACTATATTTTCTTGGAATTGTCAGGGTTGTGCCAGTGATAAATTTCCCCGTATTATTCGGGAGTATAACCTTAAACATAGTCTTGATATTATTAGCTTTCTTGAGACAAAAGTTAGTTGTTCCAAAGCTGATAATATTATTGCAAAACTGGGTTTCCCTTATTCTCATTGCGTTGAAGTGATTGGTTACTTGAGGGGTATTTGGATTGGTTGGAAGGATTTTGTCTGTCTTGAGATCATTCATAACCATTCTCAGTTCATTCTGGCTCGGGTTGGGTCTACGTCTTCCTCAATTTCAGTCTTTATCTCGTTTGTTTATGAGAGCCCGAATAGGAAGAAACGTAAGGATCTGTGGGAAATTTTAGAAACTTTCGATTCCTATAGGAAATTACCTTTGGGTTGCAATTGGTGATTTTAAAGCTATTCTTTCTTCCTCTGAGAAATCAAGTGGTATGTCCAAAGGTAAAAGATGCCCTTTCTTTGGAGAATTCGTGGACAAGGTAGAGCTTCATGATTTAGGCTATAGAGGTTCCCCCCTTTACTTGGCATAAGGGTTTGCCTTTTGAGATGCTTGATCGAGCTTTGGGAAATGAAGCTTACGTTTAGCTTTTCCCTAATAGTTTGGTCACTCATCTCCCTAAAATCAAGTCAGATCATAGGCCTCTTCTCCTTTCCTTAAAACTAGATACTATTCTTCCCAAAGCTAGGCCTTTTTATTTTTTGGCTAGATGGGTTGAACACCCTGATTTTGGAAAATTTGTGGAAGATAATTGGGGTTTCTCTGGTGATATGTCTGATACCTTAAGTACGTTCTCACGTGATCTTAAGGATGGGAATAAGTCAGTCTATGGCCATATCACTTCTCGTAAAAGGTTTCTAGTTAAGGAGTTCACTAAAATTCAGAGGATTATGGATTTCTTATGTTCTAATCGTTTAGCTCAGGTGGAGTTAAAGATTCAGCAGAAGCTGGAGAATGTTCTTTGTCATAAAGAACTTCTTTGGAAACAGAAGGCCCGTTGTGATTGGCTTCATTTTAAAGATCGTAATACTAAGTTCTTTCATGCTCGTACGTTGCATCAAAGGAAGAATAGCCACATTGCCACGATCCGTAATAATTGTGGGGATTGGATTTATGATTCGAAAGCTATTGAAGCCGAGGTTAATAAATTTTTCCAGAATCTCTATGGAGAGCTTCCTGGCCCTATAGGAATTTTACCTCCTAGTAGATTTCCTCGTCTTGATCATGATGATATTTCTTTTTTTGGGAAGCAGGCCACTAATGAGGAAATTAAGGTGCCTCTCTTTGATATGGCTCCTCTCAAAGCTCCCAGTAGTGATGGCTTTCATGCGTTTTTCTTCCAGAAGCAGTGGAATACTATTGGGGAAGCGATTTGTAATTGGGTTAAAAATATTTTCAATGGGGGCACTATAGAGACTGAGTTGAGCAACACCTTAATTTTCCTTATTCCCAAGGTTGCTAGTCTTGAGGATTTTGCCCAATATTGTTCGATTAGTCTCTACTCTATCTTATACAAGCTTGTGATAAAGATTATTGCGAATCATTTTAAGATCATTTTTTCGAAGATTATTAGACCAGAGCAGGATGGGTTTATTGCAGGTAGGAATATCACTAACAATGTCATTATTGCCCAAGAGGTAATTCATTCAATGCAAAGTCATTCTGAAAGAAAGTGAATGACTATTAAGATAGATTTGGTAAAAGCCTATGACGGAGTGCGATGGGACTTCATCAACGCTTCCCTTCAAGCAGTCGGTATCCCTAATTTTCTCATAAATGTTATTATGTCCTCTATCTCTAACTCTACGATGCAGGCTTTATGGAACGGAGTTCCTTTGTTTAAGTTTAGGCCAGCTAGAGGAATTCGGCAAGGATGCCCACTCTCTCATTATCTTTTTGTATTATGCATGGATTTGCTTGGTCATTCGATTCACTCGGCTATCTCAAATGGTAAATGGAACCCCATTCCCCTTTCTCGATCTGGTCCTCCTATCTCTCATTTATTCTTTGATGATGATTTAGTTATTTTCAGCAAAGTAGATATGAAGCATAATAGGATCCTTAAAGACATTCTAGGCAATTTTTGTGAATTTTCTGGCCATTAAATCAATGCTAGGAAAATGAACATATTTTTTTCTAAATGAGTGGATGCCACGATAGTGGACTCGATTAGTTCTTTGTTTGGATTCCAAAAAGTCCAGAATTTCGGTCATTATCTTGAAGTTTCACTTTTTCATCAGAGGGTGACTAATAGTACTATGCATTTTGTTGTTGAAAATGTTAGAGGAAAGCTCCAAAGTTGGAATGCGAAAAAGTTATCTACTGCTAGCCGTATTACTCTGGCCTAGTCGGTTCTCATGTTTATTCCTAGCTACTTTATGCAGTCCATAATGATCCCTAGGAAAGTTTGCGATGAAATTGAGAGTTTGGTAAAGCAGTTCATTTGGGGTTCTTCTAGGCTTAAAAAGATGTCTCTGGTTGGGTGGGATTCTATTTGTCAACCTAAATGTTGTGGAGGTCTTGGTTTATAGAAATTACGCGAATAGAATATCTCATTTTTATTAAAGTTGGGGTATAATATCGTGACTGACAAAGAGGCCCCTTGGGTTCGGGTTATCAGGGCTAAATACCGTATGAATGATGCTCTTCCTGACTCTATTAGGCAAGCCAGAAGCTCTTTTCTTTGGAGTTCTCTCACTAATATTTACTGTTGCTTCGAGAAAACTTATGTTGGTCTGTTAGGAATAGGTGCCAAATTCGTTGTTGGGAAGATGTTTGGATCCTTAGTGTTGGACAACTGATCAGGTTTATTCTTGCCAATGTTAATATTGACTCTAGATGCTATCTTAACGATATGGTCACTGAAGATGGGTCGTGGAACCTTGATTTGTTCAGACTTTGGCTTCCGGAGGAGGTGATCGAGTTGATTATGGGCATTCCCTCTCTTCTCTCCTCTAAGGGGCCAAATAAAATCACTTGGTGCCATACTTCTTTTGGTAATTTTTCGGTTAAAAGTTCTTATAAGATTTGTAAGGGAGATGCTTGGAATTCGAAGGATGAAAAATGAAAGAGCGTTTGGAAGACCCCTGGACCACAAAGAGTTCATTGTTTTATTTGGTTGGTTCTTAAGCAACGTCGCCTCAATAACGTTGAAAGGGTTAAAAAAGGTTTAGCAGTTGATCTTTCATGTTCTATATGTGGTTTTCATTCGGAAGACATTCTTCATATTCTCAAAGATTGTAATGTAGCTAAAGATGTTTGGAGCCGGGTCATAACAGGTAATCATTTAACGAATTTTTTCTCTCTTAATCTATAAGACTGTATTCTTTTTAATGTTCATGATGCTTCTGTGGTCCCGGAGGGAGGAACTAGTTGGGCTTGTCTTTTTGGAATTCTGATTTGGCGCCTTTGGAAGAACCGTAATCTTTTTATTTTTCAAGGTCATTCTTGGAGTTCGAGAGAGATTATCAACAACTCATACTGTTGGGCTACTTAATGTTTTTCACCCTCTAGAGTTGCTTCAAGTGGTGGTTTTGGTCTTCACTTGGAAGAGCAAGCTTATGGTTCTAAGATCTTCCTTAATACAGATGGAGTAGTGCAATTGGATACCGAAAATGCATCTGTTGGGGGGGTTGCGAGAGATATGAATGGACAGTGGCTTTTTGGTTTTTATCGATACCTTGGACAATGCTCGATTTTCGATGCTGAGCTTTGGGGCATTTTTGAAGGGCTTAAGCTTGCTCAATGAAGAGGTCATGATAGTGTAATAATTCTTTCGAACAGTCTGGACGTTGTCCGGGCCATTCAAGGGAGTACTTCAGCCACATCAAACTCCGCTTTGATTCGGCGAATCCAGAGTATTCTATCTCAGGAGAAATTATGGGTATTGTGTTACATTCCTTGGGAACAAAATGAAGTTGTTGATTGTATGGAAAAAAAAACTTTATCCTCTAAAGTTGATTTGCAAATTTTTGAATTTCCCCCTATTCTGGTTCGGAATTTCTTAGATTTGGACTAGTCTAGGGGTTTTTTCTCAAACCTTTTCGGATGTAATTAATTAAATATTCATGTTTATTTTTCACAAAAAAAAACAAATAATGGGTTAAAAAGTCAAAAGGGGAAAATGTGTGGTTATGGTAATTTTTAATGTAAAAAGAAATATCAAACCATTTCTTCTCATCACACTCTCGTAAATTTTAATATGTTAAGTCTTAAATGATAAAATTATAATTTTATCTCTCAACTCGTATATATTTTGAATTAAATATAAAGCGTAAAATGACTTACTATGTTTTTAAGAGTTTCCAAACGTCTTAAAAATTATTAAATTCACCAAAATTGATTTCTTTTATCGGATTTAGGAAGAATCGAAAAATTGGATTGTGTTACATAAATGGTTTCAACTTGAAGATAATGTCAAAAATTTCAAAACATGCCAAATATATTGTTATACTTGATATCACTTTGGTTTATTTGATTTTTTCAGATTAGTTGCGAAAGTTTAAATGCTTTTAACAGCAAAAATGAGGGAAATGCGCGTTGAAAGTTAAATATATTTGAAGATTTTCAGTAAAAATCAAAACCAATTTAGGGTCTGTTTGATTGCCAGTAAAATATTTTCCGTAAAATGATTTACGGAAAATGTTTTACTTTTTCGTAAAATGATTTCTTGGAAAATATTTTACGGTGTTTGATTGAATCTGTAAAATATTTTTACTGCTTGGCAAATTTTTGAAAATATTTTTGGAAAAGTTGTTTTACATATATTAATATATATTAATAAATTTTATATTTTAAATTATTTTTACATATATTGCAATGATTTATTTATAATAATACTCAATTATTAAGCTACAATATTAATCGATATAAATTGAAAAAACTAATATCAAATAAATTATTTGTAATTGTGTTAAAAAATAAGTATTGAATAATTAAAAAAAGTTCTTGGAAAATCGATAAATGTAAGCGACTTTCTAGGAAATGAAGGAAGGAATGAAGGAGGCGATAGAGAGGAGAGCACGGAAAATGTCTTACGGAAATTGAAAGGGTAAGACATTTTCCCTAAAATGTAACCCATTTTCCCTTGTTTTGGAGTTCATTTTCCAAATGGAAAATGTTTTCCGCCAATCAAACGCTGGAAAAGTTGGAAACGATTTTCCGGAAAATCAATTCCGTCAATCAAACAGACCCTTAATGTATATACCAAATTTTTATACTCAAAGTGTCAGAATTATATTCCTTTATGGATTATGAGGTTTCCAAAAGCATAACAATATTTATCAATGAATTTTTTACTAATACTATTTATAGAGAAATAATAACTTTAAATCTTTTAATATGTACTCAAATTATAAAACCAAACTATTTTCTAAATAATAATTGTTAATTTTATTTATATATTTTTGTAAATTTTATTATTACATTTTTGTTATTTGTAGTTTGATTGTTTTTTAGTGTACAAATAAATACATTTATTCCTAATTATTTTTTATTATAAATTTCCAACTCCAACAATGGTTATTAAATTTCTTTTATTATTATCAATTCAATCTAGTTGTTTCTTCTTAACCGTTATTTTATAAAATTTTGATTTTTACTTTTCTTAGACGTCATATTTTTTGTCTTAAAATTTGATAATTGAGTTAAATATTGTTGGAGGTTACAATATTATGTTGTCTACAAAAAGTCAATATTTTATGTGTTGGATGTATGTCAACTTATTATCATGTTTATTTCATTTGTTCAATTTTTTCATCATTTTGGTACATAATATGTTCATTATTTTTAATATTTATGAGTATCAATGTTTTCATTAGATTTTTTCAACTATTTTTTTTTTTTACCTTTTCAATTTGAAGTATGTTATATTAGTTCTTTTTATATTTTTTTGTGCAATTGTATGACTAACCATATGGATTTTTTGTTATTAGTAATTTTTCTTGATAAAAAAAATATATCAACAAGAAGATTACTTTTCCAGGAATTGATGTGTGAACATCCAAGGGTCGTTTATCTTACTTTTTTTTTATTTGTTGTCTTCAATTACAAGCAAAAGAAATTGCAGCATAGAAGAGAAGTAAGTCGTGCCAGCACCCCAAAAAAGGGGGAAAACTCCATTAAGTAATGATCAAAGCGAAAGACATTGTATCCTATCAATGAGATTTCAAGGCATCGGTAACATATTTCTTTGGTCCAAAGTTGATAAGTTCTCGCAATTGCATTTGAGGATGATGACGTTTTACCCTCATCTTCTTCATCTCAATTACGGAACTTGGCAAAACATATGATCAACGAAACCTTCTAGATCTTGACTCTATTGATCCCATGATGAGATTTTCCCTTTTAAATTCCAAGATAAGGCTCCCTTCAGCAGCCTCTATCAACCATTTTCCACCCCAAAATTTGGAAGGACTAAAAAATGAAATTGGATAAAAAAAATTTTAATCTCATTTAAAATATGAGATGAGTTTGAGTTTGAACATTTAATGCTTAAATTTGGTTTGGTCCAGTCTATTTTTTAAGCTTATAATATTTTATATTATGTAATTTATAACATATAAACATTAAATATATAGTGATATATAATAAAATTATAATGTAAACATTAAAAAAATTTAAGATGAATATATATAAAATTATAAAAAATAAAAAATTATTAAAGACTAAAATAGAATAATTATAAATATATTTTTTAATTTTAAAAAATATATGAGTAGACCTAAAATGAGTTTGTGTTAGTCATTTACAAATATGGATAGACTTGGCCAAAATTCTAAACCCATATTTTGAGCGAATTAGATTTAAACTAACATAAAATGTGTTAATATCATGCTTAATACTAAACCTAACCCAACTCGACACATAACACCTCTACTTTTATCTAATGACAAACTCATCTAAAGTCTTTCAAATTGATTGATTAATCTAATTATTTATATTTTCCTTTTGTAGCTTTTTTTTTTTGAAGTTATATAATTCTATGTGTTGTCATAGAATTACACTAGTTTATTGTATTTTATTTAATATTATAAACAAAAATAATAGATAAAAGATGGATATGAGAATATGATGATTTCTATTGCATTCTATATTTTTTCCATCATACTTACAAGTAGTATACTTCACTATACATAGAGAGATTAGACTTTTCATATTCTAATACATGAATAAGAAAAATGGGTTACAGGAGATGAAAGATTTAAAGAAGATGGAAGGTTAAAGGTTAAAGAAGATGAAAGGTTACAAGTAGTATACTTCACCATTTGTCGCTAATTGAATTTGAGAGGTATTCATATTCTTCAAAGAAAACAAATAAATGTAAAAAAATTCAAAATATATAAAATTTTCATAAATAGTTTAAACATAATATAATAACCATGTTCTTAAAAACATAACAAACTTGCATAAAATTTATCTTTAAAACTATAATAATAAAATTAAAAGATCAATTATTCCCTTCAAGGGTGGTGAAGAAATCAACAGCTTCCAAATGAGCTGTACCAATGATGTCATAGTCATCTTTGTCATTCTCACAAACAAAATTTGTCTCTATTTTCTTCCCTTTATCCTTCAATGATTGTTGATATAGTTCTACAAGATACTTTGGTGTACAATAGGTACGGGACTAATGGTTTTTATCTCCACAACGATAACACAAACTTTCCACTTTCCCAGTTGTATTTTTATCACTTTTCCATCCTTATGATCCCACTTCTGGTGGGTATTCCTGAAATGACCTCCTCGTTCACGTCCACGTCCTTGACCGTGACCACGACTATAGCCATGACCATGTCTTCGACCACGATTGCTAGTGTGGCCTTTATCCTTTTCACTATATGATGTCACATTCGCTTCAGGGAATGGAGTAGAGCCAGTTGGACGTGACTCATGATTTTTTCATTAACAGTTCATTATTTTGCTCAGCCACAAGAAGACAATATATTAATTCAAAATATTTCTTAAAACCTTTCTCACGATATTGTGTCTGTAGGACAACATTATTTGCGTGGAATGTGGAGTATGTTTTTCCTAACATATCCTCATCAGTTATGTTCTCTCCACATAATTTCAATTGGAAAGTGATTCTAAACATAGTTGAGTTATATTCACTCACAGATTTAAAATATTGTAATCTCAAATGCAGCAAACCATAGCGAGCTTTAGGAAGTATTACAGTTTTTTCGATGATCGATATTTCTTTTAGACTATTCCAAAGGACAAGTGGATCTTTAACAATCAAATATTCAGTCTTTAGTCCCTCATTGATGTGATGGCGAAGAAATATCATAGCTTTGGCCTTATATTGACTAAATGCTTCATTTCCTTCATAAATAGCTTCACCAAGGCCTTTTGCCTCTAAATGTATTTTAGCATCTAATGTAACATCCCAAAATAGGGCCTAAATGGAATAGTGGTTGCGAAACCACGAATCTAAGATAAAAAATTTTATTGTGATTAATTTTATGATTTACCGATTGATTGGATGCATGTGTTAGAATACTGATAAGAAATTTCAGCGATTGCATGTCTGAATTGCATATTAGGGTTTAATTGCAAAAGTGGGTAAATATGAGCTTTAGATGATAAATGATTTAATTGAAGTGCATAATTGGAGTAAAGGTCCTTAAATGGTAATTAGACCATTATATTTTCATGGACAAAAATGGGGATGCATAGATTAAAAATAACTAAAGTTTTAATGAAGGGAATTTTAGTTATTTGGTAATAAAAAGAATTAAAAGGGAAAAATATGGCAAAATGTGCTCATCTTCTCCATAAGGGCCGAAACTTCAAGGGACTCCATAGCTAGGGTTTCTTCACTTTCTCAAGCTCATAGTAAGTGCATCCAAGCTCCGTTTTTAATGTTTTTTTTTACGTTTTTGGAGTCCTCGTAGCTCGATTTAGCTTATTCTACCATTAATTCATATTAGGGTTCATATTTGGAAAAATACCCATAGGTGAAATATGTTTATTTTGATGTTTTATGGTAGAATATGAAGTTTGAAATTATGTTAAACAACTTTTGCTAGGTGATTTTAAGTGAAAACGAGTAAAATAACATAATCGGTAAAAATACCTAATGTTCATAAGTAAATTTTAGAGTAGGAATTTTATGTTGCCATAGAAGGGAAAGATGTTCAGCATGTCATAAAACATAAGAATAAGGGATGAAGTTTAATTTCCGAGCTTTGGGGCAAAAGTGTAAATATACAAAAGTTTAGGGGCAAAATCATAATTTTTCCAAATTTCAAGTCAAGGACTATTTTGATGAATGTGAGTATTAAATAAGCTAAATTTGCTATTATATATCAAGAGGAACGAAATCTGGAGTTAGACCAGAGAAAGAAAAAGGTTGAGGACTAAGTTGTTAGATTTGATCGTATTTTGTACTGAGGTAAGTTTATGATAAATAAATGCAATATTTCAATAATTATTATTAATGTTGTTATTTTCCAGAAATTATGTACTTATTTCATGAAATTATTTAATGTTGACTCAAGTATGAGATGATAGAGAATCAGTGTTAAAAAGTCTTGTTGAAACATTAGGAATGTATTGGATACAAATGTCATGACATTAGTAGAATGAGACCCCATGTAAGACCATGTCTGGGACATGGCATTGGCATTATTGAGGTTATGAGAGGTCCCACGTAAGACCATGTTTGGGACATGGCGTTGGCACCGAGATGAAAGGTCCCCCATAAGACCATGTCTGGAACATGGCATGGACATCAATATGAGAACTCTCATGTATGACCATATCTGGGATAGTGCATTGACAGTACAAGAAACATCCCATGTAAGACCATGTCTGGGACATGGCTTTGGCATGTTATTATCAAACAGGAGACTCGAGTATCCTTAGTATTCCAAGTGGTTCAACGGGCTAGTAAAGAGACTATGTTACATGAAAGTTCAGGTAAAAGTATAGTAAATAGATTCAAATGAGTTATAAGAGTTAAGAATATCTCAGTTATCAGTTGAGAAAGAAATTTCAGTAAGGGAGGAGCAAGTTATAATCATGAGTTATTCAAATAAGCAAGTAAGTAAACAAGTAAGAGAGCAAGTAAAGAAGAAAGTAAAGATCATGATACTTGATGATAATTTATGCGTATAATTATTTATGATAAATGTTGTTATTTATTTGCTTGTAAACTTACTAAACTTTACGCTTACTCCCTTTATTTTTCTTTTTTTTATAGTATCGCCACGCCAAATTCGGGGATTGTAAGGACATCGGAGATCGTTTCACACTATCAACAGACTATCTCAGTATTTTGTGATTCGAAATGTTTTAAGTTATGACATGTATAGGGACTTAGTCATTTTGTGTCTGTCCTTATGATATGGCTAATGCATAGCTTGTAAATACTTGATAATGATTAGCTATTGACATGGCTATTTAAGAACATGTTTTGGTGTTATGTATGCCTAAATGATAGTTAACACAAAGAAATTATAAAAGAGTAAAAATTTGCAATGAAACCGTTTTTGGACAGCAGCATTGACGTGATTTTGAAAAATCACCAAAAATAGTAGAAATGAAATTAGAGAGTGAATGAGATATAGAATTAAATCTTATCGAGTCTATTTTCACATGAAAGAAGCGGTGTAGGCAAAAGAATCTTTTATTTTGTAATATTTGAATTTTAGTGAGACAGGGTCAAAACGGTTTTTGAAGTCCCATATTCTGAATTTAGAAAATAATTAAAAATTGTAAAGAAGTAATTATGAGTCATAATTTATATTTCTAGATTCCTTAATGAGTCTATTTTCAATAGAAACAAGCAGAACCACCATATGAAGCCCGTACAATGAGATAATTGATTTTTAGTGAATAGAGGTCAGAACCATTGGACAGTGAAATAGGGGAGACTTTAATGAATAAACTGTACTATTTGGCTAACTCCAAAATTCTGGAAATTTTATGGTAAGAAGATATATGAGTTTAGTTTCAGGAAAAATTTATGGATCTAAATTTTGAGTTTCGTAACTCGAGTTATAATTAAATTAGTGACTGTCACGCAAGTGGACAATTTTATTGTGAATAGTGAAATAAATTATTTTGATTTGTTTAAGTATTCAAAAAATTCTTAATGTTCCCGATTTGGACCCGAACCGTTTTCATTGCATATTTTAGGGTCTCGAGGGCTCTTTTAAGGGACATATTGATTGAACGTGAGCAAATGAATTTTAAAAGCAAATTTTTATGCTCCGAACTAGTAAGTTAAGTCAGGTAACGCCTCATGCTCGACTTCGGCAACGGTCTCAGGTAAGGGGTGTTACATCTAACATCCAGGATAAATAGTTCTTTCCATTAATACCAAGAACCACAAATTCAAGTTTTGTAAGGTTCGACATTGATGATATCGCTTGATCCAAACTAACAACAAACGCAAGACTCTTGGATTGATGTAAACGTTCGTGCTGATAATGTATTATGAACAAAACTAATAGATAAAATATGTATATGAGAATATGATGATTTCTATTTCATTCTATACTTTTTCATCATACTTACAAGTAGTATACTCCACTATATATTTAGGGAGATTAGACTTTTCGTATTCTAATACATAAATAAGAGAAAAGGGTTACAAAGAGATGGAAAGTTAAAGGTTAAAAAAGATGAAAGGTGGAATGTAAAGGAAGATGAAGAATGAAAGGTGGAATATCTATTAAATAACATTCATAACATTTAATATTTTTTAAGTTATATTTTATGACTCTTATTTTTATCGAGGTTACATTTTATGACTCTATATTTAGTAAAGGCTAGAAAATATAAACATGCTTTGAAAGTTGAAGAATAACTTCAGGTCAACCTTTGATTCTCTTTTTCTTGTTTCTCATTTGAGCGCGACTTAGGCCCCGTTCTCCTTTACTTCTCAGATGGGCCTTTGCAATAAAAAGTGCTTTTCCCTTAAAAGTATTAAGGAACAAACATCATTTCAGAAAAAATTTCAACTTAAAAAAAGTACTTTTTGGCAGATGAAAAAGTTGAAAGTTTTAACTTTTTCTTCAGCCAAAAGTGCTTTTGGCTCCTATTTACATTTTTAACCTTAGTTTGTTTTCTCCCAAAAAAAACGTTAGAATACCCATTTTTTTCACATTTTCTCTTTCAAAATTCTTTTCCCTGGTTCTTTGTTCCTCTTTTAATTCCTCCGCCGGTGAGTTTCTTTTCTTCTTCTTCTCTTTAATTATTCATTATGCTTTAGTTTTTAGTTTTTATAGAAATTTTAATACAAAAAATTTTACAAAAATTGATTGTTTGATTTTTTAATGAGATGGGTCTCATTTCTTTTTTCTGATTTTTCTTGTGAGAAATTTCTATCTTCAAAGGGCGTTGATAATGTTGAAGAGTTTTTATTTTTATTTTTTTTCTTTGTTGTTTTTCACTTCCATACTCTATAAGCAATGATAATTTTTTGCTGGCATAGACAATTTTTTGTTTTCTTGAAACTTTGTCTATCTCAAAAGGTTCAAGATATCAGTTATAGATACTTTGTTTTTCTTTCTTGGAGACCATGCAATCAGCTGCTTTTTTTATGCCAAAAAAAAAAAAAGAAGCTCATTTTCTCTTCTCCAAAAGCTTATTTTCCTTTTTTTGATTCAATATACAGGAAGAGGTTGCTAGAGAGTTTAGCATAACAATGCAATTTCAGCGATTCTGGTTGTGGGCCAAGCGTCAAAACCATACCTATCGTCCAAACCGACCATTGACACCTTTGGAGGAAACTTAATTTGTAATATTCCTCAACATAAATTATTATACCCTGATTCAAAAGTCTTGTTTGAGGAGTATTGGTTTATAGATTTAGCTTCAGTCATTGTTCAGCGTAGTATTGGATTTAATTAATATGTTGTCTTCATTTGTCCTGCTTTGCTTTGCATGCCTCTCTCTTTCACTCTGTTCGTGTGTTGAATGAATATATATGTACAGACACACATGTACTTAAATATCAATAATTTTTCTTTAAAAAACAAAGAATGATCAAGGAAGATGTGATCTTTTCTTTAGTTAAATAATCATGCTTGTCGCCTACCTGCGAAATAACATTTGGTTGCGGTGAGGACTTGTATTTTTTGTCGCGCTGTCTTGCAAGTATTTCATCAAACACGTAAGGCCATTTTCTTAGTTTTCTTTAGTGAGTACTGCATGTTGTTGTTGTTTTTAATTGTTTGGTGGTAATTATTTTAGGTTTTGGAGATTTAATGTTGGTATTAATATATATACATACATAGAAATACTTGTCTTTTAGTACATTGAATTCGGTGTACCATTTCTTTTCTTTTGATTAGTTATTGGACACCTACTAATCTTGGTCACATGAGGTCATGTTTGATTGCTTGGTTATTTTCTTTTTCATTGTGGAGGTGTCTACTTAAATATTTTTATTAATATGAAGTGGTTTAAAAATTATAAACCATATAAAATACTTTATAAAATATAATAAAAATACGTGACAGTAAATTAAAACTGTTAGAGATAACTAGTTTCAGAGCATGATGAGTACAGATGGCGACAAACATTAATCATAGCTCATAAATTATAAACCCTTGCCTATTATCTTCTCTTTCAAATTATTTTCTCTTTAGATTTCAACCATGTTTTGCTGATAGCGAATGGTATTTTATTTAAACCATCTTTTAATTTAAACATTAATTATAGATTAATTAAGAAAGGTGATAGGAATGGTATTTTATCAGTCAAATCTATATAAAATTTTAATTATAACAAGTACACTTTTATCTAATTATTTTATCAGTCAAATCTATATTCAATACTTGTATTAAACATGTTCTTTTATATACTGTATTATTCCTATGATTTAAACCAGAAACGTGAATTTTTGTTTTTTTTATTCAAATTCATACCAGAATTGAAGTAAACAAGTTTATGCATTTGTGGAGTTGGCAACCATTGATATAAAACAATGCATTTTCTGTTTTAGAAGCTGACGACTAGTGTCAATCTTATAGTTGCGTTTGGCTATAAATCCACTAAAATAATAAACAATGAAAAATTCACAATATTCATGGTTATGATACCACATATTTTAATTGCTTTTGGTTGAAAAATCAATTAGAAAATGTTTAAGCCATTAAAATTTATGTTTAATTATTTTGTTCTACAATGTGGGTAATAAATGCAAGTCTAGATTCTAGAAGTAGGAGAGATCAACATTTCAAATTTTATCCTATCTTTTATTTTTATTTAATTTATTATTTTGTTATAATTAAACTAGATGGGGCCATTGATTTCTTATTTTTAGATTTCATGATTAGGTAAAAAATAATTGATAAAATATTGGTTATACTGACTTTTTAATTGTGTTTGATTCGGTCTTGGAAAGTTGATTTTGATTGAGAAAAAAAAATCTTAGGATCCTATCTTGATTTTGATACACATGTAAAAAATATACTTATGTGACATTTGATTTTCTTGATTGCTTTACTGGCTGAAACAAATATGTTCATATACACAATAGATGAGTACTTTGGCAGTTAAAGTTAGTGGTGAAAAGTCAAAGCAATGTGGGATAAGAGATTGATAGAAATATTTGGTAATATTTGTATTAAAGAGATATTGAAAGGCAATAGGACTAGTACTCATTTCACAAAAGATGGATGATTGAAAATAATGACCAACTTTGAGAAAGAAACGGGCAAGGCTTTTTCACAAAGACAAATTAAAAATAGGTGGGATACCCTAAAAAAAGAATGGAAAGCTTGAAAGAAACTTAAAGGCGAAAATATTGGTCTAGGGTGGAATCCTATAAAAAGAACCATTGATGCATCGGATGATTGGTGGGAGAGTAGGCTAAAGGTACATTAATAATTCTGAATATTTTTGTTTTTTTCTTATTTATGAGGTTATTGATAATTATTGTTATTAAACTATCATTTTTTATATGTAGATTGTGCCTGAAGCTCAAAAATTTAGAACATCGAGCATTGATTCTGAATTCGAAGGGAAGTTGGACCAAATGTTCATGGGGATAGTTGCAACAGGTGATAAAGCATGGGCACCTTCTTCTGGTACACTCCGTAGTAATTTTTTTAGGATGTTAACAACGAAATACCTGAAGAGAATGAAGAAGAAAATGTGAGAAATGATGTTCACATTTCAAATGATGTTCAAATTGATGGAAATGGTCAAAAAATAAAAAAAAACCCTGAAATATCAAGTTCACATTTTAAAACTGGAAGAAAGAAATCCCTCAAAAGAAATTGAAGGGGCTGCAAGATTGTCCAATCAAATAGAAAAATTATGCAATGCAGTTGACAATATGAGTCAAGCCACATCTAGTTTGACTCCTATTATGGATCCATATGGTATTCCACAAGCAATCAAAGTGCTTGATAGTATGTCGAAAGAAGTTCCAGAAGCTAGTCTGCTATACTTTTTCGCACTTAAATTATTGCTCAATAAAAACAGGCGAATTATGTTTTTTATCAATTAATCCCAAGATTAAAGCTTTGTGGCTTAAGATGGAAATGGAGGATAGATGAAAATTTTCTGATCTTTTAGGGTTCAGAGATATCTATTATGTGACTAAACAACAATGCTAAACTAGTTTTATCAATAGTTATTTATGTTTGGTTTTTTGATATTGAATTTATGTTCTACTTATTTATGTGCAATCTAGTTTTATCAATGGTTGTTTATGTTTGGTTTTTGGATATTGAATTTATGTTCTACTTATTTATGTGTAATCTAGTTTTATTAATAGTTGTTTATGTTTGGTCTTTGGATATTGAATTTGTAACACCCCCCCTAACCCCAAACCGTCACCGGAACAGGGTTATAGAGTATTACCGGACATATCGGATAACTTATAACTAATTCACAAATAAATAACAGACATAGCATACTTTAATCAAATATGTCAAATAAGTTCCATTTCATACTTATAACCAATTTAAATATCGTTCTAAAACCACAATCACAAAACTCTTATACTTAACCTATATATCACTTAGGTACATGTCACATTATCAAAACAAAAGTACATCACCAAAATTTCTCTGAGGTCGGGATTACTCTGGATGCTGGACCGAGCACTGGCTTCCTACTAACCTGCGCATGGAAACAACCGTACGCTGAGTATGGGAATACTCAGTGGTATTACCATAATTGAAATTAATAACATTAATGGATAAATTATATACATTTAATTTATGTCTACAATTATTCATTAATTATCCCATACTTTAAATCAACTTGATCATTAATAACAATAAGCAATATTTCAGTCTTATATTTAAGTGTATTCGAACTTATTTCACTATAAAAAAATTTATTAGATTTTTCCACATCTCATTCTAATAACTCATTCCATTTCATACAAATCCAATCAATTTATCAACTCATTCATTATGATTTCTATTTATATTCAATTTATACTTTTAATCTTTTAATAAACATTTAATATATTAAATCAACTTGTTTCAACAATAATAATAATAATGACTATTTTTCGATTCGATTCGTTCATTTATAATCAATTTACAATTATAATCTTCTAACACTCAATTTATACATTAAATCCATAAATAAATTTCAATAACTTGTATTCAATTAAATTCACATATTATTTCACTATTTCAAATCATTTTTTTCATTTTTTCATTTCTCATTTCTCAACAATGGCTATTTCAGGTTTGCTTCTCTTTGCTTATATTTTTACATCATCTCATACTACCAAAACTATTTCATTAACTATATCATTATCTATTTCTTGAACCCATGGTTCATACATTTCATTCAATACCTCAATTTAATGTCTTATTTCAATTCATATTCAAGATCATGCAATAAAATTTATATTATCAAAATTATTCATTTACCCTATTAACTTGACTCGGACTTTGACGGATACAGATTCCAACCAATCACACCAATACGGCACATAGTGCCTAATACGATACATAGTACCGATCAAGAACAATAACGGTAGCGATAATGATAAGATAAAGATATTCAACACACAAAGTCTTTGAATCATAATGATATGATAACAATATTCGACACACAAAGTATCGAATCAGTAACAGTAACAATAACAGTAGTCGGCACATAAGTGCCTGATCAGTAAGCCGGCAATAACCCGTACTCTTCCATATCCTATGGCATGCCAACTATATCTGACTAGCCCGACTAGTTAATAGGGTATTTAATTTACTTTCCAGTAAAATTTCCATATTAGTTCAATATCAATTATAAATTCATTATTCCAATCAGTTTCACAGTATTGCAGTAATTCATTGCTTCAGTATTTTCACAGTTCAATGCAGTACACATAACAATATTAAGTATTTTCACAATTCACACAGTACTCAAAACAATATCCAGTATTCCATAATTCAGTTCAGTTTCGGTTTAAATTTCAATACCACATTATAAATTATCATTTATTAAACACTTACCTTATAATACTTACCACACATAATTAGCAAATTAAACACTTAATAATAACAAAATATATATGAATTATAGTGATACAAACCGTGATTCTCGTGTTTATTCCTCGACCACTTTTTCTTTTCCTTTCCTTGTGGATGCCTCGGTGCGATATTAGCTACGAAAAAATTAAGATAATTTCCATAATCATTAGCATAACACAAATTATTTGCTGAAATTTTCATCTAACTTTTACTTTAACTTCAATTTAATCCTAACTAAACCTATATATTTTCTTTTCTCAATTCATACCTTCTTACTACTCAATTTCTTGCCAAACTCACATTTAACTATCTAATTTTTATCATATTTTCATAATTTCGAATTTATTTCAATTTAATCCTTAGATTTCAAAATTTATAGTTTAGTTTACAATTCAATCCGTTATTCAATTCCAAACAAAATTACTATCAATTAAACCCTTAATTCCATCATTTAATCAACATAAACCCTACTAAAAAATCTATTAACTTCCAAAACCTCAACTTATTTTCAACAAAACTTTGTTTTAAACTTCTAAAACATCTAAATTAAAAGAAAAGGACTTGATTGACTTACCAAGTTAAATTCCAAGCTTTAAAAACCCTATTTTCCCTTTTTCTTTCTTTTTCTTCTTTCTCCCCTGTTTCTCCTCTGTTTCGTCTCTTTCTCTGTTTCTTTGTTCTTTTGCTTTGTTTTTATTTCCTTTTATTTTATTTACTTTATACTATAATAATATATTTATTCTAAATATCTATTAAATATTCAATCATATATTCACATTTGTACACCATCAACACCATACAATTGTCACTATTTAATTTGTTTACCAAATAAAAATCTCATAATATAATTAATTAATTAATTAATATATTTTACTTAAATTTTAAGTAATTAATAATTATAATACAAGTGTATATTTATACATTATTACACTTGTACCATCTTATCACCACACATTTGTCTTAATTTTAATTTATTCCATAATAAAATAATACAATTAATATAAATTGTAATTTAAATAAATAATAATAATTATTATTATTATATACATATAATATTTATATATAACTTAAATAAGTCTTGAATTTAACGCATATATGCCGCCTCTTTCCATGTAAGTGGCTTAATTGCCACTTTAGTCCTTTTACTTTCTTTTAATTTATAATTAGACTACTCTTTATTCGATTTGATCCTTTTCTCCTAATTATTCTTAATTAGACTAAATTCACCTAATTAAGCACTCAACTAAACTCATAATTACTTCTAATAATTATTTATGACTCATTTTACTAAGACGGAAGCCCGATAATATACTTTTCCGGTGCCCACAGATTTTAGGTCGTTACAGAATTTATGTTCTACTAATTTATACTAAATTAGTTTTATCAATAGTTGTTTATATATGATTTTGGATATAAAATTTATTCACAGGTGATGAGTATAGTTGAAAATTATAGCAGTGATGAAAGTGATGATGAAAGGGAAAAGAAAGAGATTTTACAACGCATGGAATGTTTTAACCGATTATTTGTTGTTGCATCTTCTTCCGTGCAATTATATTACTAGAAGCATATATTGAATCAACCATGCATGGATTTAAAACAGTCAAGTGAGACATGGATCTGAGAGATCCTCGACGGTCATGAATCACGTTGTATGATTAATTTTAGGATGTCTAAAATGGTATTCACAAGTTTGTTGAGAGTTTTGGAGACAAGATACAACTTGCAAACTTCAAGAAACATATCTTTTAGTGAAATGTTGGGAATTTTTTTATACATCTTGGGCACCGCTGCAAAAGTTTCCCAATGTCGAGAAAGATTTCAAAGGTCTGGATCAACAATAAGTCGATACTTTGCAATTGTGCTTGAGAAAGTTTTAAGGATTTTTTAGCTCAATACCCGAACAAATACGTAATGATTCTAGATATATGCCGCATTTTAAGATTAAAATTTAATTTTATATTATTATATTTTAATATATTTGGTCGACTAAAAATATGCACGAGGCTAATATGATTACTTGTTTAGGATTGCATAGGTGCAATTGATGGTACTCATATTACCGCTATTCTTCCACCAAATGAACAAATTCCCTATATTGGAAGAAAATGTATCCCGACTCAAAATGTTATGGCAGTATGTGATTTTAATATGTGTTTCACCTTTGTCATGGCTGGATGGGAAGGACCGGCACATGACACTAGAATATTTCTTGATGCAATTCGAGATCCAAAATACAAATTTCCGCACCAACCAAATGGTTAGATATTTTATTTATATGTGATTTTTTAAATAATAAAGTATAAGTTCTTTAATTGATAATTTTTATAAAAAAAACTCTTGAATTAATTGTTTGTTATATTATGACTTGTAGGAAAATATTATCTTGTTGATTCTGGATATCCTCAAATGAAAGGTTATCTTGGACCATATAGAGGTCAGCGATACCATTTACCTGACTTTCATAGAGGTAGATCGGTATCTGGTAAAGAAGAGATATTCAATCATTTACATTCATCATTGCATAGTGTGATTGAACGGACTTTTGGTGTTTTGAAAAAAAAGGGGTCATTTTAAGGGATATACGAAGTTATAGTTTTGAAAAGCAAACGATGATCGTTGTTGCTACAATGACGATACACAATTTTATTCGAAAACATGTCGGTCAAAATGATGCAGATTTTATGGAATATGAAGATATTAACTGGACATATGAGAATATTATTGATTAAGAAAATGCGCATGGTTAAGAAAGTGATGACGACGATGACGACGATGATGATGGTGATTATGACGGTGAATCAAACAATTCAAGTTGTTTTAAAATGGAATTAACAAGAGATGCTATAGCTTCTAGTTTAATGAATTCACTTGAAACTTTAATCCAAATATATGTAATATTTTAATTTGTTAGGTTTATGTTTTCTATGTTATGTTAATATCTAATATGAGTTATATATTCAAATACATTTTAAAATAAAATAATACAAATGTGTTAAAAGCATTAATTAAAAATAAAAATAATTTTAAAATAATACAATTGTGTCAATATCTAATTACAAATATTTAATTATTATATTTAAATATTTAAATATAGTTTATATATTCTAATTAAATTTAATAAATAATTAATATTAATTACTTAGAAATATTTAAAATTAATATTATATATTAAAATATTAACAATAATTTATAATAAATTAGTTTTTATATTATTGCTAAAATATCATAATATTAACTAATTTGAACATTATTTAAATACATATTTGTTACTTTATAATATCATGTCTAAAATGGATATTTTATTTCTCAAAAGCACTTTTTCACGGCACTTTCCAAAAGCACTTTCCAAAAGCATTGCCAAAATAGCCCTTAGTGAACATATTTCTAATGGAATCAGGTGATTGAGTTACAATATGGTATATAGATTTATAGTTTATTCATTAAGCATGTAATTTGAAAATAGTTAGAAGTGTTGTATTCATTAATTTAATATATATATATATTTAAATTTTGTTTTATTTACAATTTAATATAATTTTTTTTATTTTAACATCTATATATTTAATGTGTTATTATTAATTAGATTCAAACCATACATTTTATTATTTATTATATGTTATTTTTAAATACACATTTACATTATAAATATATAGTTTCACGCATATATGTATGTAATAAAATTTTAAAAATGTTTTCATTTAAAATTTAAAATTTGTTATATTCATTACCAACATCCTAAAAATACACAATTACAAAATTATTGGTTACAACGTAGTTTCTAGAGTCTTAACTTATTGCAATTTATTTTATCAATCATTGCAATATTTTTGTCAAACTATATATGTTTTACAGTTAATGGTTTAAGTTTGTAGTTATCTCTTTTAATAATATTATTTTAAAATTGAATCGTGTACTAAATTAGTATTGTTGTTTGAAAATAAAGAATGACTGATTTTCAACCTAAAATATATTGGATTGAATTTTTAAAACGAATGGAATAAATTAATAGGAGTAAACCTTGTGAAATGGTAATACTTTTTCTTTTTATGTAATTGGAAATAAAAGACGTTATCTCTTTTGTAGGTCGGTGTGAATTTGGTATATTAGAAAATATTAGAATTACTAAACTTCAAGTAGACCAACCATAATTCCTCCCTTTTATACTGCTCAATTACCTTTTCTATAAAATATACATATTTACATCCTTAATTACAGGCCATCAAAATCAAATCCATTGAAAATATACGCTTCTAAAGTCCTCCATTAAATCAATATTTCATTGGTCATGTAACATCATTTTCAGTCAAAACTAGATTTGAGAGTTTTAAAATCCAAAATGGATTCTATTGTTGATACAAGGATTATCGAGCTTCATTTGCTCTTAGATTTTCTGTACTTAAAGTTTTTTTTTTTAATGTTTAGAGTTTGAGTTCTCTTTCAATAATATCATAATATATATTACTATTATTAGAATGTTTATATAAACTCTATCCTATAGCGTTTGATTTATAGACATTTTACCATGGTCATGAATCATGACAAACCCATCAATCCCTGTTTCGTTTTCTAATCTGTATCATCCCAGTAAAGCCTCTCTGGTTGTTTCTTTTCAATTTTTACATATTTAGTGTATTTAAATTTGTATTATCATTAAATCATCTGATATAATTTATTAATGAGTTGTTTGTATTAGTTTTAAAGAATTTTATAAAATATATAATTTATACTATTATTAAATTTCTGATTAACTTAGTGTTACAAGTCAACTCGACACTAACTCACAATTGATGACAACATCATTATAAACAGTTGTAATGTATTTAATATTTTTAATCTAATATATTAATGTGTTTGATTTTCATTTTAATATTGTATATATTTTATGTGTTATTACACACATTTATACTTTAAATATGTGATTTTCATATTCACAAGCATTTGAGAAGAATTCTAGTATAATAATAAATGTGATTATATATTTCACCTATAATGTAAATTTCTATAGGAATAGGATATCACATGGAAGCCTTTCTACTCTTACTTTAAGTTGAAGGATAAATTAATATAATTAAAGGGTTTACGTGGTAGATTAGACATTGTACATCATAAAAGCCGAAAGGGGTTGGCATAAATTATAGAAGCATTAAATAAAGAGGATCCCTTAAGTCCTTTATATATATCCACCTCTTGAAGCAAAAGCAATATTCCAACGCCGAATCTTGAGTCAGATTGTCTCCATAGTGGGTTCAATATAATTCCCATTTTTTGTCTCAATTCTCCATCCAATCCTTCTCGTTTTGATATATTAATTTAACATATACATATATGAGATAGGATTGTTTGGAGATGGAATTTGATATAGATATTACTTAAAATTTGCATATTCTTTTTTTATCACGACACAATTGAATTCATCAATTTTTTATCATTTTGAGGAAAATCAAATAAAACCTTTTATTCAAGATTTTAATCTTGATTTGATATATAATCTATTATGATCATATTTAAGATGTTAGAATATTTTGTGACGAGAGAATTAATTATTACTATCAACACGAATGTTTTGATTTCAATAGCAAAACAAAACATGTTTTCTTTGAAACTAGTGCATTTTTCTTTTCATTTGAGGAGGATGATGTTCCAATCTGATGATCATGTACACCAATCACTTAATCAGTTAATCAGCTATTTCAAATTTTACAAATTTATCTCTAATTGTTTTTAACCTTTCCAAAAATTTATAATTATAAATACTTCAAGAGGTTTAGAGAGATAGTAACAATTTTTTTTCTAACTATGTTTTTTTTTACCGTTAACATCAAATCATGTAACCTAAGGTTGAAAGTAGAGAAAGCATGTCAACTAGCATGAGGTGAAAAGGCTATGAAGCCTACTACTTTTATGGGTGAGTCGTTTTGTTTTAACAGTTAGCTGAGAGATTGTTTTGCAGTTTTGCTTCTTGAAAAAGTTTATATACTGTGATCGAACAACAGCTCATTCTAAACACAATTGTAACAAAGAATAAAACAAACAGAGTTGACGCAGTTTGGACGCAACAATCCTATGCCTACGGAGCCTTGTTCAGAGTGTAATTTTATTCGTTAATCTAATTATCACCTATTGGCTAAAGCCCTTTCTGCCCTTTAAACAACAAGATACAAGTAACACCAATAGAGATCTAGATACAGCAAACCTAACTACCAAAAACTCTCCTTACTTAACACATACAAATTCTATGCTATAATGACAACAATTAATTCAACATAGCACAATAAAAAGAAAATTGGTAACAAGAAAAATACTTCAGGGTAAATAGTGCAATCTTCAGCAAATTCAATGATCGAACCAATGAAAAACACCATCTATAAATAGATATTAGAAACATGTGGATTATGCCTTGATAAACCATTTGTTATCTTCACAAAATGTCGTAAAGCATATCCATAATGATATGATAAGGATTAGCTGGTCAGCATCAATTCTCATCCCCAAGATAATATCAAATGCATAGCATGTTATGATGCGTCCCAAGAAAAACAAGTGAAACATGTAAAATGTGGGCTTCAAAACTGTTCAATATCATGCTAGTTTGGCCCTCAAAATAAGATAGCATTTTATTGTCAAAAATGCCAATTTAAAGAACTCTAACTAGTATAAGTTCTCGTTTAACTGCTCATTCAAACAACCTATGAGAAAGTAAGGGATAACAGTAGGTTCTAAAGTTTGTTCGAACAATATATGGAATAGTCAAAGGTTCCAACAATCCCCCCTTTAGTATTTTAAGAAAACCAAACTAGCAAATACATTAAACTCCCTCTGGGAACAAACAACTTTAAAAAAATACTTTGGAGAGAATGAAATCCGTGGAAACATTCTTTATGGACTAAAACATATATATTGATCAGAACCAAACAACTGACTAGATAAGAAACTAAACTAAGAATTAAAACTTGTAAAGTTGATCCAGAGATCAAAACAACAAATCTAACAACTGAGCTAAGCAAACTGAACTAAAGAGAAACAAATTGAAATTAAAAAGTTGAAGCAAGAAAAGCATCAACCAAAATCGCAACCAAGCAACAACCACCAAGTACCCTATCAATTGTGTTTGACATTGAATTTGCTCACTCTCTTTCTCCCCTTTTTTTCCAAATTGCCAGATCTTCTCCCTATCACCAAAAGTCTTCAAGTCTTAGACTAGACCGATGAGTCTTGCCTTATAGGTATGCTAGCATTGAATCTCAATGTTGATTGTGTCAATTTCAATCCTTAACACACTCCGAACTTGGGTTTTCACACAAAAAACTCTTTGTGGAGCATCTGCTCCTTCATCTATTGGAATAGTAAGTGAAACAAGAGTAATAGGAACAAGTTTTTTTTAGTATTAGCACACTTAAATTGTATAAGTCCAAACTCTTTACATCCGTAGCATTGAACATATTTCTTTTTTGAAGACATAGATTCTCCCTTTAGTTGAATTTTCTTGGTGCCTTCTTCACCACAATCACCAACAATCATCTTCTTCTTAGAAAATCTCTTCTAAGTCTTGTTGAAGTTTTTGGAGAGTAATGTTATTTGTTCTTTAATCTCACCAATTGCTTCCATAGTTTGTTTTTATGGTGCAACAATGTTTTAAACATTAAAAGTCATATTCTTTTCAAGTCTCATCTTATCACATTGTGCATCTTGTAAGTTTAATTCAAAGTTTCTAAGTGAACCTATGAGCTCATCCAACCTAAAAGTTGTAATATCTTTTGCTTCTTCAATAATCATCACCTTAATAGGAAAATATTCTAGTAGAGATTGTAGGACCTTTTTCATTAATTTTACCTCAAAATATTGCTCACCAAGACAAAAGGTCTCATTAGAAATATCAAACAACCGAGCATAGAGTTCAGAAATAGTTTCTTCCTCATTCATCTTTAAATTTTCAAACCTGGTGGTCAAAATTTGTAGCTTCAACATTCTTACAGTCGCATTTCCTTTATGTTGATTATGTGGATTGTCTAGGCTTCCTTGGTGTTTCACACATGGATATAACCTTGAATTGTTCTATAGCTACTCTGTTGAGAATAACAGTTAATGCTTTGAAATTCCCAAATGCTTTCTCCTCTCTTCAGTAGTATATTATGCCTTTTCTTTTAGTTTACTGGTCTCATTTGCCTCAATTATAGTTGATTGAGTCAAAACCTTCTTCAATGGCCTCTCATGTAGCACCATCAATACATGTAATGAACGCTTTCATGCGAGCTTTCTAATATGCATAATTCGACGAGTCTACTAGGAGTGAGGCTCATGATATCAAACGTCTTACTCTCATGGGCTCTATAACTACAAACTTATCACTTGATCATCTTCAAACACCTTTTAAGCCTGCTCTAGTAACAATTGACAAAAATTAGTATGCAGGGATGGAACTATTGGATCTAGTACCCTTAGTGTAGTACTTTTGTCTATGCATACTTGTATCTTTTTGAACAAATTGGTTTAATAAAATATCCATTGATTACATTAATATTATTTATATATTATTCTCAACAAATTTTTGCATGCAAAGAAAAATGAAAGAAAATATTGACTTACAAATTATCTAACGTTTAACTAATACTAAGCGGTATTACGTTGTCATATTGTAATATGGAAAGACAACTCATATTAGTAGATAATCGAAACATGTCTTTAATTTAATTAGAAACAAGCAAACCACTTGAAAGACTAATATGTCGTCCATCAAGTCCAATTGGGGAGATACCTTGTATTGGGTATTAGAGGTGATGATTCCCAGAAGATAGAAGCATAGATGTGACTTATTAGACTGACAGTACATCAAAAATGACCCAAGTAGAATATATCCTAGACCCATTTATGGATTTATTCACTTGTGACATTGATCGTGTAGCATACATTAATCCTAAGTGGATGATGGACTATGTATGTGACTCGTATACTTAATGTAAGTGAAACCCTGAGCTCAAATAGATAAGGAACCGAAAGCTAGTACGTTGGGTATACAACTTCTGTAGTATGTAGCATCATTCCTCAATGGTAGAATTCATAGCCAACTAAAAACGTAAATGATATCCTTTCATCGGTATTAAATGATAGATTAAAAGTAAACATGACCATAGGTCATTTGTCTTTGTGATAAATGATTTAATTACTATTTGATAGTAATTGACTTTTCGTAATTGACTTGTCGTGAAGAAAGAGGTAATGGTTACTTTGAGATAAAATAAGATCATAGTGGGAGAAGAGATTCACCGAACAGACATTAAAGATATCTTATTAAGGTAACACACTCATGACAAGGTCATTGGATGAACACTTATTAAGTAGAATTCGTTATGGTATTTATGAGCTTTGCACAATACTTTAGTCAAATGGCTTCGTGACTAAATAAGTTTATAATTACTAGGCCAAAAGACGTAGCTTAACTATAATTCATTTTATCCCTAGTTATATATATCTAATCGTTCCCTCTGCTAGCTCATTGAAATCAGGAATGAATTGCATGTAGAACCCAATAAATAGAAATGAATGGAAACGATGAAGAGAAATAGATCACATTCGTAGTGAATGCATTTTCTCTCTAAGTACATAAATGAATTGAGAATTAATTTAAAAGTTTTCAAATTATTATTTAATTAATTACAATTAAATAATTGAAGTTCAAAAATAGAATTAAATTAATTAATCATTACGAATCATTGAATAAGGAAATTAAATATATTTCTTCATGGATTCTATTATGGTAAAGTTGTTATGACTTTAATGAAATAAAATTGAGTTGAAAAATTATTTAATTAATAAATTAATTTAATTAGTTAAATTGATTGAATATATAATATTTATTTGGGGAAATAGAAAACAAATATTTGGTTGGATTAAATTAAAAAGTATTGAGTCAAATGTCCAGGAAGCACATATAATTGGATTCAACACATGAGATGCCTAATTTTCCCTCATACAGCATATAAGAGGCAACAACCCTAGTACAAAACACTAGGTTGTGTCGCCTCCCTATCTCACTTAGAGTTGGATTGTATTTCCTATTTAAATAATATTATTTTTCCATGGCTTATTCAAGTAGGATTCTGGTGCCTCTCCCAATAAATAGAGAGCATTGGTTGACCTAAAGATACACTTCATTCAATATTGACATATCATTATTTTGCCATAAATTAAAGGAAATTTATTTACTTAGAATAAATTATATTTTCTGGGAATTACGAACTTTACTAGTTTTATAAAGAGAACTTACTTTTATACTGAAAGTAAGTAAATCATTTTGTTTTTTGTGATTTGGTTTGTATTGCTTAAGCCTACACTCGACACAATTCGTAGTACGAGGATAGTGGAGAAGGTTGTTCAGTTGAAAGCCAGGATCAATTAAATTTGTTTCACACAAAGCACAGGTTGTCACACCCTAAATTTAATGAACCTGATTCGAATGCATATAAATGTGAAATTACCCGTTTGGCGTAGTATAGTCCACCCATTTACAATTTATTGGCGAATAAGGGTTGGTGTTTAGTACCCATCATATAGGTCATTAATGATTATCTCGAGTTATTTTGCTATTTAATAAAAGAATGTGTCAAGAAAAGAGTAAGCCTAGTAAGCATTACAGCCAAATATATTGTATGCCTAGTTTGCCTGGGCACTGTGCTAGTTGGGTTTTGTAATGTGATCTAGTTAGGAGCCAACTGGATTGATTTGTCAAACATCATTTGTGCAAGATTTTCATTTATGTTTCTCTCGAGTCTGATAGGCCATTTATTGAGACAAATTCTAGACACCATTTACACTTGTCAAGTTCCACTAAAGGGAACTAAGGTTATATATATAGTGATAAGAATTCGTCAGGAGGTCTTTAATTCTGGAAAACACTATTCTTTTGTTCTTCTTCTTCAACTTATATGTTCTCTTATTCCTCATTGAGATGGAGCTAAGGTTTTTTAGTTAACTAGTGGATGTTTCACCTCTTAGTAAGTCAAATAGCTCTGCATGTTAAGTTTTTTTGGAAGAATAAGGCTATTAAGAAGTTTACGAATACAAGGACTTGCATGAGGATTGTCTATGATTGAGATGTTAGCAGTTTGTATATAAATGGGTTTTAATGATGGTTCCATATTTTTTAAGCAGTTTCTACTATTGATTCAAGAATGATGTCCGAGTTTGAAACCCCAAGCTGTAGTCTAGGTGAGTATGAAGCGAGTCTCTATCTCGACTCGTGTATGTGGACTGTTCAAATTAGAATACATATGAAGAAAATATCTAGGATAACTGGTAAGTCTGTATGAGAAGTATTGAAAAGATTGTAATATAATGAAGTTATGTATGAGATACTATCTGAATAAAAAGTTAAATAGTAAGTAAGTGAAATATGATATGAGAATATAAGAATCAATTAGGTATGTGAATAAGATCTAGGTAAGTAACTTCTGACTGAGTGAAAACCTCTCTTTGCGGACTTTGAAACATTTGTCAATTTGGGCATACTTATGTTATTTGACATGGACGTGGGGAATTCTTCTAAATGATCTGGAATGTTACATCGTTAGAATGAGTTTGGTTTGGATTTGAGTCAGGATGTGATATGGTTGGTAGTTTGATAGTTTTTAACTCAGTATGAGATTCCGCCAATTGTAAGATCTATAAGTAGTATCCACCAAGAGAGATAGAAAGTATCTGTGAACAACCATTTTGGGATAAATAATATGTTGTGGAAAGGTAAAACCATTGAAAGTGGACTCTGTTTAGATATCAATTGAGAAGTATCTCTGATATTTTAAGAGAAAAGAATATATAATTTTTGGCTGGTAACGTCTGGAGTTAACCAAGTAGTAAAATAAGAGTTGATACAATAAAAATGGTTGATGGCGTATACGGGTATACATATCCAATGTTATGAAGGTGTTCGTCAAAGAATTCAAGGATTCAAAATGAAGATTTTAACTAGATAGGCTTTAAGGTATTTTGTATTTAAACTCACTAAGTTTGAGTAAACTTACAAGCGTTTTGTTCACACTTCAATCTCTTATATGGCTTCCTAGCTTTTGACTCTTCATGAAAGGACCAATCTTATTGGTGCTACTGATAAGTGCACATAATTGACATGATTTTGGTTATTAATTCTAGTGAATCTTGGATATTATTGCTACTACTTTTGGTTAATTTTGTTTATTTTTAACAAATGCAATTTATGTCTTTAAGGTGTTAGACCATGAGCCAATTTGTGGAATTTCATGGTAAATTATGTGGTTGTTGTGGAACACAAGCTAGTTGGTGCAAATGAGAAGGATTGGACAATAAAAGAAAAATTATTGGGTCAAGTTAACTACCCTAAAATTAATAGTTAATTTGTATTAGAATTTTCCTTTAAAGATTTTTTTATATAAAGTGATTTAGTTATTTTAGGGTTATGATTATCTTTTATTTAATTTTTCTTATCATTTTAATGATTTTTATTTGTATTATCCTATAAAGGATAAGTTAAAATAAAACTCCTTTATAAGAGTTAACTTTTTGCAAGAGAAAAGGGGACTACTTTGTGCATTGTTTCATTTATTTTTTTAATAATATTTTTAGAATTCATCACAAGTTATAAGTGGCTAATTTTATTTTCTAGCTACTGGTAGATAAAAGCTCGATTTTGTTAAAAATCATTCTGAGATTCAGAGTGTTCTCCATTCTTCTCTTACCCATTACCAGTTTCTTCTTCTCTATTTTATGGGACATGTAGTATCATCTCTTATTATTCTTATCAGTATCATTTCAACTAAGATTATTTGTTTAGATTTAGGCTATTAAGCAGTTAATTAGAGTAATTAGATCCAAAATTGTCTCTTTGTTCTAATACTTAGAAAAAGTTAGCATAGTTTGTTTGAGAGAGCTTATGTTAAGGAATGAATGATCTAATTTAAATGATATGTGCAATTAAGTTGGTTAGTTAGAGTCGGGTCTTTTCTAATCCATAAGGTTGTTGGTGAATTAAATCTTAGGAGAACCTTTTATACTTTTTTAACTAGTAAGGATTAGTTGTTGAGTTGTTTTAACAATTAATTACAAACTAAGGAAAGATTTGTGGTTTAAAGTTGTTATTCGATTGCTTTAACCTACTTATCATTGAATAAGGAAACATCTATAATCTGTGATCAATTTGAGAATAAAGGTGACAATGCACCTGAGGTTGAAAATCTCAACATATCAGTTTATTTTTTATTAGTTTGAATTAGTGTTTTTTTACCCTAGTGGTGTTTTTAGAATGCCATCTCTATGTGGCCAAGAAAGGAATCAAACGTTACAAAGGATCTACATTGGAAGGTTTCTTAATCATGTCATTTCTAACATTACACTTATCAAAACATAACAGACTTACTACCAAATTGATAACAATTTGGTCACGAATTATTAGAATGTTACTTGGGGATCATATCACCTCTATATCATAATTGGCATGTAGACTTAAAGTCGAATTGCGTGCTCATTTTAGTCCTAGAATCTACTAAACCTAAACTCTAATATCAGTAAATGTAACACCTCTCACCCATTCCAACATATAGTACGAATAAGAGATGTTATCAGAACACATACATAACAAAAAATCTCAAGAGTTATTTAAATTTTAAAATTTAAAAGTATTTTTATAAAATTATTAAATCACATTTGAGATTATTTGGGGGGTTTTAGAAAAGAATTAAATCATTTAGTAAATGTTCAAAAGTGATCGCTAGTGTTCAGGACCCAAAACGAGCTCCTAGAAGTTAGAATAGCATAAAATAGTGCAATGAGTCAAACTAGAGCAGAGGTATAGGTAAATCTATACCTTAGAACCTCAAAGAAAAATAAAATAAAATTCAAACAAACTTCAAAACATCTCCAATCTTCAAGAAATCATACTAGTAAGTTTTAATTCATTTTAAAACCATATAAAAACAAATTCGAGCATAAATACATCTTAGAAACATGATCAAATCGATTCAACACCAAAAGACTTGATCTATGAGTGTGAACAACATCTCAAATTCCGTGAAAACATCTCAAAAATTAAAAAGTACAATTTCAAACTTAGGTCTTTATGTACATGCTAAGATTAATATACAATGACTATTGTGACCTAATACCCTTAGTGTAGAGATTTCGTCAATATGTACTTATAATTTTTCTAACAAATTGGTTTAATAAAATATTCATCAGTATCATTAATATCTTCGTATATTGTCCTCAATGGTTTTACATGCAAAGAAAAATGAAACCAAATATTGGTTCACTGATTATCTAACATTTAACTAATATTAAGCAAGTATTACGAGGTCGAACCATAAAATGGAAAGACAACTTATATTAGTAAATAATCTAAGCACATACTTACTCTAATTGAAAATGAGCAAATCAATTAAAAGACTAATATGTAATCTATCAAGTCTAATTGGGGAGAATCTTATCTTGGGTATCGGAGCGAATGACTCCAAAAGATAGAGACATTGTTATTTTTGAAATAACAAATTAAAATATTTTGGATAAAGGTTAAAATTGAACAAAATTGGCAAATTGATATTTCAAATGAAGTCTAAGAGATAAAATTTTGAACCTATTACTTTGAACTCTTAGAAAATTTTTGAATCAACCTTTAAATCAAGTTAAAATGGTTTCAATCAAGTTAGAATTTCTTCAATCAGTTAAACTATTTTTAAAAAAATACCTTTTTGGCCAAGTATCTATAGTTTCCAAAATATCGACACCCCTTCAAAAATTGATACCAAATTGACATTTTGTTTCCCAACCAATTCAGCTAAGTATTAATCCAGTATCGGTACTTTTCATATGGTATCGATAAAAGTCCACTGTTATCAATATTTTTAGCTCCCACAATCACTAAATTTTTCATTAAATTCAAAACATATCGATACATTGTTAGAAAGTATTGGTACTCGTAGTTACAAGTTAATTAAATGCACTATTATTTTATCCCCAATGGCTCTATTCATTTTTCCAACAACCACAACGGTTGGAAATCAATTAGGGGGTATAAATACTAGCTTCCAAAGGTCCTACAACAATATTAGACATTATCAGGCTTAACGGTCAATAAAAAATAACCTTGTGCTTACAATTCTGAATAATTTTATTTAAACACTCTTGTGAGCTTTCATTGTTTTCATTTAACTCAAGTGTTTCTCTTTGTAATTGAGCTTAACTTGCAAACATTCCGGTCTTGTAAGGGTTATTTCTTTTTTTGCTTATTTGTATCTCTTTAAGAAGGTTTGTGTCTTAAGGTTTGGTTAGAAACCTTAAAGGAGTTTGTAAAGTTAGACCTTATCATTAAAGGTTGTCAAATTAGTTAATTTGGGAAAATCTTTAGTGGTTGAAAGCTAAGGGAGTGGAGTAGGCAATTTGGGTTGAACCACTCTAAATTCTTATGTTCAATTTTTCAATAATTATTCTCTAGCATCCAAAAAATTTTAGAAAGCCAATTCAACCCCTCTTTGTAATTTTGGTTTGATTATTTGAGCTAACAATTAATATCAAAGTTAGCATCTATCCGACTGCTTCATAACCAAGAGAATATACTTGAGGTAGCTCAAGTTTCAGCCAATCAATCCAAAAGATATGATGTCTACATCTGGTTCAGTTTTTCTTGAAGAATCACAATCTATATCTAAGCCTTCTTACTTCAACGGTACCAACTACTATTATTCGAAGACAAGAATGATGTTGTTCATACAAGCAAATGATCTTACCATATGGGACATCATCATGGACTGTAACACCCCTAACCCATCCCCGTTGCCAAATTAGGGTTATAGAGTATTACAACACATAACAACTCTCATTATATCATAAAAAATAATGAAATATTAATTTAAATACTTTTTATTGATAACCAATCATCATTCATAACATTCATACAAAAAGAAGCTTTCAATTGAGTGTACGGAACCTAAAAATCAATTTGGAAACATTTAGGGACTAATCTAAAACAAAATAAAAATATAAAAAAAACTAGAAATAGGGGTCACACGATCATGTGGCTCAGGGACATGGTTGTGTGGGCAAAGCGTGTGCAATTCAAAATAGGGTCACACGGTTGTGTCGTCAAGTCATGCGCTTTGAAAGAGGGTCACACAACCGTGCAGCCAGGCCGTGTAATAACCTATGATAGTGTGGGAAAAACCTACACCAAATTTCAAGAATCACACGATGGCATAACGGCCCGTGTCATTGGCTGTGTCTGCCTAAAATTTCCTTCAAAATCAAGCTAACTCACATAAAAATGCTTGGGTGCCATATTACAATTTTACTTAAGTTTAATCATCCTTAACAAATAAATAATGTCATCATCCATTAACTAATGTTATAACAATGTCCCATTTCCTTAATTGAACACTCAAACACTGAGAAATTCTATAATAATTCACTTTTGTTAAGTTTATGATTTAACCCTTTTTCCTTAATTAATTATCTAAATATCAAAATTCTTGAACAAAATTTTAATATGGCACTCATATAACTTCATAGATATAAAATAAATAATATTTTCTAACTCACACATTGGAATTGTGGCCCCGAAATCACTATTTTCAACACCACTAAAAAATGGGTTGTTACATGGATGGTCACTCCATACCTCTCAAGCAAGAAGAAGAGCTCCTTATTCCAAAAAGAAAGAAATAGTGGAATAAGGAAGATAGAAGAAGTATTCAGTTGAATGCCAAGGCTATGTACACCTTATTTTGTACACTTGGACCAGAAGGATATAGTAGAGTATCATATTGTTTTAATGCCAAGGAGATATGGGATAAGATTGAAGTCACACATGAATGTACCAACCAAGTAAAAAAGTCTAAGGTTGGAATTCTTACTCTAAATTATGAAACCTTCAAAATGAAGCTTGAGGAAGATATCAAGGCGATGTTTGATCGATTTACTATAATCATCAATGGATTAAAGTCTTATGGGAAAAAAATTCAAATGCAGAGGTGGTAAGGAAAATGCTTTGAAGCTTGCTTAAATCATGGGAATCCAATGTGACTCCAATTCAAGAAGCAAATAATTTAGAAAAGTTGACTTTGGATGAACTCATCGATTTTTTGCTTACACATGAAATGAGGCTCAATGAAGGGGTTGAAACAAACTAAAATTGAGAAGAAAAAGGTTGGTGTCGCTCTTAAATCCACCACAAATGAAGATAGTGAATCAAGTGAATAGATGGATGAAGACAAAGGGACGTTCATGCTTGCTAGGAGATTCAAGAGATTCATGAAGTTTAATAAAGGAAGAAGATTCCAAAAGGGGAGATTGAAGTTTGAATCTACGAAGGAGAAAGATCTCATTATTTTTTATGAGTGCATGAAACTAGGACATATCAAGTTTGATTATCCTCAATGGAAGAAGAAGGGATCAAAGAAAACAAAAGCTTAAGACAAATGTGGCTACATGGAGTGATGACGATTCCTCCAATGAAGAAGATCAAGAAGTAGCCAACCTATGCCTTATGACCATTGATGACTCTAAGGTAACTTCTAACTCGTCTAATTCAATTTTTTATTCACTTGATGAGTTACAAAATGCAAATGATTAGTTGGGTTTAGAGTTTGAAATTATGGTTTCAAAATATAAGAAAAATATTTCAAATTTAAAAGATAAAAATAGTTCATTTTCCAAAGCCAATAATGAAATTGAAAGTAAAATTCATGATATGCGATTATTATAAATGATTTTGAAGAAAAAAAACCAAGACTTGCATAATTTTTTTAGAAGTTCATGATCATCATCAAAAGCAATTTGAGTTTATTGAATAAGAAAAGTTTTACCTAAAAATTATCTCTAAAAAGTTTTAAAAGGAGAAAGCTCAAAATCAAGCTTTGTTGGAACAAGCTTTAATTTCTATAAACATAAAGGTTCCTCAAGATTTTATAAAGGAAAAATTGTTAAAAGTATATGGGTCCCTAAAGGACTTTGTGTTACTCAAGACAAAGAGATTATTTCAAAATTAGGAACTAATATTTATGGACCCAAAAGAATTTGGGTACAAGAAATAAAAATTTAATTCTATATTTGTAGGGAAATAAGCATTACTTCAAGGTGAATAACACAAGTATAAACTTATGGTACCTTGAAAGTAGATGCTCAAGACATATGACTAGTGACAAGAGTCATTTTAACAAATTGAACCCAAAAGGTAAAGAAGAAGTTACATTTTGTGACAACTCCGAAGGATAAATAGAAGGAATTTGATCTATTGGTAAAATCTCTTCAATATTTATTGAAAATTTTATGTATGTCAATAGTCTTAAACATAATCTATTAAGTATTAGCCAATTGTGTGATAAAAGTCTCAATGTCATTTTTGAGTCTAATGGTTGTAAATTTATTGACATTTTGTCTAATAAAATTATGCTTGTAGGTTATAGAATAGGAAAATTTTATATGGTGCATTTAGATGAATTGCATGATTCAAATGTTTATTTTATTGTCAAAAATGGAAATTCTTCTTGGTTATGGCATAGAAAACTAGGACATGCTAGTATGAGCATATTTCACAAATTAGTTAAAAATGATTTAGTCAGAGGGATTCCTAAAATTGACTTTGATTTAGAAAAAAATTGTGTTGCATGTACCAAGGTAAACATAGAAGAGTTTCTTTTAAACCTATTAATGATGTGTTTACTAGTAGAGTTCTTGAACCAAGTCATATAAATCTT
The DNA here is from genome assembly GCF_025698545.1 of Gossypium raimondii. NCBI lineage: Eukaryota > Viridiplantae > Streptophyta > Magnoliopsida > Malvales > Malvaceae > Gossypium > Gossypium raimondii. The sequence goes on from NC_068567.1 coordinate 19,227,214, forward strand.
TTTAGTCATATTAGAACAAATAGCTTGGGTGGAAAACAATATGCATTTGTACCTGTCGATGATTATTCTAGATTTACTTGGGTTCTTTTCTTAAGTATTTAATATGAGGTTTTAGAAAAATTCTTCACATTTTCAAAACTAAATCAAAATAAAAAATGTTACTCTATTTCCATGTAATGAGTGACCATGGAATCAAATTTCAAAACCTTGGTTTTGATAATTTTTGTAACTTAAATAGGATTAGTCATCATTTTTCTACACTTAGAACCCCTCAAGAAAATGGAGTTATTGAGAGGAGAAATAGAACTTTAAAACAAATGGCTAGAACTATGCTTTGTGAAAATAATTTGCCAAAATATTTTTGGGTGGAAGCCACAAACACCACTTGTTATATTGTTAATAGAGTAATAATTAGGTCTATTTTAAAGAAAACTTCAAATGAGTTTTTTAAAAAGAAAAGGCGTAACATTAGTTATTTTCATCCTTTTGGATGCAAGTGTTTTGTTTTAAATAATTAAAACGATTATAATGACAAATTTGATGCAAAAAGTGATGAATGATTTTTTCTTGGTTATTCCTTAAACTCTAAAGCTTACCAAGTCTTTTATAAAAGAACTTTAGTTTTAAAAGATTCTGTACATGTTTTTTTTACTCTAAGTTTCCTCTTGGAAAGGATTCTTGTATTGATGATGATGCAGAAATTTTTTACAATGATAAGAAAGTGGATCAGTCATCAAATGAGAATATATAAGAACAAACTCAAGATGCTCTAAAGGAGCTTACATTAGTGGAGAGGGAAGTCACTCATCTAAGGGAGTATAACTTTATGAAAGATGGTAAGATTTTGGGATCCATCCAAAAGGGTAACTACTATATTTTCTCTAAGAAATACATGTAATTTTGTTGCATTTATTCCATGCATAGAGCCTAAAAATATTAAAGAAGAATTAAATGATGAATATTGGATGTTGGCTATGCAAGATGCGTTCAATCAATTTTGGAGAAGTAATGTATAACACTAGTTAAAAGACTTAGTGAAAAATCTACTATATGTTCAAGTGGGTTTTTAGGAATAAGCTAGATTAGAGTGGTAACATAGTGATGAACAAGGCTAGGCTTTTCACTGAAGGCTACATTCAAGAAGAAGGAATAGACTATGATGAAACATATGCTGTCGTAGCTAGAATGGAAGTCAGTAGAATGCTCTTTATCTTTTGCAGGCTTTAAAGATTTAAAATTATTTCGAATGTATGTCAAAGGTGCTTTTTAAATGGTTTTATTAATTAAAAAGTATACGTTGAGCAATTATTCAGTTTTGAAAATCCAAAATTTCCAAACCATGTTTTTAAATTATCAAAAGCTTTATACGGTTTAAAATAAGCTCCCAAAGCTTGGTATGAAAGACTTTCAAATTTTCTTGTTGAAAAAAGTTTTTCTAAAGGGAAGGTTGACAACACTTTTTATCAAAAGAAAAGGAAAATATTTATTAGTAGTGCAAATTTATGTTGACGATATTATTTTTGTTGCTAATAATAAAATTCTTTGTGAGGATTTTTAAAGCTAATGTAAGGTGAGTTTGAAATGAGCATGGTGGGAGAGCTCTCATTGAGCTTGAAATGAGCATGATGGGAGAGCTCTCATTCTTTTTGGGGCTCCAAATCAAGCAAAGGAATGATGATATTTTCATCAATGAAGCCAGATATATAAAGAAAATGCTGAAGAAGTTTGGGATGGATATCCTCAAAGCTCAAGTCGCTCTTATAAGTCCTTCCACATAGCTTGACAAAGATGAAGAAGGTAAATGTGTAGACATTAAATTATATAGGTCTATGATTAGTTCTTTTTTTTATCATACCGCAAATAGACTGGATATTATGTTCAGCTTTTGCTTGTGTGCTAGATATCAATTATGCCCTAAGGAATCACATTTACAAGCCGTTAAGAGAATTTTTCGGTACTTTAGAGACACTCTTAATTTAGGACTTTGGTGTCCTAGAGATTCATCCTTTAGCTTGCATGTCTTCTCAGATGTGGATTTTGGAGGTTGCAAACTAAATAGGAAGAGCACCTTCAGTACTTGTCAATTCTTAGGCAACATGTTAATTTAATGGTTTTCAAATAAACAAAATAGTGTTGCGTTGTCCACCACCGAAGCGAGATACATTTCTATCGATAGTTGTTGTGCTCAAGTTTTATGGATGAAACAATAACTTAAGGGCTATAGAATTGTTATAGATACTAATCCTATCAAGTGTAACAATACTAGCGTTATTTATCCCACTAAGAATCTCATCCGACACTCTAGGCCTATGCATATTGACATAAGACATCATTTCATTAGAGATCATGTCCAAAGAGGGGATATTGTTCTAGAGTATGTAGACACTTTGCGTTAATTAGTTGATATTTTTACAAAAGCTTTAGACAAGGAAATATTTTGGAAATATAGGAGAGAACTAGGTTTCACCAACTTGCCTTGACTTTGTGTTGAATATTTTCTATGCACTTTGAATGATTTTTAAACTTGTATATTTTTTACATGTATTGAAAAGGAATGCTTGTATGATTTCCATGGCTCTTATATGAAAAAACATACGATGATTTTAATGTGTTTGATTAATCTATTTTGACTTATTTGTCTAGCATGATTTATTTTTTGATGCGCTTGAACTTGTTAAAGTTAACTTTATCTAGTTAACTTAGTCAATTTTTTTAATGAACTTATTGTAATTTATGAATCTTATGCATCATGCTTACTCATTGCACTTTCATGCATATGAAATCATTATAATTTATCTAAGATTCATTTTAAGACATTTAGAATACATTAGGACTTCAAAAATTGAGTTCTCGGTAAATTTCTGTACATGGAAAACAGATCCGTAATACTTTTCTGGTTTTAAGAGTACCTAAATCGAGGGTTTCAAATTGGTTTATAAAAACCCCAATTTCCTTTCCCCTTCATCTCGAAAACCCTCTCCTCTAAACTAAAAATTTCTTTAAAAACCTTTGATTTTTATCATGAAATATTGATGCTGAAATACTTTCTAACACCATTACATCAAGATTTCTTCAACAATGTTCCAAGTTTTTCAACATTTCAACATTTTTGAGGTAAAACCTATACATTTCTTTTTAAATTTATGAAATATAAGTTAAAATATTGAATTTTGATGAGTTTTTGGCTTGATTTGGACTCTATAAACTATGTTTTATTGCAGGGGGTCACCTATTTCTAAAAATTTTCTCAAAAATTTGTTTCAAACCCTTTGCCCACCAAGTGTTCGACAAAATTCCTCAACAAAATTTTTAATAGTTTAAGTATGTTTTTAGTATTTTGTTTTTTATCATAGCCTCTAAGAAGCGTTCTAGAACTGGTGCCTCCTCTTCAAATCCTTCTAGTGGGTTTAGATCATCATTTAATGAGTGTTTTAATTCCAAATAGGAACGAGAACGGTTCAATAAAAATTTTGTGTAGCACCCTAAACCCGACCAAGACGTTATGGCCGAATCTGGAAATGTTACAAAGAATGGTTTTGAAACAATGACTTTCATGTTAAAACTTCTTGTATAAATTGTTCCAAAAGAGATCACATTTTCGAAAAACTTATTATTATCCTCTTTAATGAATCCGTTATTTATTGCCTTTTTAAGTGTAACATAAATTTTGCAGTGAAAGTTTATAAGACGTTATAGTTGAAAATTGAGCTTGATTTCAGAAAAAATATTTGTATAGTTTATTATTCCATGAGTTTATAAGATGTTATAATTGTAATTTTGTAAATTTTGCGGCGAAAGTTTATCAGAATAGCAAATATCATGCACTAAGGTTTGTATTCCCCTTACCGACCCTACAGAAGGCTCACAATCGATTGGAATGACATATGTTACCCTAGGGAAAGTTTCAAAATTTTGGGCCCACATGCTCGTGTGGCTTGCCCATGTCCCATAAGCCCATGTGGCCCACATGGCCTGGCCTACAATTCACACGCTCGCATGACCCACACGCCCAAATCAGCCTAGCCCGTGTGACCCACACGGCCACACACTCGCCCGTCACACAACCGTCTGTTGCACACGGCCGGGCACACGCCCGTGTGGCGTCAACATGCCACTTTTTTGGCTTTCACCAAATGTCATTTTCTCGTGTTTTCATTACACACCTGGTTCATTTTTGATGTGAAACCAATCTCGAGACCTCCAAAACCTAAAAACAGTATACTAAACACCGTTTTAGCAATTGATTTAAGCATTAAACTAGAGGAACAATAGCAAAACATAATCAAATTCCCCCATAACAGCAGAAACCACTTAATTCTCAATGGATTTCGTTAAACATAATCAAATTCCGCCACAACGCAAAATGGAAAAAGAAAACAACTTGATAGATTACCTATTCGGAACGAATCGAAGAACCCCAAAACTACGATACGATAGTACGTACGACGACCAGAATTGAGGAAGAAAAAGAAGAGAAAGAAGAAATAACGTTAGAGAAAAGAGAAGAAAAAAGAATTTTGGGAAAACAAAAGAATTAAAATTAAAATTTAATTCTACCAAAATCCCAACTCCCAACAACCCCACTAAATTCGACCACTAACCTCATCCAACTACCTCAGAAACTGAAACTCTATTACACAACTGAGTAAAAATTATCATCCACGTTCACACAAGGATTCGAACACGAGACTTAGGGTAAGCTAACACCTTACCACTTGAACCAATAGGCTCATTCTGATATGAGTTTACCAAGAATATAACATACGCCCACTAAAAAGGGATAAGGCTAAGACCAAAAATAACATATTTTTCCAAAAGTGGCACTTGAACCCAAGACCTCAAACACACACCAACACCACTTAACAACTAAAGCAAACTCATTTATATCAAAATTCTCAAAACAAAATTAAATAATTCAAGGCGTTACATTTTGCATCTAAACAAGTTTAGGAGTCTAGGAAGATAGATTTTGTCATGTTAGATATAAATTTCTCTTATCTTTTAATTTTTCAAAGTTGGGGCTGGAATGGTTTCTTAAAAATTTCCTCACCGACTTACATTAATGTTGTTCAAGCTTTTTACTCAAATGTCAAACTCAAACATGATGAGTCTGCCGATATGGTCATTGTTATCACATCCTTTTTAATGAACACTCTGATTGGACTTACTTTAGATGGTTTCAGAAATTTTCTTCATTTGTCTTCCAAAGGTAACTCTAATGAAAAAAGATCCTACAACCTTGCACTTTATTTTAAGTCCAAACACGCATCCGAACCCAATCTCTCTAATTGTGTTCTCCATCTCATCATAACTTAGAATCTTCGTCCTATCAAAAAACATGTCATGCTTCACTCCATCGATTGTTGGTGTATCGATTCTATTCAATTCAATAAGCGTCCCGACCTCGCTCCTATAATGTTCAATGATATAACTATGGGCATCGAAAAGGTAATGTCTACAAGTATTACCCTTCCCATGGCACCTATTTGTCATACATTTTTAGGAAATTAGGGATTAATACCCATAGAGACACCCCAGCACCTCAAATCAACCTGTTTGTCATACATCGTTAGAGATGCAAATGGCATCACTTCTAAATCACTATCCTTCTACCCCTCTTTTTTCTCCTAATGATGACGATTAGGATAGTTATTGCACATTCATATAATTTTTCGCATCATTTGCACTATTATTTTTGCTTATGTCCTATGACTATAGTATATTGAACCTCAATGCTTAATTGGTATTTTAAGATACTTTTATGGTTATTTTGCAAATGTTAGTTTATTTCTTCTTTGTTTTTTTTTAATTTCTATTCGTTCTCCTAAGCTTTAGTCTATTTTGATATAACAAAAAGGGAGAAAGTAAGGTAAATCATTGATAGGCAAAGGTAAATTAGTTGATTAATGTTTGATATTGAGCTAAATTATCATTATGCAAATTAAGTGACCATTCTTTTCAAAGTAAAATGAATGTCAAATTTTAAATATATGTCAGTTTTAGGCCTTAAATTTAAAATGACTTTAATATTGGGGAGCAATTTATTCAAAAACAAATTTACCAAATGTTTTGTTATATCAAAAAGGAGAGATTGTTATACCAAGCTCTATTTGATAATATGTTTCAAATAACAAATTAAAATTCTTTTGAACAAAAGTTAAAATTGAACAAATTTGGCAAATTGATATTTCAAATGAAGTCTAAGAGATAAAATTTTAAACCTATTACTTTGAACTCTTAGAAAATTTTCAATCAACATTTAAATCAAGTTAAAATAGTTTCAATCAAGTTAGAATTTTTTCAATCTATTAAACTATTTTTTAAAACAAGTTAGTATAGTTGCAAGCCAAAAAGTATCAATAGTTTCCAAAATATCGATACCCCTTCAAAAATCGATACCAAATTGACATTTTGTTTCTCAACCAATTCAACTAAGTATCGATCTAGTATCAATACTTTTCATATGGTATCGATAAAACCACTGGGATCGATATCTTTAGCTTCAAAGGTCACTGAATTTTGCATTAAATGCAAAACATATCGACACGTTGTTAGCAAGTATCGATACTCATAGTTGCAAGTGAACTAAATGCACTGGTTATTTTATCCCTAATGGCTCTATTCACTTCTCCAACAACCACAACAGTTGGAACACAATTAGGGGTATAAATATCAGCTTCCAAAGGTCCTACAACAAGATAAAATATTATCAAGCTTAAAGATCGATCAAAAATAACCTTGTGCTTACAATTCTGAACAGTTTTCTTTCAATACACTTGTGAGATTTTATTATTATCATTTAGCTCAAGTGTTTCTCCTAGTAATTGAGCTTAACTTGCAAACATTTTGATCTTGTAAGAGTTATTTCATTGTTTGCTTATTTGTATCTCTTTGAAACATTCTGATCTTGTAAGGATTATTACTTTGTTTGCTTATTTGTATCTCTTATAGAGGGTTTGTGTCTTAAGGTTTGGGTAAAAACCTTAAGGGAGTTTGTAAGGTTAAACCTCATCCTCAAAAGTTGTCAAATTAGTGGATTTTGGAAAATCCTTAGTAGTGGAAAGCTAATGTAGTGGAGTAGGAAATTGGGGTCTAGCCACTCTAAATTCTTGTGTTCAATTTTTCTATCATTATTCTCTAGCATCCATAAAATTTTAAAAAGACAATTCACTGCCTTCTTGGCAATTTCAATTTGATTATTTTAGCTAACAGACATAGTTGTGACTGGCTTTGTGATATCCTCTCATTGACATTAATGATAGATGAAAAGTAAACCTGGTCATAGGTCATTTTTCATTTTGACAAATGATTTAATTACCATTTAATAGCAATTTACTTTTCATGAAGGAAGATGTAATTGTTACTGTGAGATAAAATAGGATCATATTGGGATAATAAATTTATCCCAAGTAGATTAAGTATATCCTATGAGGGTAGCACACTCATGAAAAGGTCATTGGACGAACACTTATTAAGTAGTTTTTATAATGGTATATAATAAGGGAGAGCTCGGTCACGATACTTTATTGGAATGACTTCGTGACTAAATAAAGTTATAATTAATAGGCAAGAAGCTAGAATATAATTATAAATTATTTGAGTCCTAATTATTGCTCCCTCCACTAGCTGGAGATAACCAGAAACAAATTGCATGTAGAAACAATAATAAGAAATTAATGAAAACGATGAAGTAAGAGAAATAGATCGCATGTATCACTGTCCTCATTGAATGCGTTTTCTCGCTAAGTACAAAGTTGACTTAGAAATTAATTTAATTTCTTCGAATTATTATTTAATTCATTGTAATTAAGTAATTAAAGTTTGAAGTAAGAATTACATTAATTAGTCATTATGAATTTTTAATGAGACAATTAAATATATTTTTCGATAGATTTTAATACGCTCAAGTTGTAATGACTTTAGCTAAATTAGAATTGGGTTGAGAAAATTAATTTAATTGAGAAATTAGTTTCATTACTTTAATTAATAAAATTAATCGATTAAATAAATAATATTTTGGAAAATAAAAATAAATATTTGATTGGATAAATTATAAGTGTTGCATAAAAGTCTAGATAACACACATAATTGGACCTAATACATGAAAAGCACAACTAGGCCATGTGGAGCAGAAAGCACATCAAGCCCTAGTAATCCATAGGGCATTATACAACCCCTTACCTCTTCTATTTAGACTAGAAGTTATATTTTTTGTTCAAATATTATTTAATTAACCTTATTCGAAAAGAACTCTTGTACTGATTCTTTATAAATATCACAAAGCACGTGCGTAACACCCCTTAACCAGCTCGATTGTCGAACTCGAGTAATAAGATGCTATGAGCAAAAACCAAACAAATAGAAGCAATTTATAAAACAAAATTTCAATTTAATTATCATAATATCACATATAATCAAATACATCATGTAATTCAATCTATTTTGGTGTTATATTGAGCATACGGAAGCCTAAAAACATTTTGGTATCAATCAGGGATCAAATTGAAACAAGACAAAAAATAGGAAAAATTGTGCAAACAAAGGTTACACAGTCCTGTCCTTTAGTCGAGTGTGAAAGCCAAACCCGTGTGTGATGAACCAAACGGTCATGTCACTAATCATGTCCCTAGATAATATACCTAACAATGACCATAGGCACGAAAATCACTTAAAATTTTACAAACCACACGGTCGAGCCATGCCCGGGTGTATGGCACACAACCGTGTGCCAGACCGTGTCTCAAGTAGTGTGTACCTCGAAAATGCCTTCCAAAATAAGTTATTCAACCATGATACACTTATGCCACAAGCTACCATTTAAGCTACATTTCAACTAGGGGTGAGCATTCGATCGAATCGAATCGAATCGAGAATTTTCGAGTTAATCGAGTTTTCGAATCTCATTTTATCATCCTAACTTTATTTGAAGTTTTCTCGAATCGAGTTGAGTGAGATGGAATTCGAATCGAATCGAATTGAATATATTTGTTCGAGTTAAATTTTAAAAAATAATTTTGGGTGCTTGTAACCATTATCACCCATCGTAATAAAATTTGTCCACTAATCAAATTTTTTATTAACTTTCATCACTTCATAATTTATTTATTAATTTTTAAATATTGGTTAGCTTCTTTGCTTGCTTAGTTGTTTCAATTATCTTGATTCTTGTCACTATTTATTTTAGAATTAAAAATATATTAAATGAAAAATATAATTTTTAATAAAAGTTATTTTAAAATAAAATGTGAAATTGATACCAATATAAAATTTTAACACGAATATTTTATGGCATAATTAATAATTCAATTTTAATATAAATATTCAATATGACTAAACAATTCAATAATATAAATAATATAAAATGTGAAATTTAATTTAATAATATAAATAGTAGATATAAATAAAATTATTACTATTTATGTTTAGTGATTTTTTGGATAATTTTGATTTTTATTTGAGAGTAAAGGGTGAGAAGTAAAAGTTTAGGGGAAAAATAAAAAGTTTTGGGTAATAAAAGTTTGAGGGAAAGTAAATAGGGGGGAGTAAAATTTTGGAGAGAAAATATTAAAAAAACAATTGGAGGGGGGAGGGTTTGGGATAGATGGGAGGTGGGATGGGATGGGAATAAAAGTTTTAAGGGAAAAGTGGAAGGGAGTAAAAATTTTGGGGGAAAATAAAAGGTTTTGAGGGTTTTTGGGAGTAAAATTTTGAGAAAAAATAAATGGGAGAGTAAAATTTTGGTGGGAAATGGATTTTGAGTAGATTGGGGGGTTGGGAGGGGAGGGGAGTAAAAGTTTTGGGGGGAAAGTGGGAAGGAGTAAAAGTTTTGAGGGAAAAGTAAAAAGGTTTGGGAGTTGGGGGTAAAAATGTAAAATATTATAGTTTGATATTTGAATTATTCGAATTATTCGAGTTATTCGAATTTGAAAACTCAACTCGATTCGAACTCAAAATTCGAAAAAAAATTCGAGTTGATTCGAATAACTCGATTAACTCGAATAACTCGATTCGTTTAACTCGAAATTCAAAATTTTTTTCGATTTTTTCTAGTCGAATCGAGTTTTTCTCACCCCTAATTTCAACCTATACAAAAGCATCCAATTCAAGTCAAAATCATAATTTCAAACAACCATCTAAGTGCTTATCCAATATGCCACATTTGGCACATTAATCAACAATTCAAAACAAGCCAAATGATCATATTCAGTTATGCTAATATACCTTCAATGATACCTCAAATGATCAAGCGACACATGTATACGTTTAACCATTCAATCATCTCATGTTTAAGTATCAAACTGGCCAAAATATTTCCTAAACATAACCTAAACATATCATCCATCAAACCAAATCAAACATCAACCAAACACAATACCTAGCATGATATTTTCTCAACCGTTAGAACATTAGGCATATATCCTAAACAACCTATCAAGACATCAACCACATAACCATTACCATCACATAAATACATACACTTTAATACATAATATCCATAAATACCATCAATATAAAAAATGATTATAATTACCAAAAGACTTCCTAGGTACATGCCAAGACCCAAAATGAGCACATCACCAACACTTGAGTCCAAGATTGCCGCTGGATGTTGAGTCGATGATCGGATCACTAAGTACCTAACCTGCGCACGAAAATAAAATCATACACTGAGTATACTCAATGTTATTTCTATAATTCGAATATTTATATCTAATCTGAAACATAATGATGCATAAGCTAACATAAATAATGAGGTGCAACATAGAAATTACTAGCTATTTCTCAAAATCATCACATTTTACCAATGTTAGAATATGGCAATTTTAATTCATATATCATTCCCTACTAACATGACTTGCACTTAAACGGATATGCAAATCCAACACAACAAATTGGCATCTGGTGCTTGACAAATAAATCCATAATAATGAATTGCGCCCTGCGCTAGCTGGTAAAGACTGACAAATAAATGTGCCCAGAACTGGTTAGTATAACCGAAAAATGGGGTGCCCAGCATTCCACGATATGTAGTCGTACAATCCTGAACTCTTCGTATCATATGGCATGCCAATTATACTCGACCCTACCTAAACGTTAATAGGATAACAATTTTCCCAATTAAATTTATAAACCAGTTCTTCAGTTACATATAACAAATCCACCAATTAAATCATCCATTCATATACATAACAACATGTTTCATTTCCATATCAAATTCAATTTCACATACAATATACATTACTTTTACAACTATGCAATTTAATCATTTGTCACCACTAATCATTCAATCACATCATTTCAATGTAGATTTAAAATTTCACAATGTTATTCCAAAGAACTAACTCACCTTATAAACTTACCAATTAATGCAATGTGTAAATGCAACAATTGAAATAGTTTGGATTATAAAAACACAAACCTTAAACTCTGAGCTACTCATCGATGACTTTGTCTTTTCCTTTCTTTTTGGAGGAATTCGGGTCCACGTTAGCTACATAATAAAACAAATATAGTAAATTATCAATACACAGCCAAATACGCATTCAATTGCTAAATTATGAAACTTTTACATTTTATTTAATTTAGTCCTTAAAATAGGGATTAACATAACTTTCACATTTAACCCCTTAATTTAAAGTTGAATTTACTAAAGCCCATTTAGGACTTTTTATTTTTCAATTGTACCATAATTTTAATAATTTTTACACTTTAGTCTTTATTCCACAAAATCATCAATTAGATTTACAATTTAGTCTTTTTTCAATTCTAAACTTAAAATCTATCAAATTAACCCCTAGAACTTCAACTATCCATCAATGGCAACATCTTCAATCTTTAATACTACCCAAAATAGGACATGATTTAGCTAGCTTAAACTATTGGGATTCTGAAAACATAAAAATTACAAGAACATGACTAAATTGCACCAACCAAATTGAGCTTGAATTTTTTGAATAACCTAGTTGTGTGTTCTCCCCTTTCTTTCTATGCTTCAAAATTTTGTAGAAATAAAAAGGAAATGTGTTTTGTTTTTAGTTTCCACTACTTTAGTTTTATTTTATTTTATTACTTTGTGTTTTGTTATTATTTATTAATTTTATTACATTTTCTTTTATAAATTCATTCATTAACATCCACTTTCATTAAATACTTCCAACACCACTGACTTGTGGGTCGTTACAATTTTACCCCTAAAGAAATTTCGTCCCCAAAATTTACCTAAAAAGAGGTGGATACTAAGCTTTCACCGTCTCTTCAGAATCCCAAGTCGATTCCTCGATCTTGTGGCTACAGCACTGAACTTTCACGAGTGGAACGTGTTTGTTTCTTAACTCTTTCACCTTGCAAGCTAGAATTTTGACCTATTTTTCCTCGTGTGTCAAGTCAGACTGAATTTCAATTTCTTCCTTTGAAACAACATGAGACGGATCCGATCAATATCTCCTAAGCATCAAAACATGAAAACATCATGTATTTCCAGTAATTCCACTGGCAAATTGAACTGATACACAAATGGTCCAACTCTTCCGATGATTTTGTATGGTCGGATAAATCGAGGACCCAACTTCCCTTTCCAGCCAAATCACAAAACTTTCTTCCATGGAGACACCTTTAGAAATAATTTATCGCCCACAATAAATTCTATATCATGACATTTTAGGTTCGCGTACAATTTCTATCTATTGGAAGTTATTGTCAATCTTTCTATGATCACTTCAATTCTATCTTTTGTTTCCTGAATCAATTCCGATCCAATAATTTTTATTTTGCACAAATCCGACCAACAAACAAGTGTTCAACACCTTCGACCATATAATGCCTCATATGGAGCCATTTGAATGCTCAATTGAAAGTTGTTATTGTACAGAAATTCAGCCAACGGTAAATAACGTTCCCAAGCTAATTCAAAATCAATAACGCAAGCTCAAAGCATATCCTCCAAAATATGTATTACATGCTCTGCCTATCCATTTGTCTACGGCTGAAAAGCAGTGCTAAAGTTTAATTTCGCACCTAAAGATTTACGTAACTATTTCTAGAATCTCGAAGTAAATTGGGGGATCCCAATCAGGGATAATTGATATAGGTATGCAGTGTAATCTAACAATTTCCAGAATATATACCTCAACTAGCTTTAGAAGTAACCAATCAATTCTAACAACAAGAAAATGAGCTTACTTTGTTAGCCAATAAACTATCACCCAAATTGCATTTCTTTTGCTCAGATATAATGGTAACCCTATTACAAAATCCATGGTTATACGCTCTCATTTCCAATCAGGAATCGAGCTAGGCTGTAGAAGTTTGGTGGGAACCTAATGTTCCGTCTTGACTCGTTGACAAGTCAAACATCTAGCAATAAACTTGACTACCTCTCTTTTCATATTGGGCCACCAATACAACTTCCGTAAATGGCGATACATTTTAGTTCCACCAGGGTGCATAGAAAAAGGACTATCATGAGCTTCATGAAGTATTAATTCCTATAAATTAGCAACATCTAGAATAGAAATTCAATTACGAAACATTAAACAATCACAATCATCAATGCTAAAATTTTTATCGAACCATTCTGAACCAATTCTTTTTTTTCCCGACAACCTAGCATCAGCTAATTGTATTTCTTTGATTTGGTCAAACAACACCGATTTGAGTTTCAACTCAGCCAACAAATTGTCATCATTGCTAATACTGAGTTGAGCTAACATCGCTCGCAATTCAACTACTTCCTTTCGACTCAACGTATTGACTACGATGTTCACCTTACTAAGGTAGCAATCGATAACACAATCGTAATCTTTCAAAAGTTTAACCCAATGATGTTGTCTCAAATTCAACTCCTTTTGAGTTAGGATGTATTTACAAGTTTTGCGATCGGTATATATATGACACTTTTCACTATATAAATAGTGCCTCCAGATCTTTAGAGCGAAAACCATAGCAGCTAGCTCTAAATTCTGTGTCGGATAGTTATATTCATGCATTTTTAGCTAGCAGGACACATACGTAATCACTTTCCCATCTTGCAGTAAAACGTAGCCCAAACTAATCAATGAAGCATCACTACATACCACAAAGTCTTTCCCCAATTCAAGTAAGGTTAGAACTGGCTCTTCAGTTAATATCTATTTCAATTTCTCGAAACTCTCTTAGCACTGATTGCTCCAACCAAACTGAACATTCTTTTGCAATAGCTTAGTCATCGACATGGTTATTTTTGAAAATCCATTAACAAACCTTCGGTAGTAACCGATCAATCCAAGAAAACTATGGACTCTAACACATTTCTCGGTGCTTTTCACTACTCGATGGCTTCAATCTTTTTCGAATCAATTCTAATCCCATCAGTCAAAATAACATGTCCAAGAAACACAACCTCAGGTAACCAGAATTTGCATTTGTACATTTCCCGTACAATTGCTTTTCTTGAAAAACTTGCAAAATGATCCGAAGATGTTGTTTGTGCTCAGCTTTAGATTTCGAATAGATCAGAATGTCGTCGATGAAAACTACCATGAATTCATCCAAGTATGGTTGGAATATGCAATTCATGAGATCCATGAATGTTGTAGGAGCATTTGTTAAACCGAAAGTCATCACCAAGAATTCATAATGGCCATAACGCATGCAAAATGCCGTTTTCGGTACGTCATTATCTTTTACTTTCAACTAATAGTGACCAGATCCCAAATCAATCTTAAAAAAATATTAAAGCTCCTTTCAACGGGTTGAATAAATCATTGATACGAGATAGGGTGTACCGATTCTTAATCGTCAATTTATTCAATTTTTTTCTAATCTATACAATTAACGAACAAAACTACAGCTCCCTAGGGCAATATACTAAGGCGTCTAAAGCCGCAATCCAGTAATCTTGCAATTCAACTTTTAGTTCCTTTAGCTCTGTCGATGCCATACGATGAGGGCAAATCGACACTAGAGTCGTACTAGGAAACACTTCAATTGAAAATTCAACTTCCCGATCTGGTGGTAATCCCAGTAAATCCTCGGGAGACATATCATGAAATTCACACACAATTCGAATCTTACTCAGTTGATTGTTGTCAGTGTTCGAATTGATGACATAAGCTAGAAAAGCTTTGTAACATTGATTCAACAGTTTACTAGCTTGTATAGACGAAATTATTCGAGTTGAACCACTCGTTCTGATGTCAATTACTTCCACAATCTCTCATTTTGGCCCTTGAATAGAAAATTTTTTCTTTTGGCAGTCCAAAATCACTTTGTGCTCAGTTAGCCAATCCGTACCCAAGATCAAATCAAAATCGCCAAAAGGCAGGATCAACAAATCTACCGGGAATGCTAAACTTTGAATTTCTAACAAGCAACATCTACACACTTGATCCACTAACACCAAAAGGACTCGATATAGACATGGCTACTTTCAAAAATTTAGGCTTTAAACTCCCCGATTTAACCAAATCAACATTAATATACAACTGAGAGAAACTAGGGTCTATTAAAGTATAAACAGGTGAAGAAAATAGTACAAATATACCTGCTATGACATCGGTAGGATTGCCTTCCTCTCGAGTATGAACTATATAAGCTCGCGCTAGAGCTCTAGCCACTATTTTTTGTACCACTGATTCTTTCCATTTTCTCGAATCACTTCTTGGTATTGAACCACCACAGTTAAAACCACAACCCCTAATTGAATGTGCAGATCTCTAAGTAACCACCAGTACAGTATTATCATCTTTCGAACACTCATGAGCGGAATGCTCCAGTGATTCACATTAAAAATAGGTATTAGATCATTTCAAGCATTTCTCCCAGTGTTTATTCCCACAAATCTCACAATTCGACGCTTTAGGAGCTTTAGTCGGGCCTTTTGCACTACCAACTGAACTGTCAGTTGTCAGTCTCGCGTTTTGTTTGATGTAACAAATCTTGCAAGTGTTGTCCAAGAATCATGAGATTCTCTAGTTCGTTTAGAAACTTGATGCGAGCTAGGGGTTTCTTCCCATTTCCTAGCAACTCGCGTAACCTCAACTTTCTGGTCAAGACCTAAAGTTTACTCCACCATTTTTGGTCACTCAACTAAATCAGTAAACTATAAACTTTAATGTGATACAAGTTAAACTCTAAGCTCGTCGCGTAAACCACGCAGGAAACCTTTGCAACTTTCAACTTCAAATAGCACAAACTCTTAGGCATATTTACTAAGTCATAAAAACTCGCGTTCTTGATTAGCCACTAACATTTCATTATGTTTCAAGAACAAAAATTTTTGTTTTCGATCTTCAAGATACAACTATTTGACATACTTTTTCTGAAATTCATTTTGAAAGAACTCCCAAACGGCTCATTTAGTAGGTACGTGGCTTGCTATTATCTGCCACCATGTAAACGCTTCCCCTTGCAGAAGAGAAACGACACACATTACACTTTCACGCGGGGTGCACTCGAGTTGCTATAAAGTATGTTTGGTCAACTCCAACCAAACTTCAACAGTTAAGGATCAACCCCTTTCAGACCCAAAAACACGGTAGCACCATATCTTCGTATATCTTTAATCGGATCCCGTCGAACAACATACATAGATACAACAGCAGAAGTAGCTCCTACCACTTTCTAAAATGCATCGGCTATATCTCAAAGAAGGGTCAAATCACTTTGCCTCTCATTTCTATCTCTATCAACCCTAGGCAGCTGAGCACCAGCTTAATTTTCACTCGGTGGCACTAATTCGGCCCTAATCTCATTCTGTATGAAATGGCCATTACTATGGATACTCTGATTTACTTCGTTTCTAGATTCACCTGACATTGTTCAATTATATAAAAAAAACAATATAATCAGCATCCAAATCCCAACTTGGACTCAACTCAATTTTGGCATGTACCTCTACACTCAACTCAACCATTAAACACTTATGCCACAAGCTACCATTTAAGCTACATTTCAACCTATACAAAAGCATCCAATTCAAGTCAAAATCATCATTTCAAACAACTATCCAAAGTGCCTAACCAAAATGCCACATTTGGCACCTCAATCAACAATTCAAAACTATCCAAATAATCATATTCAATCATGCCAATATACCTTCAACGATACCTCAAATCATCAACGACACATGTATATGTTTAACCATTCAACCATCTCATGTTTAAGTATCAAACTTATCAAAATATTTCCTAGACATAACCTAAACATATCATCCATCAAACCAAATCCAAACATCAACCAAACATAATACCTAGCATGATATTTTCTCAACCATTAGAACATTAGGCATATATCCTAAACAACCTATCAAAACATTAACCACAAAACCATTACACATAAATACATACACTTTAATACATAATATTAAGAAATACCATCAAGATACAAAATGATTATAATAACTAAAAGACTTCTTAGGTACATCCCAAGACCCAAAATAAGCACATCACCAACACTTAAGTCTGGGATTTTCACTGGATGCTGAGTCGATGATTTGATCACTAAGTACATAATCTGTGCACGGGAAAAAAATTTGTTCACTAAGCATACTTAGTGGTATTTCAATAATCTAAATATTTATATCTGATCTAAAGCATAATGATGCATAAGTTAACATAAATAATAAGGTTCAACATAGCAATTACTATATATCAATTCACTTACTCATTTTTTCAAAACCATCACATTTTACCAATGCAAGAACATGGCAATTTCATTTCATATATCAATTAATACATTCAAAGTTCATAATCAACTTTAACTCAAATGTTCGACCATCATGGTTTCAATTTTCTTTTTTAATTCCCTATTAAGATGACTTGGACTCGGATGGATACACTAATCCAACCAACACACCAAATTGGCACCCAGTGCCTAACGGATAAATCTGTAATAAAGAATTACACCCTGTGCTGGTCAGTAGAGACTGACAAATAAATGTGCCCATCACAGGTTGGTATAACCGACAAATGGGGTTCCCAGCACTCCCCGATACGTAATCATATAACCTTGAACTCTTCCTATCGTATAGATGTTAATGATACTCGACCCTACCCGAACAATTAATAAGTTGAAAATTTTCCCAATTCAATTGATAAATCAATTCTTCAATACATGACATGTCTCATTTCCATATCAAATCGAATTTAACATACTTGACGACTTTGTCTTTTCCTTTCTTTTTCGAGGAATTCTGGTCGACGTTAGCTACTGATTAAAACAAATATATTAAATTATCAATAGACAACCAAATTCGCATTCAATTGCTAAATTATGTAACTTTTGCATTTTATTTAATTTAGTCTCTAAAATCGGGATTAACATAACTTTTACATTTAGCCCCTAATTTAAATTTGAATTCACTAGAATCCTAATAGGGCTTCCTATTTTTCAATTATACCACAAATTTCTTGACTTGTCATTTTAGTTCCTATTCAAAAAATCATCAATTGGCTTTAAAATTTAGTCCTTTTTCAATTCTAAACTTAAAACCTATCAAGTTAACCCCTAAAACTTCAACTATCCAACAATGGCAACATCTTCAATCTTTAATAGTACTGAAAAATATGGCATAGGTTAGCTAGCTTAAGCTACCAAGATTCCAAAAACATAAAAATTGTAAGAAAATGACTAAATTGAATTAACCAAATTGAGCTTGAAAATTTTGAATAACCTAGCCGTGCCTTCTCCCTTTTCTTTCTATGCTTCGAAATTTTATAAATATAAAAAGGAAATGTGTTTTGTTTTTAGTTTCCACTACTTTGGTTTTAATTTATTTTTCTTACTTTATGATTTATTTTTATTTATTAATTTTATGAAATTTTCTTTTAGAAATTCATTCATTACGGTACACTTTTATTAAACCATTGGTTTAATTACATTATAATAAGTTCTAATTATAATTCCTTAATAATTCACACTTTTATCACTTACGTGATTTAGTCTATGTACGCTAATAAAACCCTAATTCAATAAAATTACCCAACCAAAACTCAATTCATTTCAATTATAACTCCATAAATATTTAATAAAAATATTTATGAGTCTCATTCGAAACCACTCTTTCCAACACCAAGAACTTGCGGATCACTGCAACATGTATAATTTCAATTAAGTTTATTGCTATAAATATCATAAAGGCACGAATTTAAAGAAAATTTTCTAAATAAATTATTTTCTAAACTGATTGTTCCAAAATAGATACAATACAACCTCAAAATCTTGAATGGTGAAACCACAAACTTCTTGACAATTCCATAACCTACGCATTTCAACAACCAACACTTAAGCTCGATGAGCACAATAAGTACACATGGATAAACCTACTTATCCTATTCATTATTTATCTTTAAGCCCCCATGGAAGTGATTATTACAAAGTTCGCTCATTCTAGTTTTTAGTGTTATTAGTGGGTTCATTTTTGTTACCAAAATGTAAGGGCTTAACTTACATGTTAATGGTGTATTAGTTGATCACATTATAAAGTTCAGACACATGGCTCTTATGTAGCACTCAAACTATATTTAGTCAAATGTATATCCTCATTTTTCCATAGTTCTCAACACGTTCACACAGAAATTCCACTTTTTATTAGAGTTTGCTTAACATAGTCTTGCATAAGTTTCTTCATCATATAGCTAAATGTTCATTGGTGTCATTTAGTATTTAAACATTATGCTTTTATTTCCTTCATTAGGAGTATGTAGTTTCAGAATTTTCGCTCCTTATATCATTCTCTTATGGCATTAATGCTTATAGAATAGTTTATAGTTTTTCCTTTATTGAGGAACATTTGATATATTGTCTTAATTCACTTAAGTTAATCCAATTATGCCACAAATGACCAGAACATGATATCACAACAAATTTATTATCATTATACTTATTTGTTCCATTTCTTTTTAACTTATTTAGCTTATATCCCTTAGTAAACTCTAGCAAAATGTGATTCAAATTTACGAGATCCATGCAAACACAACCAGAGAGCATGTAAGTGCTTAGACATAAGCCATCATATCACAACCCTTCAAAACACATCGAAAAGCACTTAAGTGTTAATCTTCCAAAACACACTAAAGAGTGCATAAGCATTGAGCCCAAAGACAATAAAGAGTACACATAAGTACAAGGCCTAAAGGAAACAAAACTCTAAGACCATGCATAACTGCATAGACTTAAGGCAATAAAGATTCAATCACATCACATATCCCAAACCAAATGTGCATCTAATCTCTATTGGCATGTCAATCATATCCTAACTACTTCACTAAGTTTACTAAGGCATCTTACAATTACAATTTGTAACACCTTATACCTGGTCTGGTCGACGAGCCCAAGTAATAGGATGTTACACCACCATCTCATCAACAAAAAAGCATAAATCATCTCATTTACATACAATTATTGTAAAAATTCCATTTGATAATTATAGAGATTCTAAGTCATGAATACCCTAAGCAACATTAAATTATGCTAAACATACATTAGACGAGCTTATAATAAGATTTAAACATGCTCTTAATTCATTTAACAAAGTTTCTAAAAAAATCACGTAGGTATCGGTACTGAATCAAATGTATTCATAATTCGCATAAATGGTATCGATACCACCCAAAAAATTGGTGCCAAATTAGCATTATGCCTCTCACCTAAAATCAAAACCAAGAAATTATCGATGCATTTCAATAAATATCGATTTTACTACCCTGATTATCGACACTCGTGATATGGTATCGATACCAAATTAAGTTACTAACTTCCTACACATTCAAAATATCAAGAAGGTATCAATTTTAAAACCCGAATCTTGATACCTCTGCTCTAAGCAACAAAAACACAGCATATTAAGGTATATAGTCTATTCAAACTTTATCAAATCAATATGCATCTATTACTTTATCAAAATTCGTTAAAACAACTATAATGGCAGTTCAAAACATTGTCAATGAGTCCAAACAAGCAATCAATATATCAAGCTTGATATCTATAAATCCTAAGAGCAATAAAGTTGCAACATCCCTAAACCAAGTCTAATAGTTTCGGGTATATTTTTGGGTTCCAAGTGTGAAACTAGGAATTTATAGAGTTTCTAATAATTTTAATCTACTATAGGAGGTTAATTTTATCTAAAATCGATTCAACAATAATCCAAAAAATTAAAAAAAATATTTTCAAAAAATTAATTTTAAATATTTTAAATAATTATTAGTGAAAATAATCAATTTGGGTTGAAAAAGAATTTTAAAATAATTTTATTGGGGGTAATTTGAGTAAAATTTAAATATTAATTAAATAGGATTGAATTGTAAAACGAGGGAAAATTTAGAGTATTTATATGAAAAATAAGCCTTAAAATTTGGAATTTTGGAGGGAAAGGTTAAATGGTAAAGTAAGGGAAATGTAGGAGTGGCCATTAGGCAAATTTCCCAATTTTTAAACTTCTGGTAGGTGGTTTCATTTTTAAAACTAATGTATCTAGCCCACTTTTCACACAAATTACATCAAATTGGAGAGATTTAAAATTCATTTTCTTTGCATGATTTTAAAGATCTATCATCAAAGAATAGATCCAATCAATTTCCATCTCAAAATACTCTTTCAATTCACCCAAAATTATTCTCAAAAGTAGTCAAAAATATTTTGAAATTTCTCAAGTTTCTTGAATCAAGATTTTCAATCAACGAATTTAGAGCGACTCAAAGGTAATATTCAATCCTAAACTTATTTTTATGATGATTAGAAACATTTTTACATGATTTGAGGGTAAATTAAAATATTTTATCAATGTTATATTTTTCCAAGAACACATGGTTCTTCAATGGTGGATCTTGAATTTTGAGAGGAAATCCACAAAATCAATGGATGTTTCAACTTAAAATCAATCTGTTAAAAGGTTTTTGATCTTATTTATCAAGATTAAACATGATTTGTAAGGTAATCTAAAATAATCTAAATTTCATCATCTTCATGAACCGATTTTTTAAAATTTTGTGAAATTGATTTAAAGATGATATTGATGCTTAGTATAAGTGTATTTGGTCTAGTATTGATGATTGAAAGTGTTTAGGAGGGCTAGAGAGATTGATTTTGTGAGGAATCGAGTCTTGATGTTACAAATCCGATAAGGTATCTTTGTGAGAGGATTTCAATTAGTATAGCTAATTAAAATTCGTGTTTATTATAGCATTAGAAAGGTGGTAATGTCTACTTTATCTCTGTTGAAGCTCTGAATCTTGAAGAGAACCGAGCTAACTGGAATTGAAGCTTGGATTTTCTTGGTTGATCACTTGTTTATGGTAGAACAAATTGTGTGATAAGTGTTTCAAAGATCGATTTGGTAAATTGACCCTCATTTGTGTTTAATTAGTAGCTTAATTGATGATTTCAATTGATTAACTATAGTTGAATGGCTGATTTTGCAAGATTGATATTATATGTACAAGAGTTGAATTTTTATTGAATAATGGTAAGTAAGCATTTAGGTGATTTTGTGAAATTTAATTAAGCTAATTATATTGATGATTAGAGCATGGTAACTGGAGTTTTTGATCATGATATATTGGTGTTACAATTGGTAATTGAGCATTGGAAAATCGAAAATGAAATGCTTAATTTAATTGGATGTTAAATGACTATGTTACATGTTACACATAAGCATTTTGCCACATTAAATTGAACACAATAATGACTGATTTATATGCAATGTTTGATTGAATATATAGGCAACATGCATTGTGGATCCATTGGATATAGTTGGTATGCCATAGGATTTGTGAGTACTCACCTTTATTTGTGACATTGTGAGCATATGGCTCTAGGTGGACTGATTTGTTTGGAGTAGATAAGAGAGTGTTGAGCATGAGTCTCCACTCATTGGGTTATTTGAGGCACTACAAGGGAGTGTGTGCTTCGGCCCGCTCAACTCGGTAGACTGTATTTGATATTTGTGGGAGTTCCTAGATCTATTTATATGATGTATGATCACTCGATTAAGCCATGAGAAATGTATGTCAATATATTTATATGTGATTTTTGTTATATCATTCGATGTTTGTAAACCATGAATAATTGATTCTTGATATTGATAAAGTATATGGAAATTATGGCTTATAATTGGTGATTGATTGGATGTGATTTAAGCATGATTTGGATTTTGATTTACTAGTCATTTTATTAACATTCACTGAACTTTTTAAAGCTCACACCTTCACAATTTGTGTAGATAATCGTGGGCTTGAGGGGCTGAGGAGCCGAACAAGAGAGTTCTAAGAGATTTAGGATTGGTAGAGACTTTATTACATGTTTTAGAGACTGTAATCAGGCATTGTGGAACTCTCGAGAATTAGTTTTATTTTGGTTGTAATTGGACTTTGGACTTTGGACATTTTATTTTGGATGGTTTTATAATAATTTTGAGGCATGTTTGAGTTTAATTATTGAATGATGTACGGTGTATTGTTTCTTGATAACACGGTTTATGAGGCATAAAACTCGTACTAACAATTGTTTAAATGAAGCTTCCATGGAGTGGTTTACTAGCGACTAAGGTACGTCACTTGTTTGATTTATTCGATGTTTGTTATGCATGAAATTGATTACCTACTTCTATATAATTTAGGCTTGATTGATGTCAATAAACTCAATCGAAGGTGTATGTATATGTATGTTAATTAATCGTAGTTAAATTAGGTTTAATTGGCTATTAAAATATGCAAAATTGGATTTTAAAATGAGTTTTTCGTTAAAAAAATAGATGCAGTAGTTTGCATAAGGGCGTGTGGGTAAGTCACACGGGCATATGGAGATTGGAGCTATATTTCCACACGGGCGTGTATGATCGGTCTAAAGTTTTTCACGACGCTAACACGGTTGTTTAATGACACACAGTCCGAGGGACATGGCCATGTGGGTTTTGGGGAGGTTTAAATTTTTGTCTCTTTAAATGGTATTCTAATTTGTTCAAGTTACAATTTAGTAACTAATAATAAAACTTGAATTAAACATAGTAAGTGAACTCAAATTAAGCTGAAATTTTTAGGCTTGCATAATTTGACAAAAACAAAGTCGGTAAACACTTAGATCTAAAATTAGGTTAGTTTTATCATAGGTGGTAAAATGATGAAAATGCCCTTAGGTTAAATTACCTAGGAAAAGTTTAAAATTGGCTCACAATTTGCTTCTGCATTATTAAATAACTAATAATTAGATAAGATTGAGGTGTTATAAGGTCGGTGAGGTGTTATAAGGTCGGGGTCTGTCTTGGGTAGTCGTTAGCTAGAGACTCATTTAGGTGGCTAATGTAATGCTTCGAATTCAGGTTGGTTCTTCCCGGTCGAGTTTGGAGTCTTACAAAAGTCATGTAAACATCCAAAACATCATGAAATCAATCAGCTAAAAGTCTACCACATTGTCTTATTCCCACAGTTCAAAGAATAATAATATCACTTACACAAAAACTAAAGCCTAACTTGGATCACTTCCTTGGTATCTCTGCACCGCTCACACTGCAAATGTTAAATATCTGCAATGGTTTGAAAAGATTATGTGAGCTTAAACAAGCTTAGTGAATATCGGAATAACCACAAAGCATACACAAAATCAAAGGTTAAGCAAGAGCATATTACCACACATTCACAACTATATTTTAATCGAGTCAAAATTACGTGTTCATGCTCATTAATTCATAAAACTAGCATATACTCTCACATACAATTACCCTCAACTCATATATATATTTAATTCATTTTACAATAATTCCTCAAAACAAAACAACATATTCATGTTTTAGTAGCTCACAAGTCTAGTTTATATATTCACATGCAACACACAACATTTTCATGTATTAATCAGTCAAAGATAGTTTGGCAACTTGGAAATATGAAACATAAAAGTGTGCTCTATCACCACACATTGGATACATGGATCTTCATCACACCAATGACTCTAACATATCTCATAAGTTTAGGATTTAGCTAACACTCTCCAGCATACCAACATATCTTGGTCAATAGAGCTTAGCTCACATTCTTTTATCTCTCCAAACTATCCCAAGGCCTCAATGCCCAAATAAAAAATGTAAGGGTGAGTACTCACAATCCTATGGCATGCCAACTATATCCAAAAATTTCAAGAGATCACAAGGCCAAAATATCCACAATTACACAATTTTAATTACTGATTTAATGCACAACATCTCTATTCATATTCATCAATTTACATTACAAACTTGTACACAATGCATGATTAAGGAATTCATATTTAATTGCACTTTAAGTGCCACAATAATGCTCATTGAGTCATCATTTATCAGACCTCACATGTGTGTATTAAAATCAGTACATCATATATCTTATACAAGTATTCTCACATATTACCTATCATGATCATATCACATTCCACAATTCAACACATATGTACTTACCGAAATCCTGCTCACTTTCATTGCATATTCACACTATTAACACATAATTGTCACTGTCATTTGGCATGTATATCATGCCTACAACATAACACAATTCACAATAGTCATCACATACAACTCATGTAACAATATCGCATCATAATACTCAATCCACAATTATTCACATAATCACACATTTTTTCATAATAAATCAAGGGGAATAGAAAGCTTACACTTGAAAATTAGGATAGCGATGTAGGCTATTCCTAAGCTCCCAATTAACACTATGAAACGTGTCTACTAGCAGTGATTCCAAGCATTTACAGTTCACACTTTCACCTAGTTGCTGAAACCTCAAACTAGTTTTTCCTTGCTCATCGAAGGTCGTAACGACTCCAAAGCTTCACACATAATAATGACAGAATATACACAATCAACTAACAACCATAAAACACCTTAAACAAGCAAAAATACAGGTTTAAGTCTAGTTTCTCTTGGAATAGAAATTCTCAAATAACAAATTTGAAACTCAAATATCTTAATCTTTACTCATTTTCATTGCCTATAACCAATTCCAATCATCTAATTAAACATCTAAGAACAATTCCTAACCTTCAAAATACACAAAATTACTCAAATTCATGGTTCTAAATTTTCGACGTAAAATAGACATTTTTCATGAAAACCCAATAAAACTTTAAAATCTCTTAACAAAACTTTAGGGAAAGTTTAGAAACCTTATAATCATGTCAAAACAAGATGAAAAACACTTTGAAACATCTTTTTATGCAAAATCCATAATTTCACCATTAACGACCCAATTTTTACTTTTATTCAAATATTTCGATTCAATGGATAAAACTCAATTTAAAAGGTTAGATATCATTAAAACCAATAGGAAAATGAAATTATTACCTTAGTTGACGAAGAATCGAGTGTTTTCTCAAAAATTTGAAAAACCCAAAAGTTAAGGAATAGATAAATCTATGTTGTTTTTCGTGGTTATTATGGAGTTCTAAAGAGGTTTAATGTTATTAGGACGAAAGAAATCAAAGGAATGAATGTTGGGAATCAAAATTAAATGAATGGGGTTTGGGAAGACAATGGATGGCAAAACAAAAAAGAATGGGAAGAACTAATGTGGGTTTTGTAAAGATAAATGAGGGAAATTTGGTATTTTTAAAGCTTTGGTAAAATTGCTTTAAAACTACTCCCAAATTAAAACCTTTTAAAAATAGTCCTTATTTTACAATTGAAGGTCTTTTCAACATTATTTTCAAAAATTGATTTAATTTTTCAAAATCTATGATCGAAAATAATTCCGGGTTCCCACAATTCAAAATTTTTTTAACCTGCTCCAAGCCAAAATTTTCACTTTACCCTCAAAACTTCTAGATCCAATTTCGAGGTGTGACACAATTAAATTATAATAATTATGACTATTTGCATAATCATGATTCAGTTAGAGATAGATTCAAAGTTCATACTATTCAAGTATATTAGACAATATTTTGTTTAATTTCACATATTGGCAAACTGATTTCCACACAAATATACCCAAATCCATATATTATTAATTGAGGCCTTATATACATGATCATTTTTCATAGCAAATTTCAAAAAAGGGGGTCATTATGACCTCATGTACATAGCCATACTTATTTTATTATACATATAAATATCACCACATTTCAAGTTCTATTTTTGAACATGGTAATTATATTAACATATTCATCATTTAATTGGTCATGGTGACACATTAGCACATTTTTCACGTTAATATCACATTTCATAAATTTTCACATTTACCCCATCATATTTTTTAATCATTCCTTGGCAACCAAAATTTTTATGGCACAATATTAGTTAGTGTGGCACATATAACGGAGGCTTACCAAACCATAATTTTTAAAACACTAGATTATAATACTTTTAGACCATGAAACTCACATATATTTATTTCATAATCGAATTCACATTTATTACACCATTTTCAACAATTTCCTAAACATATTAGTATAGGAGAGTATGAGTATTTAAGGGTATTTACCTCTTGGATGCACATATACTCAAAACCGAGCTTCCAACAATTGAATTCATCCTCATACAAGCTTGAAATTTCATTTATCATCATTTCCTCATTTTTCCATATACAAAAATATAAAAAAAAAGCATAATAAGCTTTCCAAGTTTCTCATAACAACCAACTCAACTATCAAGCTAGGAGAGATGGAAAACATTATTACCAACCTTATTAAGCTTTCTCTCATTAGCTTCAACTTTTTGTCTTGAGAAATCATGAAAGCCTTGCTGAAAATAGAGACATTGAAGGTGGATTTTGAATCAAACCACCATACGGTATTTTCTTTAAGTATCTTGTAGGATACTGTTGTTCCAGCTACATTTCTCTTTTCGCTCTACTAGTAATTTAATTGGAGCTTGAACCCGAGTTTCGATGAGGTTGAATCTACTTTTTTTTGTTCTACCTTCCTTATTTATTTTATCTAATTCTTATCTAATTTGAAAAAAAAAACTAAAAAAAGGGGGGGCAATAGAGTAGTCACAGATATTTGATTGCATCTCGATCTAATCTTTTTTGCCCCGTCCCGCGGCAATAACTAGAATTAAAAAAAGGGAATGTTAACGCATCCGGGAAGAAACTATTGATCTCTATCAATAAACCCGCTAAAGAACCGAACCAGAGAGTACATAATATCGGTGCTACAGAAAGATATGTTTTTAGATCTCGCATTTAAAATCTTCCTTCTTTATCGTATTACATTATGGTAATACATATATAATCGCATGTATGTGTGGTTAAAGACCACTTGGATTTTTCTATTTATACCCGGAATTCCTAATTCAAAATTCAAATTTAAATGTACAATGATTTGATAGATAAGATTTTCCCTTTCTTAAAACATCAAAACAAAATAGGTCCCTTTCCTTTGAGAATTCCCGCTAAAATATTCATTTATTATTCATTATATGGTTGTTATATGATATGAGACCAAAAGAGGAAATGGAAAGATCCGTTTTGTATATCAATAGATGAAATAAGGGTGTGGAAAGCAAGACAAGGATTCTCTACAATGACATTGTAGGCCAATTGAAAGGGACGAAGGCAGACTTGGTAGCGTTTGTTTTGGGTACAAAATGTCATGGGTTCAAATCTGTCATCCCTACCTATTACTTCTCCTTTGAGCAAGAACGAGGAGTCGTTTTAGATTGATTAAAATTAAGCATACATAATCTATCATTTTCTCAAATTATATATGATATATGATAGTATAGTTGTATGCGATGTATTGGGGTTATAAAATAAAAGAATCCTCTTTTTTACGTCTTATTTATTATGATAAGAAAGCGCTCTTAGTTCATTTCGGTTGAACGTGGGTCTCCAAAATCAATGTCCTAGGTTCAAAACCTACGAGCGTGATTCCGCTCTTGTTAGGTCAAAATTACACCAAAGCGAAAAAATATTGAAGCAATAGTTCAAATTTGACCTCCTTGGATTAAATTATTAAATTAAAATTATTAAATAAATTGAAATTCAAAAATTAAAGAATTAAAGGGTCATCAAAAAAGGTATGTTAATTAATCAAAGGTCCAACTGATCACCACATCGTATTGTAAATATCTTTATTACGAATAATCCAAACCAAAGTAATAGGAATTAGACCTAAAATGATTCCAAATAGAAAAACTTCAATCATTTCAATTTATTTGAAAGGAGAAAAGAAAGGTAATATTTATGCCTAAATATTAATTTCTATTGCCCATGAATATTAATACCTAATAATTGATAATTAACACGGTAAGGAGCTATAGAATATATGGAATAGATGAAAGCTTTTTTATGAATTGTTCATTCATTGAATTAATTTTCAAATAAGTCGTATCTTACTCAAACCAATAAATAAAGCTGGCGTTATAGTTAAAGCCTCTAGTAAAAAACCGAAATAACTAGTTATGAAAATAAATCATACTACTTCTGTTCCTGGAGTTTCCACGCTTGAAAAAGAAAATCTGGGGCGTATTTCTCAAATCATCAGTCCGGTACTGGATGTAGCCTTTCCCCCAGGCAAAATGCCTAATATTTACAATGCCCTAGTAGTTAAGGGTCAAGATATCGCCGGTCAACAAATTAATGCAACTTGTGAGGTACAGAATTATTAGGAAATAATCAAGTTAGAGTTGTAGCTATGAGTGCTACAGATGATCTAATGAGAGGAATAGAAGTGATTGACACGAGAGCTGCTCTAAGTGTTCCAGTCGGTTGAGCGACCCTAGGATGAATTTTTAACGTGCTTGGGGAGCCCATTGACAATTTAGGTCCTGTAGATACTTGCACAACATCCCCTAATCATAAATCCACGCTCGCTTTTATACAATTAGATACAAAATTATCTATTTTTGAAACAGGAATTAAAGTAGTCGATCTTTTAGCTCCTTATCACTGTGGAGGAAAAATCAGACTATTTGGGGGGCTGGGGTAGGTAAAACAGTACTCATTATGGAATTGATCAACAACATTGCCAAAGTTCATAGGGGCGTATCTGTATTTGGCGGAGTAGGTGAACGGACTCGTGAAGGAAATGATCTTTACATGGAAATGAAAGAATCTGGAGTAATTAATGAACAAAATCTTACGAAATCAAAAGTGGCTTTAGTTTACGGTCAGATGAATGAACCGTCAGGAGCTCGTATGAGAGTTGGATTGACTGCCCTAACTATGGTGGAACATTTCTGAGATGCTAATGAACAAGACATACTTCTATTTATGGACAATATCTTCCGTTTTGTCCAAGCGGGATCCGAAGTATCTGCCTTATTGGGTTACTATACCTGTTGTCATAGCATTATAAAGAGTATTGTTACTTTTGTTCCCATCGGGATAAATCTGGCCCCTTCCCCTGTTGCCACCTACGTATATGGGATATTTTAAGAAATGAACCTCCTTATTACTAGCAGGGTCTTGGGAAAGAATAGGAAAAGTGATTTCACTATATTTTTTACCAAGAACAGGACCTATCACAAGAATATTTTTCTTAGTGGGGCGGTAGTTCTGAAAAGACAGATTGTCTATCTTTTCTTTCATCTCGGCGAAATATGATCAGTGGGGCTAACTCAAACCCTCTGCTAAAATAAGAACAAGACCCACATTCAAAGCCCCTTTCTTACCATTAGCAAGAACTTGTTTCAATTGCATATCATAAGGAATTCTAACAACCGCTTCAAATACAGTATCAGGAAGTACCACTTGTGGAACCTCAATATCCACGAGTTTTTTCGCTAAATGGCAATTGGCACATACAATACTCCCAGTTGCTTCTCGTGGATTTTTATACCCTTGCTACGCAAAAATGGGATATGCATTTGAAATAGATGCCCCGATTATTATATAGATCATGAGCGATATGGAAATGGATCAAGTAATCTTTTCCTTTATCCAAGAAAAAGTATTTCTAGTTTGCATGGTCCAATCATTGATCCTGAAACTGCCTCGGGTTTAAGGGGATAGCCCGGTAAATAGACATCCACGGGAATTAGCTTATCGACCCCCCGAACAGTACTATAAGAATCAATACTGAACATCCCTCCTGTAATTGTACACGTGCTCATAGCCATAACATATTTAGGTTCGGGCATTTGTTCATATAATCTCACTAAAGAGGGCGCCATTTTCATTGTTACTATTCCAATTTGTTAAAATTAGGTGCTTTGTCTAGGACTCGATCTTGGTACCATCCCATAACGATCAAAGTCGAAGCGTAAGCCTATTAATGAAGCAAATTCAATAAAGCAACAACTGGTACCATAAAGAAGTGGCCATAAACTGGAGAGTCTTGACCAATTTGAAAGATCATTTAATGTAGTTGAAATAACTGAATTTTGGGTTGTTCGATCAAGTAAGGGAAATTCAATGGAATTCATACTCAATGTTATTATTATTTTTAATTTTTTCTTTATTTTTATTATCTGAATATTCAGGAACTAAAACCATTCCAATGCTTCTTTTCGCCATGCATAAACTGAACCAACAATTAGGATAAGCACGAAAATGGAAGCTTCTATGAATACGGGTACCCCTAATACATCAAAACTCATTTCCCATGGATAAAGAAAAACTATGAAATGAAATTGAAACAAGGCTAATGAGATAGAAATAAGGAATCATAAATAGAGTTCGGGTTCGAATTCAATAGATAATATGGATGGTGTTGCCTATAATGATGGACAAATGAAAGACTCTCCCAAAATTTTTATTTATCCACTTCCTATTTTGAAAATAGGTTGGTTGAACTTAAAAATTCCTTCATTGAATAAGGAAACAATCCAATTGCATGCACTTGAATTGGATGGGACCAACGAAATCGAGTGCTAACCCCCATTTCTTATTGAATTAACCGATCAACCTCCTGTTGAAGATTTATTTTGTATTAGATAATTTTGGAAAAAAAATTGGCATATTTCACTTTATTATGAAAATAAATCCAACTACTTTTGTTCCTGGAGTTTCCACTCTTGAAATAGAAAATCTGGGGCGTATTTCTCAAATCATCAGTCCAGTACTGGATGTAGCCTTTCCCCCGGGCAAGATGCCTAATATTTACAATGCCCTAGTAGTTAAGGGTCGAGATACCGTCGGTCAACAAATTAAAGTAACTTGTGAGGTACAACAATTATTAGGAAATAATCGAGTTAGAGCTGTAGCTATGAGCGCTACAGATAGTCTAATGAGAGGAATGGAAGTGATTGACACGGGAGCTGCTCTAAGTGTTCCAGTTGGCGGAGCGACCCTAGGATGAATTTTTAACGTTCTTGGAGAGCCCGTTGATAATTTAGGTCCTATAGCTTAGAGATGAGTTTTCTAGTTGATTTTTGCAAAAAGACACAGTTGGGGTGTTGGGTTAGTGAGATTTGAAAAAGAAGCAAGAAAAATGAAAAATGAAGAGAACTTGCATGAGAGAGGGAGGAACAACAGAAGCTGAATGGGATGTAACATCTTCAAAATCCACATGGTCATAACAGTGTTATTTTGAGTAAATACAAGATGAATTTTTCAAAATAAATAAAATGTGATTTGCAAGTGTTAGTGGAGAAGGTAGTAAGAGATAGAGAAATTTTAAAAGATTGATTTATTGAGAAATATTAACCCGGAGTATAGACTAAATTGTTAGGTTTTACAACATGTTAGGGTCAAAGTGAGAAATTTAAAGTATAAAAAAATTGAATTAGTGGTGAAATATATGAGGACATGGAGAATAATTTTACCAAGAGCTAGTGGATAATGATAATGGATAGATTTTTATGACTACATTATAATATTTTATTTTATATTTTATTATTATTGTTATTAATATTATTATATTTTATTATTATAGTGATATTTTAAAGGAAATATAAAGAAGAATATTCATTTTCTTCATCTCTTTCAAGTTACCACCATTTGGAGAGAAATAAATTTTTCTTTCTTTTACAATCTAGTCCCTCATTATCATTAAAGGCCCTTTCAAGCTTGAAATCATCAAATTTTCATAGAAACCTTAGCTAAATCAAGTTACCCACAACCAAGAAAGCTTAGTTTTCAAGTTGGAAGTGGAGTGTTCACGTTTTAATAGAGATAAAATCTAGATAATGTGATAAACTAAGGTTCTAAAGTAAGATCTTCATGATTTAAAGTTAGTATCATATTTATTTTAATTATTTGAGCATGAAATTGTTATTTGATAAATGTTTTGATCATATATATTTTTGATTTATATGTGAAGAAGACAAAGATAAAGAGGTTGATGTTAGAGGTGTTGAGAAAGGGAAGCAAATGGATAAAACTTGAAGTGTTGTTAAACCAAAATATATAAGTACTTGAGATTCATTCTTACCTAATTAAATTGTTATGAGTAAATATTCTATTACCCATACTAATTCTATGAAATTAAACGATATGCTACAATAAATAAGTGTTAGATTCAAGATAATGATTAATGAATGTGATTATTGATGGTATGGTTAGTTGAATAGAGTGAAGGACTAAATTGTAAAGTGTTGAAAAGTGCTATGTGATTATGAAATTGTCTTGTGGATTTGAACTTTTGAAATAAATTACCTATTTTGAAATTTAATTGTACTTATGTCATTGATAAAGCCCATGTAGACAAGTATTGAACTTGTGGGATAGTGATGGCATGCCGTTAGGAATTCCTTAGCACGCATGTGAATTTAGCACTTCGGTGCTCGTGTTCTAATGCTATTAGTGTTCATGATAATCTATCACTTACGTGCTTGTGTACATCATGATTATAATTCGTATATCCTTGTTGTTCACTCGAGTCTACAATAGGAAACGTGAGTGGCACACGAATGATGAGCGAATGATAAAAATATGGTAAGGGAAAATGTGTTAATTAACATTGTTGCTATTGGGTACTTTATCTTTGGTTTAATTCTTGTAATCATGTTAATTTTATTTATTTATTTATTTATTCATGAAATTAGCTAATTGAATTCAAAGGTAAGATATAAATTCTTGAGTACTAATTAAGCTTTCACAAGCTTAACGCGTAGGTAAAGATCATTTTGAAAACATGTTTTGAAGTGGTCATCCTCGTCCTCGTTTCATTATCAAGCAAGGATGAAGTGTATGGAACTTGTATCTCGGTAATTGAGTGGCTTGTACATAGGATTAGAACCATTGTAATATTTGAAGTAAATTAGCTATGTGGTTTCAAACTTATGTCATGCATGTTTAAAATCATTTTGTACCTTGGGACGATCTTTCTTGAGTGGATATATACATGTTTTATATTTGGTTTTTGAATGACATTTTGATATATTTAAATTCTAAAAATGTTTAGAAATGTTGCAGAATGATTGGATATAATTTTTAACTTAGTTTTTTGTGTTTAAGCCAGTTTTTGGGCAATTTGTCCCTAGTGTCGCAACATCCAACATTTAATGTTGCGACATTGGGATATGTCATGACATCACAAGTCATTGCCGAGATATTGGAGTCATTGGAATATTCTTCCCTTTGTGTTGTGACACCCAGTTTTCAATTTCACGGTATTAACCCTGTTTTGACCCGAAAGGGCCCTAAATGGTCCCTATTTGTTACCAAACTTTAAAGGAAGCGTAGAAATGACTTGAATAGTTTCAAATAAGCTTATATATTTTAAAATGAAGTGTTTAAATAAATGTTCAAGTTAAGCGATCATCATGTTGAAATGTGATATTCCTTACTTGAGATATATGTTCAATTCGAGTAAGGACTTCTTCTGCTTCTGATTGTTGATTCAATGCAATAACAAGATTTTTTTTGTTCTAACAAGCCAGATCGCAGAATCATAGAAAAAATGAGTTATTTGAGTTGAAAATAAAAAATGAGCCCGGCCGGTCCGTGGAAATTGGAAATTAAAAAGTCCCTTTTGCGCGAAAAAAAACGATATAGGAGTGTTACAAGGGAGATGATATTTTCCCCTTTTTTCCTTCCTTTTATTCCATTTAAAAGTTTAAGGTCAAAGTCCAAGTCAACCCAACTAACACAATGTGTGGTCCACATTTCATCTCTTCAAAATAATCACATCCAATGCTCCAAATTTTGTTCAACATATCAAATATCTCATAAAAATAATAATTACAATATGAAATTCTTAAGAAATGACCTAAATGCCCTTATATGGTAAAATTACCATTTTGCCGCTTTTTACTTCTTAAAATAATTTTTCCACAAAATTAGGCAATTAGTCAATTTCAATCTCACGATTGATATTTAACCTTTAATAAAAGTCTATGTCTGATGAAAATGACACAGTTTCCCTTTTCTCAATAAAAATGAGAAATTTGTAATTTAGCCTACGTACTTTCAAATATTTCTGGTTCCGAAAGTGATTTTCATCACACCGATACATATCCCAAATTATTTTCATGCTAAATAATTAACAATAACTCATATTTCTCGTTTTGATCAAATTTTGTTTTAGTCCTTCAACTTTTCTAGTTTACAATTTAGTCATTTCTCTACATTTTCACATCTACAATTCTTTTTATTGTTTTCCATATCCAAATATAATATTACTTTCACGAACCCTAAGCCCTATCTAACACATATTGAAAGTTTTCTTGAAATTTTACTATTTTCGACCCAAAAACAATGTCGAGTTTCAAATCAAATTTTTTTGGCATTACCAGATGCATCACTCATCAAACCTGAAAAATAATCTTTACATATATGTAGGAGTTATTTAGGTTAAGGATGCTGGAGATTGTACTTCCACCACTAGTTGCATTCTCTTGTTGGGATTTGCTTCCATCAGTTAATTGTCAAAATACCATCCAATAGCATCCAACTATAGCAAAATCCTCAACTAAAGTTGATTATAGGGTTGTTACTACCTTTAAATACTTTAGGTGATGCACCTCTTGAAAGCACTCTAGGTTCCTCTCTCTCATCCTCCTCATTGCTTGGTTGAGTTGAAAACTGAGAGGAAAGTTTTTGTCCTTTTGAAATCTGCATAAACTAACTTAAATACCTCTTTCATTTTCTCTTCTCTTATCTTCAAATTTGGAATGATTTGTTTTATGTATTAGGATAAATTATTTTCATCTCTCTTTTCTTGCCTATCAAGCATAATCAAAATTTATCATCTCTCTGTTTTCTTCTCCCTCTTTTCACTTTTCCACTCAACTGGAAAAACATAAGTCGATTTGCTCCTTGTCCTTACTTAATGTCCCACTTGATGTTTGGACACAAGTTGAATAGGATAAGTTTACAACAGTTTATAAATGGAGAGTAAAGCAAGGAGAGAAATCAACACATGATGTTTGTTAACACAATTTGGATCAACAATCCTATGTCTACGAAGCCTTACTTAGAGAATGATTTTCACTCAACAATTTATCTGGTACAAAAATTGGCTTAAGCCCAATCTACCCTCTAACAATGGATAATTGCAGTCCCAAATTCGAACCTAAATTGTTATCAATAATATCTCTCCGAGAAAAAAAGAGTGTCACAAAATAACAAGTGAAACCCCTCAAAAAATTGATTACAAAAGACACTAAAAAACCACATCACAATGTGTGACAAAGCAACATTTTGATAAGCTTAAAACTCTTAGTAAATGGTTGAATTTCTTTCTTGAAATATCTTCAATAGTTATCGCATAACTTCCTTCATATCCAAGTAAAACAACCAGTTTGGTCTCCAAGTAAACAGATAAGGATAAGGTATGAAAGTTGATCATTCTCTTACTCTCCAAATTTGATTAACAACATTAAGGATAGAAAAGTTCATCATTCTCTTACTCTCTAAATTCGATCAACAACATTAAGGATAGAATATAATATGGCTCGAGGATCATTTGATAATATAGTAACACATCATGAAGATCAAAGTAAAAAATGTCAATTTTATGTCCAAAATGCTTACTAAAAGGTCTGTACTAATAGTTGTTCAAACAAAGAATAGAATACAGTGACAAAACATGTCGTTCAAGGAGTTGTTCAAACTTCAAATACAAGACAGCTAAGTTCCCAATATCAACCAAACACACCCTTAATTTGTTATTCTAATCCTACA
Source organism: Gossypium raimondii (assembly GCF_025698545.1). Taxonomy (NCBI): domain Eukaryota; kingdom Viridiplantae; phylum Streptophyta; class Magnoliopsida; order Malvales; family Malvaceae; genus Gossypium; species Gossypium raimondii. The sequence goes on from NC_068567.1 coordinate 19,264,170, forward strand.
GCATTTGAATTGTTTGTTATTTCAATAACTTTCCTTCTCATAAAGGAATACTATTGCCATTTTGTTTTTGCAAATGTTGGGTTTCTTCGTATTTTATTCAATCAATCGTCAATGAATAAAATATAAGCCTTTTTTCCTTATCTCTTCCAAAACCTTATAATCAAAATGTCAACGAATTACTCAATCTGATACTCGAATTTTATTATCTACTACATTTGACTGTTGAGTCAAACTCAAAGCATTGAGTTTCAACTTGGAAGTTAATTATACACAATTTTTTAAGGTAGGTTTGAGGTCCTATACTATGAAAATCACAAAACTCCTAATCAAATTTAGGATTTGACTCATTTTGGATTCACAAGTGCTCGTTAGCATCTTTTAAGTAAAAAAACAATTACAACCGAAATGGAGGTTAATTTGGGTGATCTCTAGTTGACTTTTCAACCACGCTAACCCTTCATTTTCCATTTGATGCTTCGGGATCCGGTGCGTCTGGACCTCTAATAGATAATGCAATTTTTATTTTACCCTTCAGTATTATTATTTCTTTAGTGTAATAATGATTTTAATTATTATTTAATATAACAATTTTAATATTATTATTTAATGTAAATATAATATAAGTATTTTTTATTATAATTTAATGTAAATATAAATATATTTTATCATTTATTATTTAATTTAATATATATAAAAGTATTTTTAATGGGTCACTTTTTTATTTTGATGACTTTATAATTATCATGGGTTTTTACATAAATAGGTTGAAAAAAATTCTTGAAATAGGGTGTCGAAAAAGTATTTACCAAAATGGGTTACTTTTTTCATTGGAGCCTATTAGATAGGCGCCAATGAATAAAAAAATAATAATTTTTTTTTTGAATAAAATATTTTTTTATATTTTTTTAATAATTTTTTTAAAAAAATACGGGTCAAAATACTGGTCCAACGGGTCGGGTCGGGTCGGGTGGCGCCTATCGGTAGGCGCCAATGAAGGTGCCTCATAGAGAGGCGCCAATGAAGGTGCCTTATAGAGGCGCCATTACTAGACCTATCCATGGGTCGGGCCGGCCCAAAAATTTCGGCCGACTCTAAGCCGGGCTCGAAATATGGGCCTAAAATTTTGTCCAGCCGGCCGAAAAATCATATGCCCAAGCCTGGCCCGCCCGGCCCATTTTTAAATAAACACTAAAAATTTTTAAAATAAAAAAAGTATTTTAAAATAAAAATAAAATATATTTATTGTATTGGGCCGGGCCGGCCAAAAAAGTTGTGCTCGAGGCCCGCCCGCTTTCTAAACGGCCTAATTTTTTGCTCAAACCCATATTTCGGGCCTATATTTTTACCCGAACCCTCCTATATTTCGGGCGGGCCATCGGGCCGGGCCGCCCAGCCCATGGACAGGTCTATGGCGCCGAAGGCCTCATAAATTTAGGATTATGTTATAAATTTTTGTGTTTGTAATTATTTAAAATTTAATTTATTAGTAATAAATTACTAAATTACTAATAAGTTACTAATAAATTTATAACATAATCTTAAATTACTAACAAATTAATTATAAAATAATTACAATATTCATACAAAAAATTACAATATTACAATATATACCGACATTCAATATTCATACAAAATTATAATATTACAATATTCATACAAAATTACAAAATTACAATATTCATATAAAATTGCAATATTTTTTGTTATTAATTATTAATTATAAATTATCTATATTTAGTATGAATATTATAATTTTTTGTATGAATATTGTAATATTATAATTTTGTATGAATATTGCAATTTTTTGTATGAATATTGTAATATTATAATTTTGTATGAATATTGTAATGTCGGTATATATTGTAATATTGTAATTTTTGTATGAATATTGTAATTATTTTATAATTAATTTGTTAGTAAATTAGGATTATGTTATAAATTTATTAGTAACTTATTAGTAATTTAGTAATTTATTACTAATAAATTAAATTTTAAATAATTACAAATACAAAAATTTATAACATAATCCTAAATTTATGAGGCCTTCATTGGCGCCTAGACCTGTCCATGGGCCGGGCCGAGCCCAAAAAAAATTTTCGGCCCGACTCCTAGGCCCGGGCCCGGCCCAAAATATGGGCCTGAAATTTTGTCCAGGCCCGGCCCGGGCAAAAATCATAGGCCCAAGCCCGGCCCGGCCCGGCCCATTGGCGCCTCTCAGAATGGCACCACCATTGGCGCCTCCCAGGTAGGCACCACCATTGGCGCCTCCCAGATAGGCGCCAATACTATGTATTATACGGGTTCTATACTAACCCGAAAAAGTATAAAATTATATTTTATTCAAAAAAAAATTTATTATTATTTTATTCATTGGCGCCTATCTAATAGGCTCCAATGAAAAAAGTAACACATTTTAGTAAATACTTTTTCTGACACCCTATTTCAGTAATTTTTTTTTTCAACCTATTTATGTAAAAAAACCCTAATTATTGCGCTTGAATCTAATTTCTTTTTGTTAATTTAATTTTACTGTTGTAATATCTGTGATTACTGTTTTTAGTTTGATTAAAACCAATCTGATTCAAAGAAAACTAAATAGAATTGATTTAGTGAGCTGTAAATATATTTAGTTAATTTCGGACCAAGCTAATCAGGCCCATCATTTTTTTTGGTTTAGAATAATTAATGACAATACTATTTGTAAATTTGCGATTTGCCAGTGGCAGGCATCATCATGAAACGCTATTCTCTCTAGATACGTTGGGTAGCAGTGGGATGAAAGCGTGACAGATTGTGTCGGCAACTCCTGTACGGTTGGTTTTTAAAGTATTATTAAAACTCTTATATCAATAGTTAATTTGTATTTTATCTTTTGAAAATGAATAAAATAATTTCTATATATGATTTTTATTCTATCTCTTAAAAAATGTATAAATTTATCTCTATACATTAGATAAAAATAAATTAATATTTCTATTAAAAATTTTATCTATTTGTATAGTTAAAAATTAGTATTTGTATGTCAGCATTAGGTACGCGTGACATGTCTTATGTCACTGTTTAGTTATCTGTCAACCATGTCATTTTTTAACAATAGAAAATAAATAAAATTTTTAACAGAAATGATCAATTTAATCTAGGATACATAGATTAATTTACTTATTTTTTAGTAGAATGGATAAAATACAATCAAACACCTAATACAAAGACATAATATTTTTACTCGAATTTCAATTAATTACTATAATAAATTTTTAATAAATATTGTTTTAAATCCCATTTGATTAATATTTTGTGAGCGCAATTTTAAAAACCAAACATCAACTTCTTTTAATCACTACACTAATCATGAATTTTCAGTTCTCAACTCGGCGGACCCATCGAGCTAATTGGTTCACAACATGTAGCAACATTATCAAATCATAATTCAATGATTATATGAGTATAAATTTTAATAAAAGAAATTGGCATGCATCAATTGAACCAAATATTAAGTTTGAATTAAAGTGGTTCACATGTAAAAATAAAATCTACATCAGCTAAATCGCGAGAGAAGTAACAACTTAAAACAAAAGTTGAACTTGATTTTTTTTTTTTTTAAAGAAAGAGAGTTTTAAAGCCTTTAAGAGAATGAGGGAGGAAAGTGCATTAATATTGTTATTATCCTAGAATGTTCTGAAACATGGACAAATTAGAGGTGTTCATAGGTTAAATCTGTGCATCATATTAACGCATTTTATATTTACTTAAGTTCGCCAATCTAAAATATGGGCTTATATTTTTTCTAAATCGCCAACATTTATAACTAGTTAACTTAAACTCATTTTAGACCTACCCTATTACCAAAAAATTAATATTTAATTTTAAATATATATTAATTTATATTATTTTAATTAATATTTAATAATTTTAAATATTTTTATTTATTAAAATTGTATATATAGTCACCTTAACAATGTTTAATGTTTACATCATAGTAATATTATTATATATTACTATAAATTTAATTTTTTGTGTTATAAATTATATAATATATAAAAATAACATAAAATAAAATATTACTAACTTAAAAACAAGTTGGGTCGAGCTCGAGCATTGACTGATCAAGTATAAGCCCAACTCATATTTTAAACAGGCCTGAATTTTTTGCCCAAGCCCATTTTTCGAGCATAACATTTTTGCCAAAATCTTCCCAGATTTCGAGCGGGCCTTTTGGCTTCGGCGAATAACTCGACCCATGAATAAGTCTACTGATAACTCCCCCTCTGGCATTTAGTTGTTTGTCCTTGCTTGACTACTGAAAGCGTTATGTTAAGTTGTTATGTGCCCAACCCTTGAACTTAGGACAAAACTACATTTGAATTACTCAAATTTTAAGGCTGAAAAATCTTTAAAAAATAAGGTAAATTACATTCAATGTCACTAAATTATTAGTATGTTTACATTTTAGTTACATAATTTCAAAAAGTTATAAAATGATCACTAAATTATTCGAAAGTTTTCATTTAAGTCATTGAACTATTCGAAAGTTTTTATTGAAGTCACTAGGCTATTAAGTTTTTATCAAAAAAATTAAGGTGCAGCTAGTGAGGTCCAAAAGACGATTCCACGACCAGTACAATGGATCAGTATCCACCAACAAGTAGAATAATATACCTTAGATCAAAGCTGATATGATAGTTAATGTCGAATCGGAGAAGAAAATTGTTTTGATTTTAGTTCACAGATTTATGATGTTTAAAACAATTTCATAAAAAAAAACAAACTGTAGAAGAGAAGAGGAATAAGAGCTTCCAATTGGTATATGTGGTACAAACAAAAAAGGCCATACAACAACAATTTTAACAATATAGTGACTTAAATGAAAATTTTCAAACAATTCAATGATCATTTTGTAACTTTTTAAAGTTGAGTGACCAAACGTAAATTTATCAATAATTTAGTTAACTTGAGTGAGTTTACTTAGAAAATATTAGACAAGTAAAAACAGGGTTAGTTAAATTTCAATTTTGTCATATAAAATTGATATAGTTTCTTCTAAGAATGTCAACTAATATCACTGATTAGAAAATCGAATCAACTAGCCGTTTAACAAGTTTGAGAGTCAACTGGTAAAAATCGAAAATGAAATAATTGCTAAAATCGAATTTTTTTAAAAAATTTTCCCATTAATTGAAGGTTTTAAAACAAAATAAAATGAATTTTTTATATTATGTTATGGGCTGTTTTAAATCTAATTTAAGGGTTATTTTATAACCGAATTTTAAATTAAATCCATTTTACCTAATTTGATTAATTTGTGCGATAATAATGATAATGATGAAGAATTTAAGGTCTAACCAATTCTGCTGGAAAATTGAACAATTCAAAGTAGGAGAATATATCATTTATTCTTTTAATTCTTTTTGAAATTTTTTCATATATTTATATTTGTATACAAGCTAAATAGATATTCGAAAAACAATATTTAAAATAAAATAATGGTTAAATTCGCTATTAGTCCTTGTACTTTGCGAAAGTTGTGGATTTAATCATTGCACTTTAATTTGATCATATTTAGTCCCTATACTTTTCAAATTTTAAAATTGCAGTCCTCACCACACAATAACTATTAAATTCATTAGTTAAGTTTTGCTATTTTCAAAATCGATCGCTAAACATATTATCATATGTGTAATGCAAAGTCAACTTGTTATTTACATATATTATGCACTAAAATTCTAGTTAATGAATTAACAAATGTCATTTGTGCCAAGACCGACATTTTAAAATTTGAAAAGTATGGAGACTTAGAATGATATAATTGGAAAATATGGACTAACTTTATAACCTTCTATATAGTACAAGACTAGTAATTAACTTTAACTGCTATTGTTTGAGTTAGGACTAAAATTTTAAATTTCAAAAATCAAAAAGTACAGGAACTAAAATTGACCAATTCGAAAAAGTGAAGGAACTAAAATTGATCAAATTAAAGTGAAAGGACTAAATCCATAATTTTCACAAAGTAAAGGGACTAATAGAAAATTTTAACCTAAAATAACCTGAAAAATATAGATGTGAGATGTTGAATGGCGTGCTGCCTAATATCTCAAGGCTGGTTACAAACAGCGCTGTAGAAGTTAATCATTCCCTAGAGCGGAAAACTTCAACGGTTTTTTTGTCTTTATAACTTTTGTCGGGCCTTGCGTGATATTTGACTGATCATATGCTTTGTGTTCTTTTTTTGTAGTTTTCAACTTGGTCATGCATGCATTGCCATTTCTTTTCACCTTTTTTTTTTCTTTCCCTGAGAGAATAAAAGCTTCAACCAATCAATGTTTCATGGATTTCATCACCTTTCCCACGACCAAACCACCAGCTTAGATAACTCGTGATTTTCCCATGCAAAAAGGTTTGAAGGATTGAAATTTTCACGCTTTCATTGGAGCTCTTATTTTCTTGTTTTCTTTTTCTTTTAGTAATTAATGAGATAATCTACACCTACGCAGTAAGTAGTTGAATTCAGAATTCTTTCATGACTATAAAGTGATTTTGGCAAAATGAGTTTCGTGAATCCTGCGTTTTTGTGGCTATTGTAAGGCCGAAAGGTCTTCTTGTTTTTTTAGCTTTTGAAATGTACCTATAAAGATTAAAGAGAAATGAAATGAAAACACACACTGCCAATTCTGAAAAGGAAAGTAGCCCATGTGATGGATTTACGCTTTTACAAATATATTTTATGGTGCATTACTATTTATCATCTATTGTTGGGATTTTAACTCTTTATGGCGTTCTTGTTTTACTTATGGTTCCAACATCACTTGGGATAGTAAGTTAGGGTAGCATTTGAGACAATGAATTTGGACAGTTAAAGTGCACTAAATTTGTTGGCATTTTTAACTTTAGTTTTCTATTAACAAATAATCCAAGAATTGAAGCTGCAATTGTTTTTTAGCTTGTTGGTGGATTTTATTTCAAAGAAAAGAATAGAGAATGATTGATTGATTCATAACAATCTTATCCTCATCTTTTTTGTTGGGGGTTAAAAATAAAACAAGTACATCAAATCAATTGTTCAAAAGCATTACAAGCTTTATCTTGTTGAAGAGCCCCTACCACCTCAATACGCGGTACATCGAAAATTTGTAAACTTGACTTCCAGGCTAGGCAAAGCTTAGCCAATCGATCTACAATTAGGTTTCTCTCTCTGGGCACATATTTGACTTGCCATTGTCTTACAGAATGCATAATCCTCTGAACTCGTCTAAGTGTTGTGATGCCTGAGTCTTCCAATCCCTTATCTGTCAAGGCCTTACCCACATCTGAACTATCTATCTGAACTCGTCTAAGTGTTGTGATGCCTGAGTCTTCCAATCCCTTATCTGCCAAGGCCTTACCCACATCTGAACTATCTATCTGAACTGTGGCCCGTTTGTAACCTTTATTTAACAGAATGAGGATTCCATCTAGTATACCCCAAAGTTTTGTCTCAAAAGGGGTACAACTACACTAGTAGCAATTATAACCTAAAATCCAATTACCTGACTAATCTCGTAGCACACCACCAATAGAAGCATTCCCAGTGACTAGCTCCACAACACCATCAGAAAATAGGTGAACCCACATTCCAATTGTTGTGCCCAACTAAAGGAAGCTTTGATTGTTTCGTAAGCTGACCAAGTAACATTCTGAAAGATGAAAAGATTTTTATTCTTCCAGATTCGCCAACTGATTATACCAAAGAGACACGGCCAAATGACGCCATGATCCTACAATCTCCTGTGACAACAAAGGTTAGAAGATAACCAAATTTGACAAGGGTTAAAGAAGAACCTATTTTTCTATTCAATTAGGACCACATACATCCACACTTCCTTTTTAATCGAACAATCTCAAAGGATATGGAGAGCATCTTATATTTCATGGCCACATATAAGGCAAGAGCTGTTGTGACCCAATCCTCGCCCGGTGCGTTTTGAGTTAGTTAATAATCTCTGCTTGTAAGCAAGCCAAAGAAAAAAACGAACTCTTTAAGGTCCTTGATATTTCCAGGTATTCTTCTAATGGATATCTTTAGGATTCCAAGAATCTTGTTTTATCGACCAGAAAACGCTACGAACAGAAAAAGAACCTGAAGTCGAGGAAGCCTAAATCACCTTATCTAAACCCGAATCCTGATGTGGAGGAGGAATACTTACTATTCGTTCAATCACCTCGTTAGGTAACCACACATGAAAAAGATCCAGATTCCAAGTTCCATCAAGCGTTACCAAATCGCTGAGGATGCACTCCAAATCAATATTTGCATGAGCAAGAATATGTGAAATTAAATGACCAATTCTTGGGATCTAAGAATCCTTCGAACATCGTATATTGGTACCATTATCCACTAACCAAGCTAGGTTCTCATATAAAAGGGGTCATACCTTAGAAAGAGACCTCCATAAGTGCAAACATTTGCTCCTAGCAATAGAGTTCGAAACTTGGTCCTTGATCCCATATTTCGTATGAAGAACACGAACCCATAAGGCATTGTCCTTACTGACTAAATTGAACCCAATCTTCATAAGAAACAAGTTATTCTGGTAATGCAAATGCCGAAATCCAAGGCCTCCTCAGGATCTAGGCTAACAAATGGAATCCCACCTGACCAAAGCAAGTTTTGGATGATCGCTAGTATAGCCAAAATAAATAGTCATACAATTTGCTCAATTTCTTCACAAACTCCTTTTGGGATCATCATAGTATGCATAAAGTAATTCAAGATAGAAAGGAGGACAGAGTGACCCTTCCTGCAATTGATAACTTCCTTGCTTCCCAACTGTGTAATTTACACCTCACCTTTTCCACAACAAAACTCAGGGCACTTTTAGAAACCATATCATGGAGCAAAGGTACACTAGATACATTCCAAGGTTTTGAACAACCTGAAAGCCAAATAATTGACTAATTCGAGTGCAAATACCATTTTCCAGTCCTTTTGAGAAATAGATGTTACTTTTCCAAGCATCAATCTTGTGCCCAGAAAAAAGCGCAAAAATGCTCTAATATACCTACTAACAAATAAGCTTGCTCCGACTCTGCTTTATAGAAAATGACCAAATCATCAGCGAAAAATAAATGAGACAAAGCAGGACCTAATCTTGAAAGACAAATAGGGCACCATTCATTTTTATTAATTTTTGTGTGAATAAAATGGCTTAGTGATTCTATGCACAACACAAAAAGGTAAGGTGATAATAGACAACCCTTCCAGATATCTCTAGCCGGTTTGAATTTTTGAATGGGAACTTTATTCCAAAGAACCTACATAATCGAGGAAGAAATAGCTACCATGATTACTGAATTAAAAAAATCTGGAATCTCCGCGACCTATAATGAGACACCGATAAATTTTTAGCTCACTCTGTCATAAGCCTTTTCCAAATCTAACTTGACCACAATCCAATTCTTACCACTTCATTTTTTCCGCATGGAATGAATTACTTCATGTGCTATAATAACATTATCAGAAATGTTACGTCCTATAATGAAACTAGCTTGTTCCTGCGAGATAAAGTTATGAAAAAAATCAATTTGAATCTATTAGCAATTACTTTTATCACCAATTTTTACATTACTAAACACAAGCTGATAGGACGAAATTGGCTAAAGCATTCAGGATTATCTTTCTTCGGGATAAGCATGATCAGTGAATTGTTCAACTCCGGATCAATGGTGTTACCAGTGAAAACTCCTTGAACCCTCTCACAGACTACATTGCCTACAGTATCCCACTGACTCTGAAAAAAATGCGCATGAAAGCCATCACTTCCCAGAGCTTTCAATGGATCCATGTTGAGTAAAGCTTTCTTTATTTCTTCATTGGACACCAGCTTTTCCAAGAAATCAATATCTTGAGTCTTAAGCCTAGGGAAAATATTGGAAGGTAAATCTCTCATGGGTTCAGGTGTTTTTCCATAAATATTCTTTAAAAAAACCAATTGCCTTTGATTGAAGGATATTCTGGTTGGAACACCACTCCCTATTGTGAATGCATAAAGCCATGATACGATTGAATTTCCTTCTTTGGACCGTACGAATATGGAAAAATTTGGTGTTACGGTCACTAAGTTGGAGCCAATCACATCGAGCTTTTTGCCTTCAAAGGAGCTCTTCATGATTTAGTAATTTTTCCAACTCCTCATGAACATCAACCTTTAGTTGAGCTAACTGACTAAAGGTAGAATGATCCAGTGCCCTCTGAAAATTAGAAACTGGTTGCATAAGTTGCCTTTTGCAAGTACCAATAAATCCATGCACGATCTTGTTCTACTACTTAACTTGCACAATAAAATCAGTGAGAGAGCTAGCCATATTGCCTGAAAATTTCCACTTATCTTTCACAAAGGAAGGAAATTTAGAATGCTTCATCCATCCCGTTAGGAACCAAAAAGGTCTCTCTATAGCTAATCTAATTTTCGGTTTGGTCCTCAAAAGAATAGGCCTATGATCGGCCTTAATCGTTGGCAAGTGAGAAACAAGGCATTGTGGAAAAGTAGAAACCCAAGTATTATTAGCGAACGCTCGATCTAATCTTTCAAACATGCTAGCTCTTTGCCAAGTGAAGGATGGGCCGATATAGCCTAAATCCTGCAAATTACAAGAATCTATAAAATTGTCAAAAAGGTTACATATTTTCCTTGTGACATAAATGTTTTCTTATAAGTAGGTGAAAGAATAGCATTAAAGTCACCCATAATTAAACATGGGAAAGAATCAAGAAGTAAAGTAGATTTTAAATCTTCCCAAATACCCTTCCTTTTCTTTTTGTCCAGACTCCCATAAAAAATGAAATAAAAATGAAATTAGATTGAACACTACCATAGACACGAAGAAGAATAAATTGCGGATAATTTTGGATAATTTCAATCCGAATAGAATCCTTCCAACCTACTCAGATTCCTCTTGAAAAACCAATAACTTCAACATGGTGAGAATAATAAAATCTAGTTTCTCAATGATAAAATTAGCATTTTTACCATTTACTCTCGGCTCCAACAAGCACATAATATTTGACCCATATTCGATATTATATTCACAAAAAACATGAATAAATTTATTACTAACGCAACCTTGGAAATTCCACGAGAAAATGGTTAGATTTAAATCCATATAAATTATTAAAATAACATTAATAATAAAAACCAAAACAAAACCTTGCTAAACAATAGGTTCCCTCATTTCCTCTTGCTCGGCCTTTAAGCTTGGATCACTTAAGGCAAAAGAATCAATGGGTTGCGTGGATATGGCCTCAGCCAAGTGGGCCATTGATTGCCTTAAAAGAAATCGAGGGTTACTAACCATTTTAAATTTGTTTCCCCTTCCATGTAACGTTTTATTGTGATTTTTTAGCAACCTTAAACCTTCATTTTCCCCCAGAATTTTTCTCAGCAACCTTATTCTTTCCTTTCCCCATCATCACAACAATTTGCCCTTCCAACAGGTCGTTGGCTCTGGTTTTGTGAGTCTCCTTAAAGGTTATCACTGAGTGTCTACTAGTGTCAAGCCCGTTCCACGATTTCAAAGTCGTAACATCCACGATCACTTTCGACGAACACCTTTCCTACCAACTTATTTCCCAACTATCCCCCCAGCATCTTCAGCCCAACCATGAACTTTCAATACCACTGAATTTGCAAGGGAATTTCTAGGCTGTTCCATACCCCGACTCGAAAACTTTAATTTACAAAAAACCATCGACCTACTAACCAAACCTATCCCTTGGCCCGAAGTACTAACCCTCATCACGTTACAATCCCTTAGCCCATTGGAAGTCCTAGAATGGGCTTCATTTGGATTACTTACCAGCACATTAGATGAACCGGCCCCATTAGCAAACCCACAAACTTTATTCAACAACCTAGCAGGGCCTGCTAAGTTTTTAAAGCCCAAGGCATTAAGTAGGCCTCTTTCATTACTACGACCATTTAGTTGGTCCTCATTAAGCAATCTAGTCGCATCATCTTGATTACCTTCAGGTACAGTTTCTTTCCCTTTTTTACGTCGACTATCCAAAAAATCTTTGGTTGTCTGAGATTCGTTCTCAACGGTAGCCTCCATATCAGTCAATGCCTTAAAACAAGACCCCTCATTTATCTTGGCCTTAACTTCATACCCTAAATGTACTGACTCTTTTAATTTACAGTGTGATTTTTTCTCCACCAGCATCTGGGGTCCGTATCTATCGCTTTTCTCCCCGTTCCATCAACAACCATACCAACCACCTCCGGCGAAGTTTCCAACGTTGTTGCACATTTTTCAACGGTAAGTTTAGAATCCCTAATGGGGCAAACATCCTTAGCATGGCCATATCGCCCATATTGAAAACAAATTATGGGTAAAAACACATACTCGACCCTTTGTTTTTTTTTCCACTGGTTAAAACTTAGGTTGTCCAAGTTGACATACACAACCATATGGGCAAAACGACCTCTAACTTTGTTATCTGTGTTCAGATTAATTTTGCTACCTTACCAATTAACCCCTTATTTTGACCAAAATTTTTTATTTATATAAGTAACTTGGTAGGCCTGGAAGTCGAATCCACGACAACACAACTCTCGAAAATGACTACACAAGATTAAAGGATACTAACCAAGGTTGCACTGTCAAATAATGGCCAAAAATAATTCAAGGTCCTTTCGAGAGCACCTTTTTGTAACCGATCTTGTTCTGGAATTTGGCCAAGAAATATCCATTCTTGTTGTCCATCAAATGGAATGGTGATGAGGGCTTCCACAAACTGTAAATTTTATTCTGTAGTACCGAAAAGCCAATATTACGCCCCAAAAGCTTCAGGACCACCGTATTTTCCATATCCCTAATAAGAATTCGATGAATCTTATCCTTATACTTTAAGTGTATTTGAAGCTGACAAGAGACTTGCATATGAAGATATTTATGGGACAATTATTACAGATAATTTAATAGATAAATTCAGCCTTTAATTGAGAGTTTTAAGCTTATAAAAAAATGTTGTTGAAGAGCTCTTGTATCAACCAATAAATAGGTTGTTGGTTGACTTGCTCTTATGTGCCTTTGGAAATTTTTTCAATCAAGTATTGTGCTTTCTTTTCTTTTTATTTTTGCACTATTGTTTTAGGCTTTTTATTGGAAAGTTATTATGACTTGTAAGTGAGGTTGTTTAGGGTGAATGATTGTAACACTGGGATCCTTTGTTGAGGCTGTAATTATCCGTTGTGTAAGGGTAGATTGTGCTTTAGCCAATAGGGTTTCAGATCCATTGTTGAATAAAATCATTTATTAAGTCAGGCTCCGTAAATGTAGGGTTATTTATTCGAACTATGTTAACAAATATTGCATGTTGATTTCTTTCCTTGCCTTACTTTTCTTTTATAATATATTTGTTAAATTGCCTTGTTCCAACTTCTATTGCAACATCAATTAGGACATCGAATTGGGACATCTTACAAACCAAGTGCATTTTCAATTGGTATCAAAGTAGGTTTCAATAGTTGTTTGGAATTGATCCCGTATTTGGTTTTCAACCATGAAACCCATAAAGGAAGTTATTTCAATTATTCGAGCCTTGCTACTACTCAATTAATCAAACTATGACTATTAAAAGGCTTGCACGAGTGCTTTTATCTTATCAATCGATGAAGTTGCTTGGTAAACTATAGAAAATAAGTGGACTCAACCCTCTATTACTGCCTTTGATGGTACCACTCAACCCAAGGAAAAAAGCAAATATACTCTTGAAGAAAAAAAGAGTTGCTCTTGGCAATTTTGAAGCCTTGTATGCAATTTTTAGTGGAGTTAACATGGAGTAATTCAAGGTGATTTCTATGTGTGAATTGCTAATGAGGCATGGAACAATTTTTCAAAATAGAACTAAAGGAAATGATACTAAGTTTGAAATTTAAGAATGCATAAAGATAATTCTATTTTTAAATTTTATGTCAAGTTATGTAATAATTCTAATGAGGTTTTTTGTCTTGGTAAATGTTTTTCTAAGGTTAAATTAGTGCGCAAAGTGCAAAGGTCTTTTCCAGAATGGTTTGTCATTAAAGCCATGACAATAAATTAGGAAAAATACATTAAAGCCTCAAGTTGGATGAGTTAATCGGTTCACTTCAAACCTTTAAGTTGAATTATAAGAAGCAAAACATAACAAAATGAGACTTGAAAAGAACATTTCTTTCAAGATTCAAAAGGTTATTTTAGTAGAGAAATGAATAGTGGAGGCTACTGATGAGATCAATGAGCAAATAAAATTGCTCATGAATACCATGAAAATATTCTCTAAGAAGGGAATTAAATTAGATGTTGAAGGAACTAATAGTAATGGCAAGAAGACTCATATGAAGGAGGAGAACTCACAAGCAAATAAAAAGATTGTTCAATGTTATAAATGCAAGGGATTTGGTCACATTCAATCAGAATGCTAATATTAAGAGGAAAAAGTCACTGGTAGCCACTTGGAGTGATGAAGAAAGTATTTCTTATATTGATGAAAATTAGAGAAACTATGTTGCTTTTACTTTTACTGGTCCAAACCATGTTTCAACAGATTCTAGAACAAAAAAAGATTCAGATAGTGATGATGTTCCCTTTGAAACTTTGGAAGATACTTTCAGTCATATATTAAAGAAATTAGGAATATTATGTCAATTGAATGATTCCTTAAGGGAAGAAGTTATCATACTAAAATGAGAAAAGGAAATGCTCAAAACCATGGTTCAAGAAAAGAATGATGCTTTAAAAATCACCAAGAAAGAGTTAGCTTATTCGAAAGTTGTCTTCAAGAAGTTTGAAGGCCAAATTTGAAGCTTGATGAAATTTTGGCTTCAAGGAGATTTGAACCAGGCCATAAAGGACTTGGTTAAATCAATAAAGGTAAAGAACATATCACTCCTACAATTTTTGTTAAAGTTAAAAATGTGGGTTCTTCTATGTTGAAGTCTAGTGAAATTAGTGTAGTTTTTCGTCATATGTACTTGTAATTTTTCGAATATATTGATTTAATAAAATTGCATCATTTACATTAGTTTTGTTTTTATTTGTCCTCAATGGTTTTTACACAAAAAGAAAAATGAACAAGAAAATATTGGCTCAGTAATTACCTAACGCTTAACAAATATTAAGTTGCATTATGTGGTCAAATTAGAATGTGAGAAGATAACCTATATTAGTAGGTAATATAAATGGTTCATAGTTTAATGATCCAAAATTGAGCAAATCTATTCAAGGACTATTATGTCACTTATGAAGTTCAAATAGGGAGATACCTTGTCTTTGGTGTCAGAGGAGTTGATTCCAAATAGATAAAGATTAAATGTTATTGTTTAAATTAATAATACATTGAAAATGACCCAAGTAGAATTAATCCTAAATCTATTTATAGATTTATTCACTTGAGACGTTTATAATGTGACTTACCTCAATCTTAAGTAAGTGATTGGCTATGTGTGTGTGACTCGTATACTATTATGTATTAAAAGCCTAAGTTTAATTGGTAATAGAACCAGAAGTTGATACATTGAGTATACAAATTTTTTATAGCATGGTTTCACTCACAATAGGGGTATTCATAGCTCATTAAAGGGTAAACCATATCCTCTTATAGGCATTATATGATAGATGGAAAAGTAAAATGGCCACAAGTCATTTATCTAGGATGAATGATTTAGTTACTACTTTTTAGGAAATAAATTTTTCATGAAGGAGATATAATAGTTACAATGCGATAAAAGAAGATTATATTGGGTGAACAGATTTAACCCAAAGAGATTAATGATATCTTATGAGGGCAATACACATTATAATGCCATTGGATGAGCACTTAATAAAGTCATGATACTTTTAGTAGATTCACTCCATGACTAAATAATATTGTAATTAATAGGCGAAGAGTCAGAACTTAATTACAAATTATTTGGGCCATAATTGTATATGTCCAATAAATCTCTCCACTAGCTTGATACAACCCTTGATGGTTTGCATTTAAACCAATACAATGAATAAATGAAAATGACGAGTTAGACAAATAGATCACATGTACCACTATTTGTAGTGAATGCATTTTCTTGCTATGAATAAAACATAACTTAAAGATTAAATTAACTTTTTGAATTATTATTTAATTGATTGTAATTAAATAGTTGAAGTCCAAGTGTAAATTAAACTAATTGGTCATCACAACTTCATTGAACAAAATAATTAAATTTGTTTACTCACTAATTCTAGTACAGTAAAGTTGCCATGGCTTTAATGGGATTAGGATTGGGTTGAGAAAATCGTTTAATTGAGTGAAATCAATTAAATTTATTTTAAATAAATAAATAATATTCTAGAATAGAAAATAACTTATTTGGTTGAATAAATTATATGGGTTGGTTTCAAAGACCAATAAGGAGCATTTAATTGCACCCAATATATGAGACATGCCTAACAAGCCCATTTGACATGTGATGGGTGGCAACTCTGGTTCCCAATAAGGGTGTGTCGCCCACCTCCCTATAATCCTAATGGTACTATATCTTTTTCCATATTATTATTTAGCTTCTTCTTATTCAACTAAGACTCTTGCAATTCTCTATAAATAGAGATTATGTTCCAACAAATTATATTTCAAAAGAGTTAATATTTGGTTTCTAGCTCATAGAGAGAAATTTATCTTTCCTACTAGAATATCAAACAAGTTGTCATTATATTTATTGTTTATGAATTAGATCACAGACTCTAAGCAAGACGAGGGTTCGAGAATAACAGAGAAGATTATGTTGGTTGAAAGCTGGGAAACAACCAAGTTTACCTATTCCAAAACACATGTACAAATTTATTAAAGGGTTTATTGTTGTTAATAACATAACCACTCAATTTTAGAAAATAAAATTATTTTTCATTGTGCAACAAAATCAATTTCTAACCCAGATAAGGTTTGACATTTTTGCTCCTTTCGCTCCCAAATGTTCTACTAAGTATAGAAACATGAATTTAAAGGATTAGGACCATCAAATTCACTAATTTACATAATTAATCATCCAAAAACTCATTAGGAATGGAATTAAAATATGTTACTTTTATGATTTATCAAATATCCCCACACTTAAGCGTTTATTTGTCCTCAAGCAAAATCCTCAACTCACAATTAAAATTAATCTTTTCTCAACTTGCAATTCTCATCAATAATGTGTCGAAATAATTCACAAATAATCATACATTAATAATTCAACTAAAAGAGCACTAAAGATTCAAACAATCCAAGTCAAACATTTTTAGAGCATGAAAACATAGGTATTTCCCATTATCTAAGTAATTACCTTTAATTCAAAATCGACAAGAATTGACATCCTCACTACAGATTCACTCAAATCACTCAAAGTGTTTAAGGTTCAAGAATAAACACTCAATAGTCAAACATGAAAAGTCTTTACCATAGGCTTGCATGAAAATCAAATCTCCGCCACTATAAAATGAGATGATACACAAATCAAAAGATCTTTAAGAAGTTGAAATGGGGCTTAGGTTAAGGGTATAGAGAAATGTTGAAAAAGTTGGTGAAAATTGAGGTCGAATTGATAAATTACCAAACTAGAAAAATAAACAAATGCTGAATTAAAAAAAATAATTACATTAATTGAAAACTATTCAAGAATAAAAATGAGCTTCTTCTCAAAATATGAATTTAACTGTTCAAGCTTAGTCAACATAGAACTAAATAACGATCAATATTTTTTATTATATTTTTTTTCAATTTTTTCGATTTTTTTAGAACAATAAGAAATAATTTAGCAAATCAAACAAAATAGCACAATTAAGCAACTAACCAAATCAAATCTCAACAAAAAGGGAGTCAATAAAACGGGAAAAAGTTTCAACGAAAAAAATGAGTTATGGGTTATCATTAATGAGTAAATCAAGAAACGGTGTGTTAGGCTCAACAGGGTTCACTAAGGATTAATTATGTAGGTAAGCTTTTTATGGGATAAGTGGGTTAAAACCTAAGTGTCTTTATCATCTTAGTATATCAAATCAAAAGGTGTGATCTCGACATGTATAATCGATGCAAGTTCTAGAATAACAAATCAAATTGACACACTCAAAACCAATAATAAAATGAGCAAGAAAAATGTATGCTCTAAAGGCTCAAAATCTCACAAAAAATTATGGTTTTTGATGTCAAACTTGTAAATTTAAAACTTCAAAACAATACCTCAATTCAGGGAAACAACCTAAAAAAATTTTAATTCTGAAAATAAATTTATCATGCTTAATTCTCTCATGTCTTAAAGATTAAAACAACCAATGCACAAATATCTATGAATTTAATCAAAACACATCAATAAAAATCACAAATTGATAAAAAAATCATTCTAATAGAAGTACGAGAAAATTACTTATAATTCAGGGATTTTCTAATAAATACCTAACTAACCTCCCCACACTTAAGATTTACATTGTTCCCAATGTGCAAACAGATATAATCATAGTATAAACAAAATATCATAAGAGAGGGAGAAAACTGAAATTGCCCTGAATATTGGATGAAATCCCCAGAATAGTAAAAACGAAATTGTAGTTAAATCAAAATGTAGTGCATGATTCCGAGCAAACTAATAAGAAAATAAACACAAATAGTGAAGAAGATTAAGTGGTTACTAACCTGATTAGAAAAAACAATAAAAATAAAAATATGGTTCAAAAGATAAAAACGAAATAAGTCTAAGAAAATAAAAATAAAAATAAAAATAAATAAACTTAATGGTTCTCATCATCAGAAGCGTCGGTGTCGTGAGTCGTCGACGCTGAAGAGGAGATATGGAGATGCTAATAGATCTGCTGCAATGTCGCGTCAATATTGTCGAACATCTGGAAACAGTACTGCTCGAAGCAAGTGAATCGCTCGGAGAGGTCCACTAAAGTAGCAACAGAATAAATAGGACAGTGACTCGAAGGTGGAGAATAAGGTGGGTCCTCGTGATGCAAAAGGACATCATCAGAGAATTCCTTGGGTTCATTCTAAGAGTCAGAATGAAATAATCGATACTGAGGAGGATCTAATTCACGAAGCCGCTCGATCATCCTTATATGGGTCATGCTTGATATTCCCTATGGGGACATTTGGCCGGCAAGTATAAGTGTAGAGGACTGCTCCAGTGCGTCAAGGGGACAAAAGTGTCGAGCAAGTCGAGTCACATAAGGGCCTAAACAGATAGGACCCTTCTTGTTGTTGTCTGTCCGATGGTAGAAAGAGAGGGCGATGAAGTAAGCTAAATCAACAATATGCTCGGTGGCCATACTCCTTAAAAAATAGGCATCGTTCGTACTGACGACCCTGGCACTCCCTCTCCTACCGGTCAAAGTATGAGCTAAAAGGGCATGAATATACTGTAAAGTCAGAGGGAGAGAAGTCGCCTTCGAGCGACTCGCGTCATAAGGTGTCATACTTACCGTAAGATCTGGCCAACAACTAGCTGCCGAGTAGTGGATATGCTGATGTAGGCGGAGGAAGTTCTTAACACTCATAAACTCCTCAGTGTATAGTCCCAACGCAGCGCCAAACTCAGGGACACTCATATGGCACACCAGGCCACCGAGTCTGAAAGTGATGGTGTCCGGCTTATCATGAGTCGTCATTACATGCTGGAGAGAAAATGTCGAGCAGAACTCCAACGTCAGCTTCATGTATGTGGACTCGATGATAGAGAAGAACCGGTTCTACGGGGCTGTGGCAATAAAGGCTCGAATAAGATCAGCTAGGTGAACCTGCTCCAAAGTGGCCTAATCAATACATCGGCCGAAGCCGAGTTGTCGCAGTCGAAGTAGCTGAAATAATTTCTCCTGGGGACCAGCTAAAAATCAGAGATAAGGGTGGCGAGCCTTGGCGAAGGCGCTCGAGGAGAAGGTCGTGCCAGGGGTCTTTCGCTTTTTCAAAGCGAGGATAATGACTTTGGACTTGCTACGAGTGTTGGTCATGGTGTGCCTGAAATAAAAGAATTCACAATCAGAAAATAAAATACGCGTCACCAAATAAACAAACAAAGAGGCTGAGAAACAGTCGTGTAAATTAAAATATGACACTAAAAATAATCCTAAAACACGCATCGAAATCTAAAATGCCCCAATAGAAAATCAACTCTGAAAACACTATGTACTAGTATCAAACAGACAATAATAATGAAATAGCATTAATAAGGGAAATAAGAACATATAATAAGAATAATAAAAAGCATAAATAAATAAATAAATAATCAATTTGAATACTAAGAACACGAACAATAGTAATAGAAACAGTGAGCAAGGAATGCAAAATAATAAATTAATAATGAATCAATATAATAGTTATAATAATAAACTAAAACAGTGGCATGAAGAATAAAATTTGGATGATAAGAAAATGAAATAAAATGATAATAAGAGCAGCAACAAGTAAATATATATATATAGAACTAATAATAAACAATAAACTAATAAAATAATATAACTAATAAGAATAATGGATAAGAAACAAACAAATAAATAAATAAAATAGGCAAACAGTGGTGGGTGGTGACCGGAGTAAACGGTGATGGGGCGACGGGAAATGACGTCGGAGCGGTGGTGGTTCGGGACGAGCATGCGCATGGGTGTGTTGGGGAAAGACATGACGATGGAGAGAAAGGGAAGGGGCGAGCGGCTTGGGTGAGGGAGAGCGGTAAGCGAAGAAAAGGGAAAGAAAAAAGGCGGGTTGGGCGTGGGGGTGGACTGGTGGCCAGACGGTGAGAAGGGCGAAGGGGAGCATAGAAGAGGGCAGCTTGGGCCGTGGGGGTGGAATGGGGCTGAGGAGAGGGACTATCGACGAGGGTAGAGGGCTTGGGAGAGTGGGTGGCTCAAAGGGTTAAGGGGGAAAGGAAGGAGAAAAGAGGGAGAGGGTGTGAGGTGACGACGATGGCCAAAGTGTGGAGGGTAGAGAAACGGGGGCGGCTAGGGTATGTTGGGAGGTTGGGGGAATAAGACTAAACAAAAGAAAAAAGAAGGGGGCTAGGGTTTTTTAAGGGTGACACGGTCGTGTAAGGGCCCGTGTTGAGCCACACAACTATGTCACACACTCGTGTGGTTCTCCCCAGCCTGTGTATGTTCTAAAAAATATAGGTCCAGTCTTCACACGGCCTCGAACACGCCCGTGTGTCCAGGTCGTGTAGCACACACGGCCGTGTCACACGCCCGTGCGCAACCTCTTTCATTTCTCCCACGCCCGTGTGACATCCTACACGCCCATGTGGCTTAGCCGTGTCTCGTATACGGCCGTGTCTATGGCCCGTGTAACTCTCTAACTTCTGAAAAAAATTGAAAAATTAGCTCAAGGTTTCACACGGCCTAGAACATGTCCGTGTGGACTATTTTAGGCCGTGTAACAGTCAAATTTTGGAAAAATTAAGTCTCAGGATCCATACGGCCAATGACATGCCTGTGTGTGCAAGCTGAGTGGGTCACATGGCCATGTCGCCAAGCCGTCTAACTCACTGTTGAATATGTTAAAATTTTAAAATTAAGTCTTAGGATCCACACGGCCAAGGACACGTCCGTGTGTCCAAACCATGTGGGTCACACGACCATGTCGCTAGGCCATGTAAGTCACTGTCAAAACCCTTTTAGTGTACACGGTCTGGGAAATGCCCATGAGTCCAGGCCGTGTGGGTCAAAAAACACACTTTTTTATTTTAAAAAATTAATTAATTTAAAAATAACGTGAAATAAAATTATGTAAATTAGCAATGTTAACACTCGGGTTACCTCTCCAGAAGCGTTTATTTAAAGTCTAAGCTTGACTTACCTCGTATTCGTACGGTCATGGTGGTTCACGGAGTCGAAACTCCTCTTCTCGCTATCAATTCTATTATCAAAATCAGGTTTGAGTCGAGGATTATTTACCTTAAAAGTGCCGAATTCAGAATGAGTTACCTCGACTGTACCGTATGGGAAGATATTCAGTACCGTAAAAGGAGTTACTCCGTTTGCACTAAGCTCTAAAGTGGAAATTCGTGGATTCGTTTTATCTAGTAGTACCTTGTCCCCAACCTTAAATTGGTTCGTTCCATCCATATGCTCATCATGGCGTCGCTTTGGTTCTACATCGTTTATTCTCAGTTTCTCCTTGACATGTGTCCGCCGTTCATCTAGTTCATCGATCTGTAACATTTGTTCTTCATGAGTCTTTCTGTTTTTGTCACATGGACTGAAATGTGGCTCCATCACGTTTTTTCAAGGGGTTTCCTGCAAATAAGTTTGAGCCACAAGGTTACTTATATTAACAGAACTTGTAAGGATTACAAGCCATACGAGAGGGATAAAAGCATGGAATGGGTTAAAAGCAGTGTGAGTGAAAAATAGCAAAACAAAGTGATACATTAAAAATCACTAATACTTAGGAAATTTGCATTCATGGTACACAAAACTCACTAAGCTAACTATATTTACCAATATTATATCGTGTCTTACATTTGGAGAGATAAGTAAGGTGAGATAAGGAGAAATAAAAAGGTAAGCCTAAAATCTAAACTTGGGGGAGAAAAGGAACAATGTCATGTGCCTAACTATTTCTAGTGTTTGGACTATTTTGAGCCATGTTTTCTTTGAACTCATATCTTTCAAAACCTCATATCGTTACAAGCCTAGAAGACTTATGTGACTTAAGCATTCTCTTTGCATAATTTTCCAAACTTGCTAATAATTAAATCTAGTGAATGTTTTTTAATCCTCATGCTTGTATCTACTATATATCTGCATGACTTAGACTGATGGCAATATGATTAAATATTTAGGCATTTGGTTACTTCTAAGTATGCTAGTCATTTAACTTTGTAAACTAGGAAATTTGCTTTAGAAGTTTTCCAATTATTGAATTATCAATATTAAGTTGCATGTAAGATAGAATCGACACAACTTCAATATTTGCTAACCATGTTTCATAGTAGTTAATATAATCCAAGAGACGTCTTTATTGCATGTGGTGTGCTTGTTTTCTTGAGGACAAGTAAAGACTTAAGTGTGAGGGAGTTTTATCTGCCACAATTCGTTGTGGCAAATTTGGTTCTTTTTAACAATTAATGAGCTTGTTTTTAAGTAATTTAGTATCATTTTAGTTAGATTTTCGTTTTAGTATTCCTTTAGTTAAAGTTAATAAAATGAGCATTTTTATGTGTTTTATGACTTTTTAGGCCAATCTGGTCATAAGGGAAGACTAATAGGTTGATTAAGTGTGCAATATATCAATTTCAGCCAAGGATTTAGTGGATTGTCTTCAATGTCACAAAATCCAACTAGGATGTCGTGACAACCAACTTCGAAGCAGAATAAGAGCATTAAGGTGTCAATGTCACGACACCAGGTCATGGATGTTGTGTAACACTCCATACCCAATCCTAAGGAGGATCCATGAATGGCGTGTCACTGTCTTGAAATCATTTTCTTGGAATCCATATCTAACATATACCAATTTACTATAGTTTAAGTTAGTATGAAATAAAAACTATTTTTCATACGAAGATAAATAAGATGATACACTTTGAAAGACAATAGATACTTTATTGAAACTTCATTAAAATAATAGTTTCATAAGCATAAGTTTATATTCAAAAATTGTTCTTCGACTAAGGACATATTGGCACCAGCCCATGTCATGGATAATACAAAATACAAGGAGTCTCATGGTAATGGTTGTCATCTAGCGTAGTCTTCAAAGATTCTTTTACTTCGTTAGCAGACCTAAGAATGAAAGGTAACTAGGTAAGTTCAAAGAACTTAGTGAGTTCTAGAAGAAAACCTTGCAATAGTTACATATAATTCAAATAAGTCTTTCCAACTTAGCACAGTTGCACAGTTTGCCAATTGGCGAATACCAAATACAGATAGGCTATACGTCAGACACTATTCCTTTGGCATGTACTCTACTCCTATGCAACCATACAGACTACCTTTTTCGTGTTAGCCACAAACCCTAGTCCATATATAGAGCCATACCAATTTTTTGTTCATTTTCCTTTATCATGATTTGTCAATCTGGTTTGCAATAACACTTGCCCTACCAAAGGCTATACGACTATTTTCATGAATTATGAGCTGTCAGTTTAATGCTCATTTCATTAAAGGCAATGTCGCGAATTCTTTTCCATATATCAAATCATGTTATTCATTTCAGAAGCAAATGGCTGTGGCTTAAACACGAAAGAAGGTTCTTACATCTTAACATGGACAGAGCAAACCAGACTGATAACAACAAGCATTCATCACTCTTGTTCAAACAATTCATCTTCACAGAATATGTATACTTACTTTAACCAAACATAAAAAAGGCATTACACATGCATAGAGTAAGAAGGAACTCACTAGAAAATGTAACAAGTTCAAACAATAGGACTCTTGCCCTTACCATGAGAACCTTCAGGAGTGTCTTAAGCTATAATATAAATAGTTAAACTTATCAAACTGTATACCAGAAAACTAAACAAACTTCCAAGTAACATAATTACAAAACCCAAATTCAGGAATTTTCTTTCCTTACACTCAAAACTGACGCTTAAGCGTGCAGCCCTAAAGTCACGTAAATAACCATGAAAATAACCTAAGGTTTATTGACATTTACCAGGTGCTAAAACAATGAAAGAGTTGGTTGAGTACAATAAACCCAAATCTTCAAGCAGGTCTCTGGTCTTAGGTTTTTCGAGAGAAAAGTGTAGAGAAAGTTTGAGAAGAAAATGTGAATACAAGAGAAGGCGTAAAAGCTTGCTCAAGAAGCTAATACCAACTTTATACAAATAGACACAGAAGCTAGGTTTAGTGGATAAATCCGATTATCCCATTAACCTCCTCGATTCTTGTGACTAAGAACTTTCTATCTCATCATAAATACGAGTCTTATTGACTACGGTAACTTAGTTCTATTCTAACCAATTCTCATTTTTCTATCTAAATTGTTCAACCAAAAAAAAATAGTTCTATCAAACTGAGGACTTAACATATTTGTCTAACAGCTAGGGTGGCGTATACTCTTTAGAAGATTCTGTCAAACCATCAAGCTCGCCCATCACAAGATTCGCCTAAGGGCGCACTAATAAACTTACATACTAAGTCACAATTAATACCTTACCCACTCAGAACTTGCTCTAAACACCATACTTCGAGAAACAGTAATTGAATCACTAGGACTATGCCGGGCGGGATGTTACATGTTGCGACATCCAACTTCAAAGCCAAGGGAATCTAGTTTGATGTTTAGTGTCATGACACCAGTTCGTCGAGGCCCAATTTATAACTAAGGGTGTTTTTGTCCGCACAATCTAAATTAACATGTTTAGCCATCTTTACTTGACCTAATTAGGTTATAATACATGTAAACTATAAATAATAGCTCAAAACTATAGAATGGGGGGCTTTAGATCAAATTTCATACTTTTGATTTAGGTTTTCAATTTTTTTTTAGTTTTCTTTCATGTTTGCTTAATCGAAAGATTTATATTCCGAAGTTAGACATTTACAAGCGAAGATTTTTCCAGAACTACGCCTTTACATTGATAAAATCAATGAGCATTCTTTTTTCTTATTCTTTTATTTATATCTCTTTTGTTAACTTTGTTAATTGAATATTTGTGAAAATATTAGAATAAACTTGTGTTTTATACATATCTCGCACGATTCAATTGTTAAACCTGATTAATTAATTCAGTAAATAATTATCTAAAATTGAGTATTTCTTCAAGAGAACTTATTATATTAGGATTGACAACTCTACTAGAATATTTAGACAGGAGAGACTGAAAAAGTATTGTGTTGAATAGACTTGTGACAAGTGGTGAGACCGAAAGGGTATCTTAAGTGGTAGTCCCGAAAGGGTATCTTAAGTGGTAGTCCTTAGTGAATATGAGACCGAAAAGGTATTTCTAGCTAAGGGTTGTAAGTACTTAAATTAAGGGTAATTATAGACTTAGTTCATAATTAGGACTTTAATTGATTCTAGGCTAAATAGCTCACATTGTCGAAACTAGGAATAGGAATTTTCAATAACTTAACTTGTTTAATCTAACTAGTTTTATTATTGTTTTAATTTAGAATTAGCACTACTAATTTGTAACTCGATTAGATTAGTAATTATTTTCAGGCAATTGATTTAATAGTAATTTTGTCCAATGTAGCAACCCCTTAGGTATGATTCTCGGAATACCTTACAAGTGTTTCGTTGTAGCACATAACTATATTACAATTTGACTTGTTTGCTTGCAGATACCACACTTTCACTTCCACATTTAATTGCATGTTCTTAAGCCTCGACACATACGCACGTAATCATATATATAATATTGATGTAATCAATGCATCTTCTATGTATGGAGACAATACAATCATATGTATATATTATATTGGTGTAACTAATGTATCCCGAGGAAGTTAGAAAATTTTTGGGAGGAGCGAATTTAGTTATATATTTTATTAGAGTTAAAATGTAATTTCATCATTTTAGTAGCTTATGTCTTTATAATTTTTAAAGGACTAAATACAAAAAAAATTTAGAAGTCAAAATATAGTTTTATCATGTACTATAAATTTAAAGGAAAAAATTCATTTTAAAAATCAAACTCTATTATCCCTAAATACATCCTCCATATTTATTTTACTGTATATAAATATCAATCTTTTCGGAATTCAAAACTGATTCTCCCTTCCAATATCAGGTAGAATTTGAATTTAAATATTGCAATAAACATTTGTGGGTTTTGTATATTTAATGAAAAGCATTGGGCAATCACCTATATATAGAGCAGCCGTAGGAATCTATTCAAACCATCAAGATCGAAAGCCCCGTACCAAAAATTATTAAGTATCCAAAACAAAAAAAAAAAAAAATACTACTACTCTACCATCTTCCAGCTCTGTTTTTCTTCAAGTTTCTATTTCTTTAATAGCCCTCTGACTCTGAAAGCAACCTTCAACCTTCTCTTTTATTTCCCTCCTTGTCTTGTTAAGACATCATGGATTCCTTCGAATTTGATAACGTCAAGGCCGAGAAAGAAGATGCCTTATGGCGATACAACATGGAGAGGAAGTTGATGATCGGTTTTCGGTTAATCGGGTTTTTGTTGGTTTTATTTTTGCTATTATGGCTTTGCTTCCCCACCATCGTCGAGTCTGCTGGTCATTTTCGCCGCCGTTTTGTTTCTGCTTTTAACAAACCTCTCTTCACTTTCATCATTGTAAACATCATCATCCTTGCCGTTTATGCTTTGTCTAACCAAAAAAGGACCCACAAACAAAGCACTAGAAACAACATCTACGACGAATACGTCAGCTCTTACCGGAGCATACCAGCGACATCTGCCGTTGTGACGGCCAACGTATCCGACTTTCCAGTCACGGAGGTGTCGACGGTGGACAAACGAATCGTGTTGGTAGAAAATGCGGTTGCTGCTTCTCCAGTAAAGCAGCGAGCTACGATAATTGATACAATTACAGAAAGTAAAATTTCGGTCTCAACAGTTAAACAACCTAAGACGAAGGTTTGTTCAACTGAAGTGAAGCAAAAACATTACGAAAGAAGTCGATCAATGGTATCAGAATGTCGACAGAGAGAGTCCTTCCGGGAGTTTCGGAGATCGGAGACAGCTGTGAGTAGCCGAGAAATGGTGATGTCAGGCATAGAGCCGGCGAGGAAATCAATGGAGGAAATGAGCAGTGAAGAGTTTCAGTTGATAATTGATAGTTTCATAGCTGAAAGGAGGAAGACTCTGATGCAAGAAAATATTGGTCACTATAGTAGGAGAAAAGAATCCGTTGTAGGTATGAAATAGGGGAGTAGATAAAAAAAAAAAGTTAATGAGTTAAAAACAAAACTATCTGGATCATCCAATTATTAGGTTATTGGATGGTAAAGTGGTTACTGTTTGAGATGTACATTGATATTATTTCCCTGGTTTTGTGGGAGTAAAGATTAAGATAAATGAGATGATGCACTTCTTGTCTTTATTATTGCTTTCTTTGATCATTGCATTGGACGTTCGGTTAAGGTTCTCCCGCTCTTGCTGAGTTTATGACTTGACTCCCATTAATATTGATATCCAAAACCCACGGTTAATATTTATGCTTTCAAAATGTATGCATTGTTTTATTAATTTTGGGATAAAAAGTAGGATTTTAATAATTCAATGACAAAAATTAAAACATTACTTCTTATATAGCCATTAATGATATAATTTACACGTAATTTCAGTTTTCATTCAAAATATATTTTAATTGTATTACGATTTCCTAGCATAATAGGTTTGCATCTTGATTTCAGTCAACTTTATGCGTCATATTCTTGGGAGTCCACTAAAAATTCCATTTCCATTCATCTTCTAACTCGTGTTCAATTGTTTCTTTTCATCTTTACTAATCAACACCCAGAAAACACAAAGCTACAACGATGAATGCCAAAAAATATATAATAGAAAATATTAGAGTAAATAAAAAATTGTCATATTTAATCATTCAATTTATTTTAATAAATAATATAATTAATAATAAAAATTTAAAAAAATAATTAATTATTAAAAGTTAAATTTCTACAAATTTAATATAATGGATTAATTGATGTTTTTTTCGACATATAAACTTATATAATAATATTAAGTGCAAAGAAATATGTGAAAAGCAATAAAAATGGTGGGGCCACGAGGATTAGCTTCATCAGTACCCAATCATGAAAACTTAACTAATTTAACATAAAATGCACTAATAAATTAGAATGTTTGATGAATTTACTGCCAAAATGCATGAAATCTTCCAGGGGAAAGTCAATAACTTTTGCTCTACTTTAGCCACGCCCTATATACCTATTGTCTTTATCATCATTACCTACACTAATTAGTGGGCCTTTGAGATACTCTTAGGGCAAAAAATAGGGCACCATCCGGACAATGTTCCCTACATCTGCTTTTTCCTACTCAACTTTTTCTATCATTTATATAAATAATGGTCATGTTCCGATGGTTTCCATTTCTTATCTATTAATAGACTATAATAATTCAGGAAATCTACAACCAAACCAACCAGCATAATAATTCAGGAAGCATCCTTTCATTCACCTACAACTACAACTACAACTACAGTGGTTATGGTATATTAATTAGTATAGCTAACCTTTAATAAAACATGGTGTTGATGCGATTATCAGTGCATGCTTGACAAACGGAGCAACATAGTGGCTCGGTGGTTGCAGGGGAACATTGGTTGGCTTTTGGGTTGGGTGGGGTTTGAGAGCCTCGTGAGGTGTGGGGTTATTCTTTTATGGTTTAATTCATAAATTACATCCTAAACTATACCTCTTTTCTCAATTTGGTACTTAAATTTGTTTTTGATAACAAGTGATACTTAAATTATTCCTTCATTATCCAAATCACTCAAACCTTAACACCATTAAAAAAAATCATTGACCAATTATATCGTGCCACATAGGCTTCCATGTGTTATTTTCCTTATTTGATAATTTTATATTAATATTAATATTTAAAATATATAAAAATATTTTTCACACAATATAGCTGTCCATCAAACAAAGATGAGACACAATATAATTGATCAATGATTTTTAAATATTAATATAATTAATTTTAATTAATATTATTATAAAATCGAGAAAATAACACATGGATGCTGATATAGCATGATATAATTGGTCAATTCTTTTTTAGAGGTGTGAAGATTTGGAGTGATTTAGATAATGGAGGAATAGTTTAAGTATCACATTTGACTAAAAAAAATAGATACCAAATTAAGAAAAGAAGTATAGTTTAAGGTGCAATTTGTGAATAAAGCCTTCTTTCTATGTTATATTAGAATGAAGTAGCCTTTTCTCTTATCCACTTGTTCTCAAAATTCTGCAACAAAAATTGGAATTTTCCCCCTTGTTTATTGGCCCAAGTGGCCACCAACAGACATATATTTGCTTCCCTTAATTTTGTTGTTTCAGAGCTTGGCACTACACCGCCAAGCCAACTGGTGTGCATAAACTTTAATAACTTCTCAATTATTTTCTGCTTTGCCGAACTCTCATTTGTTCCCTACATTTCAGTAGACTATCTATCTATGTATTTTATTTCTTTTAATATCTCTTTGGTTCCGATTACAAAATCTCGTAAATAGCTGACTGAATCTTAATTGAATTAGTATTAATATTAATATGAATTTGAATATGCTAAAATACAACCGTGTTAAAAGAATACCACATTTCAACTTGGTTTATGCCATTTTGGACCATACATATCATCCCTATTCATAAACAACTTATTCCTTGTTAAAACCATTTAGCACAATTAAAATGATGAAATTATTATTTGATAGTGTACTTAAAATTAAAGTATTATAAATAAATTCCAGAGGCAAAATTTTCCATTAAAAGAAAAACGTAAGAGTTTCATGTTAATTAGAGAAACCTTATGCAGGTTGTAAGTTTCATGTTTGGATAGTATAATATGAAAAAGTTGAAAGGGTTAAGCAATACCAACAAATCTAAAATTAGTTTTATATATAATATTTGTCTTCATCTGGAGATATAATATCCATTTCTATTCTACTGCTCACTAGCTGTCATTTTGACCTAAAGACGTCTCATCCCTTTTTCCTATAAAATGCATTCAACTCTTAGTTTCTGTACCACTCAGATGGCCAAGTATTTCTTTTCATTTCACTACTAATTCTCATTTAAATTATTTGACTTGCTTCAATATATTGTCAGACGTTGTAGTATTAAAGTTGCTGAATAATTTTGGTATAGTTTAAACACGAATAAAGCACCATAACATTATACTTTTGTTCAATTTTGTACTTTTGTAAGATAATAAGTTTACTGATTGTGTATTATTTATTGGTTCAGCCATTCATATTAGTTTTATTATATATAAACTTTAATTATAATTGAATGATATCTCTCCTACGATCAACCTTTTTATAACGGTTTCATTTGTCTACTTAGATTTTGTCTCTTATAGAGAAATGATTGTTATACACTTATAACAATATATTGTTATAGAGAGATAATCGTTGTAAACTTACCATCAAATTCATATCGTGAATTTCCATCAAAGAAATAAAGTTTGAATTTTTTTTTTGGTAATAAAATAGAGATTAATTGTTGCACTACAAATTGAGTTCCCATCAAGCCGAACTTGGTCAATGATTTCTGTTGGGATATCCTTGAACTTGATAGAACCATACGAGAACTTTTGCGTGCCACCAACTAATATGTTAGCTGTAGCATTAGCTTCTCTTGGAACCTTTTGTAAAACCACCTGCCACTTCCTACTACAAATTTAAAAGACGTTTAATAGATGCATGCATTATTGCTTTTATTCACATTTTCTTTTACATTCTTTCACATGATTAATTACAAAGTGTATAAATCTAATAAGTTCAGTTAATCAATATGAGTTATCAAATTAAAGTTTATCATGAGTTTCTAATTTCAAGTAATCAATTTATAAGTTTATGTTGTTCCAATTTATAATAGGATATTTAATTAGGGAACTTAAAATTTCTTGAATTGATGTTTTAATTCCACTCATTGAAGATTATTTTCATTTAATAAAATATGATTAATAGATTTTCCATGTGAAATTTAATCATTTTATTGAAATAATATTTTAATTAATATCATTTTATTTTAATAAATGATAATTAATAGACTTGCTTGTATGAAATATCTATAATTTTATTTAAAATTTAGAAAATATGCACTTATAGAGAACTAATTTAATAAAATGTACTTCATAACTATGGATGTCATAGTTATAAATGAAAAGCTATTATAGAAGATTAAAGTAAAGCATAAAAGATCGATTCTACTAAAAACTTGACTATTATAACGAAATGTTGTTATAGCGGTGGTCATTATAGAGAAGGTGACTATATTATTAAATATGTTATTGAGCTTCGTTAGGAGTAAATTGAAATTTGACTTAGTTGGGTAATATTGAAAATATTTTTACTTTACAAAATAAATTATATTAATAATACAATAATATAAATAGTAATATAATATGATTTAAACCCATACCTCTAGAGTGTGTTTGGATAAAAAATTTAAAAATTATGAGGTTTTTAAAATGCTAGCCATTTGTAATATTTAGAAAAAATCGATTATTAGAATTTTATAAACTATAAAATAATAATTATACCAAACATATAAAATACTCCATATGAATATCATTACATTTGTAAAATATATATAAATATTTTTAATACAATAAAATTTAAGTATATATATTAGAATTAAATAAATATAATTGTTGAAGTTTAATTTTTATCTTATATTAGGATGATATGTACTAAATCAAATAAAATCACGAGGAATTTAGAAAAGCGACCTCTTTAAGGTAGATTTTGAAAAATGAAATTAAGCTACTAAAATTTCTCTTGAAATTAGTTATAAAATTTGAAATTCTCCAAAATATTTTCATGAACAAGTAAATTCAATTTTAAAATTAAAAAAATTATACAAATAAAATCCTCCAATAGATCCCTCATCCAAATACAGCCCTATAATTTTTAATATTTGTATTTTATCATTTAGCTAAAACTTCATTTATTATCTATATCAGTTTTAATCTTTACTCACATTTGTATATGACTTGTACCCAAAACAAAGAGAGACTACAATGCAAATCACTATAGATTACAGTGCGTCGGTGACAATAAAAAGAGAGTTAATAAACAAATGAGGTGAACATCATAATCAGTAGAATAAGATTTTAAGAGAAGAAAACATAATCCTTCTTTGCAACTTTTAATTTTGAAAGATTACATGAATTAACATATACATATTCCCACATTTACTACCAAACTGTACCAAGTCTTATTTTATATTTTTTGTGTCAATACAACATTTTGATATATGTTTTACTTAATAACTAGTACTTGTTTGATAATAATTAACTGAAAAATAATGTTTTAATAATTTAATTTTTTAATTTTATTTTATAATTCATAATTTATAAAAACAAAGGAAAGAATTTATATATATATAAAAAGTTATTAACTAAGATTTTAATATCTGTATTTGCTTAGCATAATATGAATTGCTTTCTTCATTCTTTTTTATCTTTTGTTCCTTTTGGCCATAAATACAATTCAATGCTCAACAGACCATTGTGTTTAAAAAATATCTACATTCGAAATTGGACAGACAATTTTTGGCTCTTATGCCGGCACTAATCATAAAATTGAGATAAAGAAAGTCCACTAGCTAGAAACATATGCGTTTTTGGGTTGGATCTCTCGTCTAGTAGAATATCTGCAAAGAAAATAAAATTATGGAGGCCGTTCAAGCTTTTATTGTGAGATGCTTCCAATACTTAAAAGTCGACCAAGCTTTTGATAGCTATTACATTGTATATTTGAAGTCAATTTTATGATTGACTTGTCTATAACCTTGGAAGGATTTTTACTTGGCCAAATATTGTGCTTAAAGCTTTGTTGCTGTGAAGTAGGAGTTAAGGCTGTGCAAATTAGGAATCCCGTAATCTAGAGGAGGAATTTGTGTTGTGTGAAACATGTTACCATAAACCAATAGTTTGGATTCTTGTTATGTAATAGGACTTTAGGTTGCACAAGTATGATTTTGCTACTATACAGCAAGGGTCTAGGTTGCACAGAGAATGATTTCGTTGCTTGGGTGGGGGCAAGAGCTTGGGTTAGGTGGGGGAAGATTTTATTGCTATGGAGCAAGAGTTCAAGTTTAGCATGGTAGGAGTTTGAGCTATGTCGTGTAAGATTTCACTTATATGGAGGAGTTTGGGTTATGGGGAGTAGTATTTCACCATTGTGGAGAAGGAGTTGAAGATGCTTAGAGTAAGATTTGGGTTGCACGAAGCAAGAGTTTGGTATGTGTAGAGTGAGGTTTCATTGCTATGGAACATGTGATTGAGTTGCTAGAAGTAGGAGTTTGCTATTATGAAGTAGGAATTCACATTATTCAGAGAAGGATTTCATTACTTGGGTGGAAGCAAGACATTGGGTTAGGTGGAGGAAGATTTTATTGCTATGGAGTAAGAGTTCGGGTTTAGCAGAGTAGGAGTTCAAGCTATGCCGTGTAAGATTTCACTAATAAGAAGGAGTTTGGGTTATATGGAGTATGATTTTATCATTGTGGAGCAATAGTTGAAGATGCTTGGAGTAAGATTTAATTGTTATGGAGCAGAAGTTTGCATTGCTCGGAGTAGGATTTATGGAGCAATAGTTTAGGCTATACGAAACAACATTTTACTATTATCGACCTATAATTTGGGTTGCATGAAGCAAGAGTTTAGGCTAGGCAAACTAGAATCTCATTGTTATGAAGCAAGATTTTGGGATGTGCAGAGCGATATTTCATTGCTATGGAGCATGTGATTAAGTTGCTCAAAGTAGGGGTTTGCCATTATTAAGTAGGAGTTCGAATTACTTAAAAAAGGATTTCACTATTTGGGTGGGAGTAAGAGCTTGGGCTAGGTGGAGAAAGATTTTATTTTTATGGAGCAAGAGTTCGAATTTAGCAGAATAGGTGTTCAAACTATGTCGTGTAAGATTTCATTCATATGGAGGAGTTTGGGTTATGGAAAGTAAGATTTTACCACTATGGAGTTGGAGTAGAAGATGCTTGGAGTAAGATTTATTTGTTATGGAGTGGAAGTTTGCATTGCTCGAAGTAGGATTTATAGAGCAAGAACTAAGGCTGCAAGGTGTAAGATTTCACTATTATGGACCTAGAATTTAGGTTGCATGAAGTAAGAGTTTGGGCTAGACGAAGTATGATCTCATTGTTATAAAGCAAGAGTTAAGGATGTGTCGAACGAGATTTCATTGCTATAGAGCATGTGATTGAGTTGCTTGAAGTAAGAGTCTGTTATTATAAAGTAGGAGTTCGCATTACTTAGAGAAGAATTTCACTGTTTGGGAGGGAACAAGAGCTTGGGTTGTGTGGAGGAAGATTTTATTGTTATAGAGCAAGAGTTTGGGTTTAGCAAAGTAGGAGTTCGATCTATGTCATGTAAGATTTCACTAATACTGAGGAGTTTGGATTAAGATTAGGATTTCACCATTGTGAAGCACGATTTGAAGATGCTTGGAGTAAGATTTAATTGTTATGGAGCAGAAGTTTGCATTGCTCAAAGTAAGATTTATGGATCAAGATTTTAGGCTGCACGAAATAATATTTCACTATTATGGACCTCGAATTTGGGTTGCATGA
The DNA here is from genome assembly GCF_025698545.1 of Gossypium raimondii. Lineage (NCBI taxonomy): Eukaryota > Viridiplantae > Streptophyta > Magnoliopsida > Malvales > Malvaceae > Gossypium > Gossypium raimondii. Next base: position 19,299,388 of record NC_068567.1, read on the forward strand.
AGCAAGAGTTTGGGATGTGCGGAGCGAGATTTCATTGCTTTTGAAGTCTTGTGAGAATTGTAAAAAATGCTTCATTTTTATTTTTGTGAAACTAAATCCCTATATATGCACATAAGATCCTTTACATATAGGCTTGATAGGCTCCTATAAATTAGGAAATGAAAAATCTTAACTAATATATAATATTAGTGTTTTAGGTAACTAATCTCCTAAGAATCAACTATCTTAACTAATATAGAATATCAATATTTTAGGTAACTAGTCTCCTAAGAATCAGCTATATAGTGTGATACAACTAATCACATGTCTAGATTGATTTCTTACACTCTCCATCAATCTAGGCAATATATGTTCACCAAACTAATTATATTACTTAGTTGAGTGAGATTAGGCCGGAACAAAGCTTTAGTTAAGATGTATGTTGCTTGTTACCTAGATGGGACATAGTTGAGCGAGATTGTCTAGCTTTCAATTTTCTCAATTATGAAGTTTTTGTCAACCTCCATATTCTTAGTTCGATCATGATCGACTAGATTTTTGGCAATTGCAATTGCTAACTGGTTTTCACACATGATCCTGATAGGATTCGATGTTCCAATCTTAAGTTCGTTTAGTAGTTTTTATAACCAAATTCCTTCATAGATGCCTAAGGCTAATGCATAGAGCTTGGCCTCAGCACTGCTACGTGCTACCATTTCCTTTTTTATTTACTACACCATGTCATTAGATTTCTTAAATAAATGAGCAATATCTAGATGTAGATTTTCAGTCACAATGAGATTATGTCACACTCAGTCATCTTTTAAGTCCCTAAATTAAAGGAAAGTTGGGATTAAATTGATGGATTAGTGAATTGTCGGCTTCACTGTGAATTTTAAAATTTTAGTGGTTGAATTGTGATTAGTTGGATTTCAATTCTGGTTTAGTATCAACCTTGGCATGAACTATCCTTTCTCAATGGATAGTTCACGGAAGGTCTGACTCCCTAGCATTAGGATGGCCTTCCAGAATCATTGCCTTCTCATCTCCACTCAAGAGCTACTCTCGTTGACGCACGATTTATTAGATCGCTTCTTGCGGTAACTTCGAGCAACCTCAGGCTGGTCTGGTCCCACTCGTTTGGAACCAATTACCTCCTTAGTGGGAGACAAAATAATTAGCAATGATTGGCTATAATAGACTAATAAGATCTTCCAAACTTTAGCTAAATATATGTGTGTGAGAAGAAAGATTTCTCTTGAATTTAACAGGTAATCTCCTTCTTATCTAGAACATCTTGTTCGATTGCTCTGAAGAAGAAGATGTTCAAGAAAGCTCTATATGAGGTGGTAAAGGTGGGGTTCAAAGTCTGGGAAGCCAAGAATTCGATAAGCTGGTAAGCTCTAAGCCTCCCTGTACTCGTGGGTTAAAGGAAAAAGAAATAAGAATTCTCAAAAAGATTATGTAAAATTTTGGATTATAGGTCTTAAGGTTTGAATATCTTTAAGTTCACCAATAAATGGTTGCTAAGCTTAACTTCTAGGACGAAGGAGGCTGTGACATTTGGACAAGCTAAGTCGTCGAGGATAAAGGAAGCGAGGTAAGTTTCTATACTCTACTTTTGGGTGATCAATGATGTTGTGTTTTTAGTTAAATTAACTCCATTCCTGTCCTGTGTTGTGTCCTAGACCATGGTTGTGTATAAAAGTGATGAATCTGTATGCTATGGATGCATAACCTCATAAAAGTATGTGAATGTTTGTAAGGATGCTTGCTAATTGTCTGGTGGTTACCTCACGATGTTTGGATATTTGGTGTATTGCGTGTTTGTAAATAACACCTTATTTTTGTGTGAAATGCTTGTTCATTATATATGCAAAGTATAGAGGAATATACCTTGACGGGGTATATGGAGATAGGAATAATTGGCACAGTAGAGGAATGGGCAGATTGAAATGGGAATTCAAGAGAGTTAAACAACATCGTGGAATGGTTAGCTAACGGCTCGCTAAAATAAAACTATGATGAAAGTTATTGACTAGTTCTTTAGGGCAACATCATGACGACAGTTTATAGGTTCCATAGAGCAAGACCGCGACAGCAGTCTACAGGCTCTATGGAGCGACACCGTGATGATAGTATATAGGCTTTATAGAGAAACACCTTAAAAGAGATATAAAAACTTTCGGAGTCAATAATCACGAAATAGTCTACTGGAACGGTAAATATATGAAAGTTTGCCAAGACGTTAAACATGGGATATACTGCATAAGGCCATAGCTTGGGTATGACAGCATGTGGAGTCCACCAAGGTGTTAAACATGGGTTAAAATGTGTAAGATCATATCTCAACTATGGCAACATATAGAGTCCTCCAGGACATTAAACATGAGTTCTTATTGAGTAAGACCGTGGCTGGGCTTATGGCGTTAGGAAAAGTTTGTCGGAATGGTGAATCAGGAAACTGATAGAGCCAGAAAAGGGAGATCATGGTAGAACTCATATGGAAAGTAGTATAGTTGGTCAGTTACGGTGCATTTTTGGATGCAGGTTAAATGGGAAAGTTGAAGCATCCACCAAATTATTACAAAGAAAGAAACTAGAAAATGACATTCTTAAGAAGGTAAGGAAATAGAAGAGACATTATGCTAAGGTATGGAGTATCTGCAGATATGAGTCCACAAGTTTTGGTGAACAAACCAAAATTAGGTGTGATGATGAGATGATTAAGCGAAACGTGAACCTAAGGGTCCGCAGGTAAAAAGGTTTACCATAGACAAATAGGTCTGCCAAGGTTCACTTGGAGTTAACGATTGCTCGAACAATCTGGCTAGTAAAGTCTACAAAAAATCTACAATGCGAAGGGATGTTTGACCAGGACGAGGTAACGCAGGTCAAACCATAGGGGTTAATAGAGGAAAAAGTCAGCTAAGGGCTAGCTTGGGCGGACAGTCTGTCAGAAATTAGTGAAGGATATGGTTTGTTAGGATATATCTATTAATTTAAAATTTTTAGAAGATTGGAACAAGGCAAACTAGAAGCTTGTGGCTATTTGTAAAATACAAATCCGCTAGGATGAAAAGGTGTCTAATCAGTTAGATTATCATCATGTTTAAATCTGTGAGATTTGAATGGGATGAATGGATCAGGGTAAGAATCTGAATTTAAGAACATAAGTGAAAGTCAGCCAGTAGTAGGCAACAAACCTTATACCCAAGTGTATTGTTGATTGTGAGAGAGTAAACTCGTATAAGTATAAAGGAATATGGGATTAGGTGGAATCAAGCTGGGACCATAGAAGATCATTTTCGTAAAGGTTGCATTTGCGTCTGAGATAGAGAATAAGTCTGCTAGTGGTGAACCACGAAAAATGGGCAAGGTGCTGACCATGTCGGTGGAATGCCAAGGATAGACAGGGAGTTTGAAATCTCTACTTAAAATTTTGTTCTTAAAGTTTCCAAATTATTGTTGTTAAGCTATTTTACAGAATATCACTAAGATCATTTGAATTTACGAGCTTACTGCCTTTTTACAAGATAAATGCTATGACTGTGAAATCAAGAGGAGGAACCAAGCTAGGCGCCACCGAATTTGAGGGTTAGGCGTGGAAGTCATACATGCTTATAGAGGGGTTCCCTTAGGGGCCACGCTTCAGGGATTAAATCGAATGTAACAATTTTAAAATTTTAAATTTAGAACTATAAATACTGCTAAGATTATAAGGCATTACCTTTTAAAACTTATATTTTTTAATATAGTACGATGTGTAATTTGAGTGTTTAAGAATGTAATAAGAATATAATCTGAAACATCGTTAAGTTAATTGGGTCTTCATATCATCTAGTACTTGGATCTAGTGATCGGTTCGGTATAGGGTGTTACAAATTTAGTGGTATCAGAGCTTCGATTTAGCTGATCCTCTGAACATGGAAAATCAGGAAATAACCCCCATAAGCAAGTTATGATAGATCTGACTTAGTCTCTTAGGTTATTATATAAGATTAACGTGTTATGGAAGTGGATGTAGTTGTGCAAATTATCAAAAGCCGACATTGGCATACTATTTCCGAATGGAATACAAGTGAGGAAAAATGTGAAAGGTGAAGAAAGATAGTAAAAGTAATATTCATTAACATAGGAAGAAGGATTTTTACAAGAGACATGAACATTTTAATTCTTTTCTGGAGCGAACTCTTCTGAAGAATCAGGGTCAGATGCTTCCACGTTTTGAGCATGGAATAGTTCTCCAGATCCTCTCCACTCCCTCTGAAATTCCTTCCAGCTAGCTCCTGAGAGGTTGTAAGCGTCGAAGCCAAGGTCTATGTTGGTAAACTAGCGCATGCAGTTGAAGTTTACTTGACTCAAGTCAATGGGACCCACGGCAACATGTGTGTGCAGGATCAGGTTAGCCCTTAACTTAGGCGGATAATCCTAAATGTCATGCTGGGTATCAGCCTTATACTTCTCCAAGGACTCTTTATTCTCTTTCTTAATACATTCCCTCTCGGTGAGATGTTACTTCTCTAGAGTCTCAAAGGATTGCTATTTGGTTTCCCAGACGGACACAAACTTAGAAAGCTCAGCAGTTTGTTGGATAGATCCTTCATATGATTGGCGGAGTTGGGTAAGGGAATGCTCGCCACAAAGAAGGGCCCTCTTAAACTCTACCCGTTTGGCCTTAGTTTCAACACAAGCCTTTTAGAGAGCCTAATTCACAAGGCCACAGTCCACGGATAACATGGAGAAGGAACCAGCTAGATTGAGGAGAGTGGTCTTGTAAACATTAGAAGAAGGGAAGGAAGGATAAATGAATTCTTTCAATTCCTGGGACAGTGCCCTGTCCTATTTCTGTTGGACAGCAAAGGGAGTGAAGGGATACTGACCCACGTCGATATGTTTTCGCCAGGAGAAAAAGGTATGACCTTTCCTGAAATGGGGAGTGTAATAGAATGTGCCAGTAGGGAATTGTGGGGAGCTTGGCACTAAGTGTTGAAGTCCACGGGAAAGGGAGATAAGGTGGTAACAGGAGGGTCTGCAGCATTGGCGAACTCCACGGGAAGATTGGAAAGGACCGAAGGAAGGAACAGAGGGCGTGTTGTGGAGTCAGATGTTGAGATTGTTGTCATGGGCACTAGAGGAGGAATAGGGGGATTCACCCTTTGGAAGGATAGGTTACTTGCTAGTCCTATGGTGGGTCAACCTGTTGTCGCTCCTCTCCCCAACATTAGAGGACCCCCTTTTGAGTCTCAACCTCTTTCGACTACTGGTGTTAGCTCGCATTTTTGAATAAACTGCATCCATGGCCTACTACTGAAAACACAAAATATGTAGACTTTTTTAGCACCTTTTGAGCTCTAATTCATGTAGTTTCATAGTAATTTTTGTCTAAAATTATATTTTAATTATAAAATAATTACTTTGCACTTAAATAATTAACATATTGAATTTTAATTATTTTATAATAAATTTACACTAATTTGATTTATTTTCGATAGTTTTGCACAAAGAGAAAAAATCGGTTCGACAGTCACCTCGAGAGGCTTGAATCGTTAGGGCAATTTTTGCATCGAGTGAATCAAGAGTATGGCTAATTAATTTTTCAGCCAAGGACGGTCCAAAAATATGTATTGAATATAGGCTTGAAGAATAAAAAGGGCTCAAATTGTGTTAAGTAGAAAACTGATCCATCAAGGACTTGGCAGCACAAACCGTCCATAAAGCTGACCCAACCAGCTTACTTAACTGATTTTATTAATTTCAAAACAACCCTTGAAGTTTCCTTTATTGTCATTCAAACCCCTCCTCTTTTCGTGCATTTTATTTTTAGCCTAATTCAAACTTGCACCAAGCATGGCTGGCCAAGGGAGAATGAGTGGCTAATATTTCTTTGCTATTTTTAGTAGCCATCTCCACCTATATTTATCCCTTTTCCCTTACTCATTTTACATCCAACACACATTTCTTCACTTCACTCACCTTTCTCTCTTCCATTTCCCTCTTGTTTTCCCATTTTCTTTGTCCTCCTTCCCTTGCCGATTTCCCTCTTGAAAAAGAGCTTGCACACCCCTTGAGTAGCAACATTCAAGTTTTTATGAAGGCCTTGGACTGATAGGACGAGCAGAGAAGAAGAGGAGCACACTAGTCTGGCTTCGAAGAAACACCGGGATTTGTTTCCTAATTCCTTTCTCTTTACTTTTCTCGTTTATGTTGTGATTATGATTATGAATATTTTTTGTGTTATTATTCTTGATTTAATTAAAATGAATTTAATTTAATTCACGTTAGATTGATTGCATTCTATTCGGTTAAATTATTAAAATCATGTTTGTGTTGTTATAGGCCTTGGTAAATTGTTCAATTAAATAAAACCATGCTTATGTTATACGCATTATAATTGTAAGCTAATGAATGAATTAATTATTAACCGATTTAAATTATAATTAATTGACATAGTATTTAATTGGTGCATGTTTAATCTTCTAAGGTAGTTGAGGGTTAAATTAGCGACGGTATTCAACGATACTTTAACATTGCATAACTAGTAAGATTATTGCGATTAAATTGTTTCAATATAAGAATCTGTTGTTACATCACTTAATCTTAGACTTTCTTATGAACATTGATTAATTGTTTGAATTGTCATAAGAATATGTTCAAGAGATTAATTAATTTAGTATGTATATGCATTAGTTAACAAAATACCAAGTTGCCGCGAAAATATTCGTAACAACAAGAACACGGATTAGTAATTATAAGTTAAGGAATGTAATTGATCTAACACATTTATATCATATTGATTAAAACTCATATTTTTGAAATCATGCATTGGAATTTTTACTTATTTTCTCGGTTTAATTACTTAGTTAATTTTTAGTTTTTAAATCACTTCTTTAAATCAACATATTTTTCCTTCACCAAATTGTTTAAAGTTGCATTTCATAAATATTTTTCTTTCACAGTCTCTGTGGGTACGATAACTCGACATTTACTTGTCACTTTATTACTTGATACGATTGTGTACAGTTGCACATTTCTGTCATTCTAAGTTTTTGGCGTTGTTGTTGAGAAATGTTTTAAAAGACATTACTTGTGAAATTGTTAATTTTGCATTTTGATTTATTTTTCTATTTAATTTTAATTTATTTTCTATGATTGTTTTGTGTGTTTATGAGTATTGATCGATTTATCAACTTACTCCTCGTAGATTCTTAAATTGAAAGGACTTTTTGACAAAGAAGAAGACAAGAAACTTAAAGAAGGACTAAAGAGATAAACCTTGAGAACCAGAATTAAAGAAATGGAGCAAATCTTGCTCAAAATCCTATCCCTATTTGCTGATGATAGGGATAGAGCTCTAAGACAGTATGTCGTGCCATTGTTTCATAAGCTTAATGCGGGTATTAGGAGACTTGAAATCGAGGCGAAACAATTCAAATTGAAGCCATTCATGTTCCAGATGCTTCAGAAAGTGGACCAATTCAGTGGAATGCCGACTGAAGATCCTCACCTTCACCTTAGATTGTTTATGGAGGTAAGTGACTCCTTCAAATTAGCCAGAGTACCCAAAGAAGCACTAATCTTAAAGTTGTTCCCATTTTCACTAAAAGACAGAGCTCGAGCTTGGTTTAACTCATTGCCACCAGATTCCATCACCACATGGTAAGAGTTATCAGAATGATTCCATATGAAGTACTTCCCACTTAGCAAGAATGCTAAGTTATGGAATATAAGCACTACCTTTCAACAGATGGATGATGAGTCCTTTTATGAGGCTTGAGATAGATTTAAAGAACTATTACGAAGATGCCTACATCATGGAATCCTACATTGCATCCAATTAAAGACGTTCTATAACAATCTCAATGCTCATATGAGGATGGTAGTAGATGCTTCTGCTAACGGTGCTCTCATTTCTAAGTCTTATAATGAGGCTTATGAAATCATTGAGAGAATTTCCAGAAACAATTACCAATGGCCAACCAATCAAGTAGAGTCAGAATACATGAAGTGGACGCTCTCACTTCACTCGCATCTCAGATATCTTCGATATCCTCAATGCTTGAGAACTTTACTACTAATGGATTTAATAATTTTGTAGCTTGACCACCGAATCAATTAAAAAATGTAGCCTGTGTTTATTGTGGAGAATGACACTTGTTTGAAGAATGTCCATCAAACCCAAAATCCGTGTATTACATGGGTAACCAAAACCAAAACTGAGATAGGCAAGGATAACAATCCAATTTTTATAACCCATCTTGGCGAAACCACCCGAAGTTCTCTTAGAGTAACTAAAGGGCTAGACCCAGTAACACTTACTCACAACCTAGACCAACCCAACCATCTGGATTTACCCAAAAAATTCAGAAACCACCTGAAGTTGAACCTTTTGGATAACCTGTTGAAGGCATACATAGCGAAAAATGATGCATTGACCCAAAGTCAAGTAGCCACATTGAAAAAATTGGAAATACTAAACTTAGGAACTGACCATAAGGCGCTTTTTTTAGTGATATGGAGAATCCAAGAAATATGGGGAAAGAGCATTGTAAAGCATTTACACTGAGGAGCGGAAAGACATTAGATCCCAACACTGTCAAAGTTGAAGAAGAGCCAACTGATGCTCGAGATAAAGTTGAAGTTCAACCAAGTGTTGAAATTCTAGCGTTACCAGAACCAGGATCTACAAAATATGATAAGGTAACTTTTGACCTAGTTAATTCTGATAAACTAACACCTTTTTTAGATGTAGAAGTGCCACAACAGATGAAGTGCCCAGTTCAAGTTAAGAATCCTCCACCACCCTACCCTCAAAGACTTCAGAAGCAGAAGTAGGAAATCCAGTTCAAGAAATTTCTAGACGTATCCAAGCAACTTCATATAAACATTTCATTGGTAGAAGCACTTGAGCAGATGACAAACTATGTTAAATTCATTAAGGATATCTTGGCCAAGAAATGAAGACTTGGAGAATTTGATACGGTAGCTCTGATGAAGGAATGTAGTGCATATCTACAAGATAAACTACCTCCAAAGATTAAGGACCGTAAATGTTTTACCATACCTTGCAACATTGGAGCAACTTATTGTTGTAAGACACTATGTGATTTGGGTGCCAGCATCAACTGTTAGAACGTCGGTACCCTCATGGCGCAGTGAAAATAAATAATAAAAATAATTCTGACGATCTAACCCATGGATCCATGTGTGAGGAACAAATCGGGTGAAATAATGGTTTCAAAATTACCGTAATTTCAATCTGAGTAGACAGCGACGCCTCAACAATGAAATCTCTAATCTACTATCGAACCAAGCCGCAACCTTCTATGATTTCGACCTCTACGTAATCCACCCAGTTTGATAATGAATGGAAGAAAATCTCCAAAACTGTTTTGGAGAATACTTTTCTTGACGGCTGCTAGACCTCACAAGCAAAAAAAACGTAATTTTTAGGGTTTTTTTAATTGGTATATCCATATTTTTCACCCTTTTATAATTGATATATATAATGAATCATAATTCATAAATTTTTTATCTAAACATAATAATCATAATTAAAATAAATAAATATAATAATGCTTTTTTAACCAAAAATTATAACTACATTAATTATAACAAAGATTTCGGTAAATTATATTTATTTAAATTTATATACAAACCAAATTCATATAGTAATAGAATTATGTTCTCATTTTGTGTACAACATCCTTGAACATATAATATGTTCAATATTTGATTGCCCAATTAAATTAATTTAATTCATGTGACAACCAAACACAATACCAACTATGTTTTATTCCGTTCATTTCAACCATAGGGTGTGACCCTGTAGGTTCTTGTAACATTAGCAGTAATACTAGAACGATTCTAATGCTACAAACAATGAGTGGCATCTAGCAATGCATCATTGCTACCTAAGTTAAAAGAAGTCATGATTCGACATAATTTTTTTGTGATTAACCTTTCATGCATTAATCCTTAAGTCCTTTTATCTCTGGAATGGACATAAGTCATGGAATAGTCACACTTGCATAGTCCATCCCATGTTCCTTGATATCTTGAGTAGACTATGATATACAAACAAGTATGACATCTCATATCAACTTATTTTAGCATGGCCATGCATTTCTAGTCTCACTCAATCAAGTGGCCTAAGATATTACTCCCATTATGTAGGAGGGACTTATCCTATATTGATCAACCATATCCATTTACATAGATTGTGGTATATCCAACATCAGCCTTTATAGAACAACCAGTTACGATGTACGTTTGATTGTATCAAAATATACAACTCACGATGTTGGAATAATGATGATCTCAAGTCTGAGGATCATATACATATTAATCACTATGAGTAATGTTGTGACAATTACATAATAATCCAAGAAACATACTCATAGCGGGCCAGTCCAATATGTTGTTCTCTAACACACATATTCATGCATTGATTTTGACACTCCGTATCAATGACAACTCTTTATCATCAATTAACTACATGTTAGCCTTAATGCATTATTGTTGTCCTAGCCAACAATAATACTTGACTAAGGACCTTTTAAGAATAATCATATTATTCTCAGGACATTATTATAAAACAATTTATTTATACACACAGAAAAGAAACTGAAATAATAATGGTAACGCCTTATATTAATAAACATGATAAATCAAGTATGTTATTACAACCATCTCATGAGTGATCTTTGGGCATACTCTTACATCAACTTGATTCTCATTTCCATATTTAGAAAGTTGGGGATAGGTGAAGTTAGACCTACTACGGTCACACTTTAGTTAGCATATCGATCTTTAGCACATCTAGAAGGAAAAACTGAAGATGTATTGGTATGTGTAGATAAATTTATTTTTCTTGCTGACTCTATTATTTTAGACTTTGAAGAAGATAAGAAGGTCTCAATCATTCTAGGAAGACCTTTCCTAGCAACTGTAAGGACCCTTATTGATATGCAAAAGGAAGAGCTTACCATACGCGTTCAGGACTGTAGAGGCCCAATTTTATCTGGCCCAAGTTAAAATAAAAACTGAAAAATAGAAAAATAAATAAATGTCTATTAATAACAAACAGTCCATTTACAGGCCAAAATCCTAACCAAAACCCATCTAGCCCAATTGCCTAAGTAACCCTACAAGCCCAAACACTAGCCCAATAGCCCAATAGCCCAAATCTTAAAGTAACAGAAACCCTAATTTCACCCCTAAGAGCTTTGGCGTCGTTCTTTCGCCACGTTAGCAAACAAGCCGCCCGAGGTTTCTCTGCCTTCTTTTATTGAAACGGCAAGGCGCGGCTCCCTAGCGTTGTTGACCTTGCCACGAACACCTGCAAAAGAAAAAAAAAGACAAAAGGACTGAAAGCAGAAGCAGTAGAAACAATAAAAAAGAAAACAAAATGTATTCTATAATATTTTTTGGCTATAAAAGCCATAACGATCATGTGTAATTTTCATAAGAGGCAATCAAAAGAGAATACAAAAAAGAAAAACCAAATCCAAAGGTAGTCCCATCTTTTTCTTATTTTTTGTTTTCAAAAATATAAGAAAAATAAAACAAAAGTTTATTGTGGGAAGCTTCTTGCAGATTTGAAGGGCCTCCGAACCATTTAGGGATCCTCGACGACTTCATCGGAGAAGAGAAGCTGAAGGGTTTCTTGATTTCCAGTCGAGTTTCGACTAGATTCCGGAGGATCTAACCTTAGATCCACAACCTACTCGAAAAGAGGATCGAAAGGGCCTATTTTGGGGAACTCCGGCTACCGGAGGTGGCGGTCTCCGTCCTCGATGACCGGTGGCCACGGCGGAGACCCATCATCCTTTAGCTGGACATGGAGATGCCCTTAGAGAAAAAAAGAAAAGAAAGAAACCATTTTTTTAAAATTGTTTGAAACTGATTTTTTAAAATAATTTTTTGACTTAAACAAGGTCACCTAAATAATTCTGTTTCGTTGTGGCCCTAAATGCCCAAAACGACGTCGTTTTGAGGGTCGATTCAATGATCCGATCCGGATCCCCTGGGATCCGTATGTTTTCTTGGGAGGGTTTAGTTCTTGCCCTAGTCCTTTCGCCTTTAAGTGCTTTTCAATATGGTCCTACTTCTGGTCCTTTTGTTTCTTTTTTTTAAATTATACCACTTAATTTTAATTTTTTTTCATTTTAGTCCTCTGACCATTGACCACTCCTGGAAATGGCATGTGTACTGGGGTTTAAGAAAATTTCCCATTTGGTCCCCGTACCTTTCGCATATTTTAATTTAACCCATTATTTTTCTGTAATTTCTTTCCTCATATTATTTTTCTATTTTATTTTTCAATCTAGTGCTTTATTTATTTAATTATGCTCCTTTACTTACCTTTATATTATTTTCAGCATTACAAATTTATATTATTCGCATTTATCCCTTTTTTTAACTATGCATTTTTATTTTTATTTTTTTATCCTTATGTAATTATTATTTTTATTTATGTTGGTATTATGGTATTAATCATGCCGTAACTATGGCCATTATTCTAATGAATTAATATTATTGTTACTATTATAGAAGTATTATTATCTATTAGCATAATTACTATTACTTTTATCATCATGTTATTATATAATTATTTTGCCCTTTTTTTACCCATGTAGTTATTTCATTTCTATCCATTGATTTATTTTTACCATTGTCATATACATGACTTGTTTAAATATATTCATTCATTTTGTGCCTACACCCAAATAAATTAAATGTACATTGCTTTAAGTCTTATATTCGTTTTACCTGACGTATAAGAAATAATTAAAATTGGGGCAATTTTCATTATTTTTAGAATTTGAGGAGTCGTGCTCCTAACTTATGGAGTATTGTCTCTTTCTAAAATCGAAGCAATCGAATATCCTATTTTAAAATAAAAAATGAGATTTAAGTAATGATCAAATGGTGATTATTCTTGTTTTCGAGGATTCAAAGCATTGTGCCCTAACGTACAGGGCATGATCATTTCTTTTCGGTTAACTCGAAATATGGCCTTTTCGTAAAATTTAATTTAGTTAAGCGATATTTTAATAAAAGAAGGGAACATCGTGCAAAGAGGGATCGTATTTTAAATTCTCTTCGAATTTTCAATTTTCGACACTAAGACATCAAGTAATCAACTAGGTACCAATTTTGGGCGTCATAAGGCTGCTAATCCTTCCTCACACGTAACCGACTCCCGAACCCACTTCTTGGATTTTGTAGACTGAAAATTATCAATTTAATAAAATTTTTATTAAAACGACCAAGTTTCAAGGTGATCCGATCATACCTAATAAAAAGGTTTGGTGGCGACTCCATTCTCATTTTAAAATAAAAAGTTGATTTCGAAAAAGGTTTTGACAACTTGGCAACTCCGCTGGGGACAAAATAAGAGAGTCAAGCCGCGAGTTGATTACTATTTGTTCTTTTTGTCAAAAATTGATAATTTGTTTTAAATTAACGATCCCTTCATTGGATTGAATTCTTCATGTTTTGTCTTTGTTATCTCGGGTTACATAGCGATCTAATATATCTGTTTTTTTTTGTTTGAGAGTTTCTCTTTATATGTTTTCATATAAATTGCATTACATAATCGTTCCATTTTACCCTTTTTAAGTGGGAGTGGGAAGCTATTCCTTTATGAGGTCTTCACCTCCGTATAGGATAATGGATCGCTTTTCGGATATATCTGTACCTATGTTTTCGTGAGGTCTTCACCTTCGTACAGACATAGGGAAATGTATTCCCCTGAATTGAACTCAGTCTGTTTGAGCCTATAATGGGTGAGGATTAAGGAATCTGCTGGTTCATGTACCCTTACTTTAGAACCAAACCGCATGTAATGAGCCCTAAGAACCTACCCTAAGTATTACCATATCAAACCTTTAAAGGTCACCCGAATAGATTACAAAGGAGAGATGCTCTATTTATGTTTTTTTTGCTTTGTATTAAAGTTTTATACAATATGTACTGACTTGTTTCGTTTCATTTTGGGTATGGTTGTATTGCATTTTCATCTTTAAAAAAGGGTGTTGATTCGTGTTAAGTTGCTAAATAGAGAGTTTGTCATGGAAAAGGCGTTTCTTGATAAAGTGGAAGTATCTATTTTATGTAAAGAAAATCGATTTCTAGTAAAGTTATTCTAATGGAATTGGATTAGAATCAACACCTTTTTGCACGCATCTTTTCCATTCATTAACATTACATTTTAATACATGCAATAAATTTTATAAAATCCAAAAGTGCGTCGAGTTCAGAACTCTAGTACAGAGCCTGATGGATTAAAGAGTTGGAATTCTTTGAAGAGAGAACTAAAAAAAAAGAAATGAAAAAGCTATCAAGAATTTGTTCCCACATCCTCGAAAGTGTTTTGAACAACTGGACTGTGGAGTAGATCCCTATAGTTTCCAAGACCATTTTAGAGTAATATTCAGAACATACTATTGCTCTAAGCCTGGGAGAAATAGGGATCCTTTTGCGAAAAAGGCGCATATTCATTATTTTAATGAAAATAATACATTTTTATGTCTCATTTGGCGAACACTTCACTATCTCTTTCATTTATACTCATACCACACAATTAATTATTCTTAAATTCATTTGTTCCTTGGGTCTCCTCTTATTCCTATAATAGGTCTCCGGATATCAATGACATGAGTGACGTTGCTGTTAACTCGGAGTCTCCTTTTGAGCAAGATATGTGTCTCGAGGAACCTTAGAACTTTGAAGATGAGTAAGATTGTAACTTTGAAGATGCGAAAGATGAGAAGCAAATCCTACCTCAGAAAGAGTCAATGGAAATTGTGAGCTTAGAGGATGAACAAGAAAAGAAAGAAGTGAAAATCGGAACTTGCATCACTACGGAGACAATGCGAGACCTCGTTGAGTTACTCCAAGAATTCAAAGATGTCTTCACCTGGTCGTACAAGACATGCTTGGTCTAAGTACTGATATCGTGGTACACAGGCTTCTGATAAAGGAAGAATGCAAATTGATTCAGTAGAAACTCCAAAGGATAAGGCCAGACATATTGTGGAAAATAGAAGAAGTCAAAAACAGTTTAACACTGGTTTCCTTCAAGTGGTCAAATATTCAGAGTGGGTAGCCAATGTAGTCTCCGTCCCTAAGAAAGATGGAAAAGTGTGAATGTATGTAAACAAGGCTAACCTAAAAGATAATTTCTCGTTGCCCTATATCGATACTTTAGTGGACAACACGACAAGTCATTCACTAGGATTTGCAGTCGATGAGAAAGGGATTGAGATTTACCCAGATAAAGTAAAAGTCATACAGGAATTACCATCACCGCGTACCCGAAAGGAAGTTCAAGGTTTCTTAGGAAGATTAATTATAATGCCTGGTTCATTTCACAACTGACTGAGAAGTGTGACCCCCATGTTCTGTCTCCTTCAGAAACATGACCTAGGTGTGTGGGATGAGGAATGTTAGAAGACCTTCGACAAGGTCAAACATTACCTGTCCAATGCCCTAGTGCTGATGCCACCTACCACAGATAAACCACTGATACTGTACTTGGCAGTATTTGGAAATTCTATGGGATGCATACTTGCCAACATGATGAGTAAGAGAGGAAACAAAGAACGATATATTACCTCGGTAAGAAGTTCACTGAATGTGAAACAAGATATTCATCAATTGAGAAGTTGTGTTGTGCCTTAATCTGGACAACTTAGAGGCTGAGATAGTACCTATTGTAGCATACGACTTGGCTCATCTAGAAAATGAATCCTCTAAAGTACATGATGGAGTCGACTGCATTGAATGGAAGAATGGCTCGGTGGCAAATTTTGTTCTCCCAATTTGATATAATCTATGTGAACTAGAAGTCAGTAAAGGGGGGTGCAATAGCAGATTTCTTAGCTAGCAGAGCTCTAGAGGATTATGAGCCTTTAAATTTTAATTTCCCAAACGAGTATCTAATGTATGTTGCGACCACTGAAGAAGGTGCTTTAGAAGAACATCCCTAGAAGCTAAATTTTGACGAGGCCTCAAATTCCATGGGTAACGAAATTCGGGCAGTCTTAGTATGCCCAGACAGAGATTATTATCCTTTCACGAGTAAACTTGACTTTGATTGGACAAATAACATGGCAAAATACGAAGCATGTATCACAGGTATTCCTCCAGCTATAGAATGCAAGATCAATGTGCTTGAGGTATATAGGGATTCTGCAGTAGTGATCTATCAACTCAAAGGTTAATGGGAGACGAGAGATCCCAAGTTGATCGATTATTAAAGGCTGGTCCTGAGTTAATTAAGGAGTTTGATGACATCACCTTCTGCTACCTCCCGTGAGATGAAAATCAGATGGCCAATGCCTTGGCTACCTTAGATTTCATGATTAAAGTGAACAAACAAGAGGATGTAAAACCTATCTAGATGAGTATTTATGAGACTCTGGCCCATTGTTACATCATCTAGGAAGAAGAAAAGGATGATCACCCTTGGTACCACGACATACTGCAATATGTAAAGAACCGTGAATACCCTGAGCAGGCAACCATGAACGATAAAAGGACACTAAGGAGACTGGCTAATGAGTATGCCTTAGATAGCGAGATCCTATACAAAAGAAGAAATTATCAGGTGTTACTAAGATGTGTCGATGTTGTCGAGGCTAAGAAAATCCAAGAAGAAGTCCATGAAGGTGTTTCCAGAACACATGCTAATGGTTTCACAATGGCCAAGCAAATTATAAGATTCGGATATTATTGGTCCACCATGGAAGGGGATTGTATCAATTATGCCAAGAGATGTCATAAATGTCAAATTTATGAAGACAGAATTCATGTGCCGGCCTCACATCTTCATGTTATGACTTTTCCATGACCTTTTCTCTATGTGGGGCATGGATGTCATTAGGCTGATCTCGCCTCGTCAAAAGCTTCTAATGGGCATCGATTCATCTTTTTGGTCATCGATACTTCACAAAATGGGTAGAAGCCGCTTCTTATGCCAATGTCACGAAGTCAACAGTCAGCAGTCAACAAATTCTTGAAAAGAGAAATCTTATGTCTATATCGAATGCCAAAAAGGATCATATCTAACAATGCATTGAACTTGAACAACAACATGATCGTGGAGGTCTGTAGTCAATTAAAGATCAAACATCACATCTCATCACTATATCGTCGAAAAATGAATGGCGCAGTGGAGGCATCCAATAAGAAAATTAAAAGGATCGTGGGGAAAATGACAGAGACCAATAAAGATTGGCACAAGAATTACCATTTTCCCTATATGCTTATCAAACGTCTGTCAGAACCTCCACCAAGGCAATGCTTTTCTCATTGGTTTATGCAATGGAGGAAATTTTACCCATTAAAGTCGAGATTCCTTCACTCTAAGTTTTATCAGAGTTAAAGTTAGATGAAAAGGAATGGATCCAATCTCGATATGATCAGTTCAACTTGATCAAAGAGAAGAGGCTAAAAGTTATCCGTCATGGTCAGATGTACCAAAAATGAATGATGCGAGCTTATGACAAAAAGATTCGCCTTAGAGAATTCTATGAGGGGGACTTGGTGTTGAAAAAAATTCTTCCCATACAAAAGGACTTTAGAGGAAAATGGATGCCGAATTGGAAGGACCTTATGTGGTGAAAAGGGTCTTTTATGGAGGAGCATTGATTTTGACCAAGATGGATGGCAGAGATTTGCCCAACCCTGTGAATTCAGATTCAGTCAAAAAAATTTTCACCTAAAAAAATAAATGGAAGAGGCCAAGGTGAAAACCCACAAAGGGCGTCTTGAGACAAAAAGAGTTTTGAGTTGAAAACCCGAAAAGGGCGGCTTAAATTTTGATCGAAGATTGGGCATATGGTAGTCTTGTTCCTCAGAGGTAACAAGGAGGAGAAACTTTGCATCTTGGAGCATCAACGGAGTACTCTAGACCTCCTAGATACATATCAGGCTCAAAATGGTCTTCAAGAAGTTTGTACGGAAAAGCTCATGCTGCGATATTTGGGGCACCCAGTCTCATTTTTACCCACTTTGTGTTCTAGCAATGTTTGCCACTTTGATTAATCTTTTCATTAAGGGCTTTGCTCCCAATAAATTTTAAATTTTAGTCTTATTCATTTTTACGACCTTATTCAAGCATTTTTGCATTGAAATAACGGTTAGTGGACTAACAATTTCAAATTATAAAAGGATTTCTGCATATCACTCTAAAATTTTCTAAATAATACAGGGACTTAAAACAGGACCACTAGTTAGAATTAACCAAATTTGAAAGTTGGAAAGATATTGGAATGAATAGCCCAAATTGTGATTACCTCTTTGAGTTTTCTGTCAAAGATACCAGACCTGAACAAGAAGGCATGGTAACACATCAATGATAGAACCTTGGCGAACAACGAGCAGTGTCAACCTAAGCACTAAAAGGGGATTATTCACAAAAATGAAATTTTGCATTCATACAAATATCATTCATATATATCTAGTTAGGAGCATGTGATTCATTCTGATCATAACATCCTAATTGCTTAGCATAAAATATAAGCCTATGAAATAGATTCTACAGGTTTTGTTCCCTAGAGAGTGGTGTAACAGATCGGTGAAATCTCAAATCCTATACCCTTGAAGTAGTAGTGGGTCAGATTGAAACTAAAGTGACGAATCTTCTTTGCCTGAAGTTGTAGTGGAGCAAGATGAAACTATAAATCATATATCTCTGAAGTTGCAGTGGATCGGATTGAAGATACAATTCTTATACCCCTGAAGTTGCAGTGGGTCGAAATGAAATTATAGTGGTGAATCTTATCTCCCTAAAGTTGCAGTGTAGCAAGATGAAGCTACAAATCCTATATCCCTGAAGTTACAGTGGATCAGATTGAAGCTACAATTCCTATACATCTGAAGTTACAGTGGGTCAAAATGAAACTACAGTGACAAATCCTATATCTCTGAAGTTGTAGTGGATCAAATTGAAGCTGCAAATCTTATAACCCTAAAGTTGCAATGGGTCGGATTGAATCTACCATAGTGAGTCTTATCTCCCTAAAGCTGTAGTGGAGCAAGATGGAGCTACAAATCCTATACCCCTGAAGTTGCAGTGGGTTAGATTAAAGTTACCATAGCGAGTCTTATCTCTCTAAAGTTGTAATAGAGCAAGATGAAGTTACAAATCCAATACCCTTTAAGTTATAGTAGGTCAGACTAAAGTTACCATAACGAATCTTATCCCCCTGAAGTTAAGTGGAGTAAGATTGAGCTACAAATCGTATACCCCTGAAGTTATAGTGGGTCAGATTGAAGTTACCATAGCGAATCTTATCTCCCTGAAGTTGTAGTAAAGCAAGATGAAGCTACAAATCCTATACCCCTGAAGTTGTAGTGGGTCAGATTGAAACTACAAATGGTGAATCTTATCTCTCTAAAGTTACAGTAGAGCAAGATGAAGCTACAAATCCTATACCCCTGAAGTTGCAGTAGGTCAGATTGAAATTACCATAGCGAAACTTATCTCCCTGAAGTTGCAGTAGGTCAGATTGAAATTACCATAGCGAAACTTATCTCCCTGAAGTTGCAGTGGAACAAAATGAAACTACAAATCCTACACCCCTGAAGTTGTATTGAGTCGGGTTGAAACTACAACAACAAATCTTATCTCCTTGAAGTTGCAATAGAGCAAGATAAAACTATAACACTAAATTTGCCTTCGTAAAGTTATAGCGAAGTGGATACAGTGAAGTAGAGTAACCAATGGACTGAAACTATGGGTTACTTGAAAAAGAGAAGCACCAAATAAGTCGAGATTCAGCGTGACTGGACAAAATTGGTCCTCCTTTAAAGTCTTTGCTCCCTTCCTGTTACACGACAATGAGAAAACAGGGGCAGCTATAGAGGCCTAATTTTATCCGGCCCAAGTAAAAACAAAAATTGAAACATAGAAAAATAAATACAAGTCCATTAATAACAAGCAGTCCATTTACAGGCCAAAATCCTAACCAAAACCCATTTAGCCCAAATGCCTAAGTAACCCTAAAAGCCAAACTACGAACCCAACAGCCTAATAGCCTAAATCCTAAACTAACAGAAACTTTACTTTCACCCTTAAGAGTTTCGACGTCGCTCCCTCACCACGTCAGTAGACACGCCACCCGAGGTCACTCCCCCTCATTTTATCGAAATGGCAAGGCGCGGCTCCCCAGCGCCGTTGACCTTACCACGAACACCTGCAAAAGAAAAAAATACAAAAGGACAGAAAGCAAAAGCAGCATAAACAATAAAAAAGAAAAAAAATGTATTCTGTAATATTTTTTAGCTATAAAAGCCATAACGATCATGTGTATTTTTCTTAAGAGGCAATCAAAACATAATACAAAAAAGAAAAACAAAATCCAAAGGTAGTCCCATCTTTTTCTTTCTTTTTGTTTAGAAAAATATAAGAAAAATAAAATAAAAAGTTTATTTTTTTACCTGTTCATCTTCCACCGCCGTTGTGGGAAGCTTCCTGCCGATTTGAAAAGCCTTCGAACCATTTAAGGATCATCAATGGCTCCATCAGAGAAGAGAAGCCCAAGGGTTTCTTGATTTCCAGTCGAGCTTTAACTAGATTTCAGAAGATCTAACCCTAGATCCACAACCTACTCGAAAAAAGGATAGAAAAGGCCTATTTTGGGGAACTCCGGCCATTGCAGGCGGCGATCTCTATTGCCGATGACCGGTGGCCACGACGGAGACCCACCATCCCTTGACCGGACATGAAGATGCCCTCAAAGAAAAAAGAAAAGAAAGAAACCACTTTTTTTTAAAACAGTTTGAAACAGTTATTTTTAAATATATTTTTTCACTTCAATAAGGTCACTTAAGCGACGCCATTTCGTTATGGCCCTAAATGCCCAAAACGACATCATTTTGAAGGCCGATCCAATGACCCGATCCGGATCCCCTGGGATCCACGTGTTTTCGTGGGAGGGTCTAATTGTTACCCTAGTCCTTCCGCATTTGAATGCTTTTCAATATGGTCCTACTTCTTGTCTTTTTCCTTTTTTTAAATTATACTACTTAATTTTAAATTTTTCATTTTGGCCCTCTGACCATTGACCACACCTGGAAATGGCACGTGTACTGGGATTTAGTATAATTTCCCATTTGGTCCTCGCACCTTTCGCATATTTTAATTTAACCCATTATTTTTCTATAATTTCTTCCCTCGTATTATTTTTCTATTTTATTTTTCAATCTAGTGCTTTATTTATTTAATTTTGCTCCTTTACTTACCTTTATATTATTTTCAACATTGCAGATTTATATTATTCACATTTCACCCCTTTTTTTTAAACTATGCATTTTTATTTTTATTTTTTATCCTTAGGTGATTATTATTTTTATTTATGTTGGTATTATGGTATTAATCATGCCATAACTATGGCCATTATTATAATGAATTAATATTATTGTTACTATTATAGAAGTATTATTATCTATTAGCATAATTACTATTACTTTTATCATCATGTCATTATATCATTATTTTGCCCTTTTTTACCCATGTAGTTATTTCATTTCTATCCATTTATTTATTTATTTATTTTTACCATTGTCATATACATGACTTGTTTAAATATATTCATTCATTTTGTGCCTACACCTAAATAAATTAAATGTACATTGCTTTAAGTCTTATATTCATTTTACGACATATAAAAATAATTAAAATTGGGGCAATGTTCATTATTTTTAGAATTTGAAGAGTCGTGCTCTTAACTTACGAGTATGGCCTCTTTCTAAATTTGAAGTAATCAAATATCCTATTTAAAAATAAAAAAGAGATTTAAGTAATGATCAAATGGTGATTATTCTTGTTTTCGAGGATTCAAAGCATCGTGCCCTAAATTACGGGGCGTGATCTTTTTTTCTCGATTAACTCAAAGTAAGGCCTTTTCGTAAAATTTAATTTAGCTAAGTGATATTTTAATAAAAAAAAGGAACATCATGCAAAGAGGGATCATATTTTATTTTTAATTTTCGACACTAAGACATCAAGTAATCAACTAGGTACCATTTTTGGGCGTCATGAGGGTGCTAATCCTTCCTCATACGCAACCGACTCCTGAACCCACTTCTTAGATTTTGTAGACTGAAATTTATCGTTTTAATAAATTTTTTATTAAAATTATTAAGTTTCAAAGTGACCTGATCACACCTAATAAAAAAGATTGGTGGCAACTCCATTCTCACTTTAAAATAAAAAGCCGATTTCGGAAAATGTTTCAACAAGGACGATCACGTAACATTCAATGTTTTTAAATCTATGAGGTTTCCTAATGCAATTGACAAGTATTATGCAGTATTTGAGTTGGAACATTTTGCTATAGAATGGGAACTCAACTCTATTGAGGACTTATTGGAACAAATTTTGATATTAGACCCTCCAAGTGTTGAAGAGGAGGAGGAATATTTAGCTTTGCTAGAAGCCAACCAAAGGGGATTTATTCTGCAATCCCACTTTGAATCTTTGGAATTAGATAACAGAGATTATGTCCAACCAAAAGAGTCAATCGAGGAGCCACCTGAATTGGAATTAAAGGTACCTCCCTCGCACTTAAAATATGTTTATTTAGGTAACGCTTTAACTTTGCATGTGATTGTTTCAGCGGAGTTAACTAGAGAGCAAGAAAAGAAACTTATTTTAGTGCTAAAACAATTCAAGAAGGCTATCAGAGGAACCATAGCTGATATACATGGTATTAGTCTATCCGCGTGCATGTACAAAATCATCCTAGAAGATGGTCAGAAAATGACAATTGATGGACAATGAAGAGTGGACCCCATTATGAAGGATGTGGTAAAGAAGGAAATCATTAGGTGGTTAGATGCGGGTATAATTTACCCCATCTCAGACAGTTCATGGGTAAGTTTGGTCTAGTGTGAGCCAAATAAGTGAGGTATTACAGTCGTAGAGAACAAAAATAACGAGTTGATACCAGCCAGAATAGTTACTAGATGGAAAATTTGCATATATTACCGAAAGCTGAACAAGGCGACAAGGAAATATCATTTTCCTTTGCCATTCTTGGATCAAATGTTGGATAGACTAGCGGGCCGAAACTATTACTATTTTTAGATGGGTACTCAAGGTATAATTAGATCATAGTAGCACCAGAGGATCAACACAAAACAACATTCACATGCCCATACGGTACATTCGCATTTAGACATATGTCATTTGGTTTATGTAATACACCTACTACATTTCAAAGATGTATGATGGCTATTTTTACTGACATGGTGGAAAAGTGTTTGGAAGTTTTTATGGACGATTTTTTAATGTTTGGAGACACTTACAATGATTACTTAGCCAATCTAGCTAAGGTACTATGGCGGTGCAAAGAAACAAACTTTGTACTCAACTGGGAAAAACATCATTTCATGGTACAATAAGGTATTGTTTTGGGGCATCGAATAACGAGACAAAGGACTGAGGTGGATAAAGACAAGGTAGATATTATTGAGAAACTCCCACCTCTAACATCTGTAAAGGGCGTTAGGAGCTTTTTGGGACATGTTGGATTCTATTAAAGATTTATCAAACACTTCTCCAATATTACTAAACCCTTATGCAAATTAATGGAGAAGGACACAACATTCACCTTTGATGAAGAATGTTTAAAAGCTTTTTAATGATCTAAGGAATCAATTAGTTTCAACACCAATTATTATCACACTGAATTGGGAATTTCAAATTGAATTAATGTATGACGCAAGTGACTTCGCGGTAGGAGTTGTGATGGGCCAGCGAAGGAACAAAGTTTTTCATCCATTCTACTATGCAAGTTAGACTTTGACGGGAGCTCAATTGAATTATACGGTAACAGATAAAGAGTTACTTGCTATTGTATTTTCTTTTGACAAGTTTTGATCTTATCTTGTAGGTACCAAAGTGACTGTTTATACGAATCATTCGACAATTAAATATTTACTTGCCAAGAAAGATTCCAAGCCGAGGTTGATCCGATGGGTACTTCTACTTCAAGGGTTTGATCTAGAAATTGAAGACAAAAAAGGGGTAGAAAACCATGTAGCAGATCACTTATCCTGAGTGGAACCACAAGAAGGAAATTCTCCGCTTACACCAATCTAGGAGACATTCCCGGATGAGCACATACTTAAAGTAAATCACATCCATAACGCCTATTGGTTAATTGATTTTGCTAATTATTTAGCTTGTGGTTTCATGCTGCTTGATAAGACGTATCAACAAAGGAAAAAGTTTCTTCACGATGTGAAGTACTAATTCTGCGAAAAGCCATACTTGTTTAAAAAGTGCGCAGATCAAATGATCAGGAGATGCGTGGCAGAAAATGAGGTACATAAGATTTTATATCATTGTCACACAGCTCCTAGTGGGGGACACTTTGGAGGTTCACATACTACGGCCAAAGTATTGCAAGACGAAATCTTTTGGCCAACTCTATTCAAGTATACGTATGCCTACGTAAAGAGTTGTGAGCAATGCCAAAGGGTTGGAAATATCACCAAAAGAAATGAGATGCCCCAAACAAACATCATTGAGGTAGAACTATTCAATTTTTAGGGTATTGACTTTCTTGGTCATTTCCCTCCTTCTTTTGGTCATAAGTACATTCTAGTAGTAGTCGACTATGTATCTAAGTGGGTTGAGACTGAGGCATATTCGAAAAATAATGGCAATGTTGTAATGAAGTTTTTGCAGAAACATGTGTTCACAAGGTTTGGAACTCCTAGGACTATCATCAGTGATGAAGGGTCCCATTTTGTGAAGAAATGGTTGAAATGGTTGCTCAACAAACATGGATTGAAGCACAAGGTTGTCACAGTTTACCATCCGCAGACGAATAGGTAAGTGAATTGGCAAATAAAGAAATAAAAGGTATACTCGAGAGGGTAGTTTGTCCAAACCGACAAGATTGGTCCAAAAGATTGGATGATGTTTTATCGGCCTATAGGATAACATACAAAACACCTTTAGAGATGTCTCCCTATCGATTGGTTTTTGGGAAAGCCTATCATTTGCCCTTGGAGTTAGAACATAAAGCTTACTAGGCTCTCCAACAATTCAACTTGGATCTTAAGCTTGTTAAAGAGAAACAAATGCTTCAAGTTAATGAGTTAGAAGAAATTTGAATGTTCTCATATAAAAATGCCAAGTTATTCAAGGAAAGATTATCTTTGTTAAATGAAATGGTCAATTTTGATCCAAGTTTTAGTTTGTAACTCAATTTTCAAATTATCTTTAAGTCCAAGTACTTAATTGAATTATTTGCAATAATTGGTGACATTTTGTAAATATTAAAATTAGTTGTCTTTTCTACAAAAATTTTAGAACGACTAAAATAAAGGTTTTAATTTTTATTTTTAGTAAATAGGATGATAACACCTAAGATATAATTATTTCATATAATATATATTAATTGTTATTGACTCAGTATAGGATTAGAATTGGTTAGTATTTTATCACTATTTAATTTAAGAGTTTTTATTTTCTAATAAATAAGATAATATCAAGTAATATATTAATATACTTTATATTATATATTAATTATTATTGTCTTTATATAAGATTAGGAGTTATAGTATTTTTTTTTCTTTAGAGTTTGAGTTAAATTCCTTTCTTCTTTCACTTTAAATACCACCACCTCTTTCCCTTATTCACATGACCTATCAAACCAACCTTCCCACACACCTTCTCCACCGTCGGCCCTAGCAACCTCCACCACCTAAACACCCTAGCGTCGCACGACCCAAGCTACTAGCAGTAGCAATCGCTAGCCTCAACTGCACTCACCTACAATAGACGTGCACTCCAACAGCCATCATCAACCTGCACACACCATTGCTCACACCTGCTCCCTAGTGCGCTGCTACATCATGCCCCCTAGGCCTCAAATGCAATTGTTGCTCCTTACCTCTATCCCGTGCGTACCCTTGCATCAACTGCACATTCCCTTGTTTCCTTTGCATCATGCCACCATCACAACTAGCCACAACCATCAAGTCACCAAACACTCACCCTCTAACCATCCCTAAACCAACATTATTAGCTCTACATTTTTTTTATTTTTTAAGTTCTTATTGATTTTTACAAATGTGGTAAGAAATTCTTTTCCTAAATTTTTATTTGATTTAATTATGTAACTTTTTCAACTTTATGAATTATTAATATTTTATGCTAATTAAATTTTGGGAAGATATCATTTGTTTCCATCTTATGTGATCTTCAATTTAAATCATGCATCGTAAAAGAACTCGTGCCTCTATTCAAGTTGAAGAATCACATAACAAATTACCCTGTGAAAAACCCAAAGCAAGATATGACAAAATTTTCAAAAATCAACAAATGCTCCCAGAAAGAGGTTTTACATTGAAACAAAGCAAATATACTAATTTCATGGCGAGCATTCAACAAGTTGCTGAAGCATTAAATTGGGAAGTTTTTTTATGAGAAAAGATCAAGTGTAGATGAAGAGTTAGTCCGTGAATTGTATGCAAATTTGACCTCAAGCGAATTAACAGAAGTTTCTGTCCTAGGAATCAAGGTACCGATAAATTCAAACACTATTAATGAATTCTTTGATTTACCTAATTTTGAGATGACGGATATTCTTCCTTAATGGAAAATATTGAGGCTGAAAAATTGCAAGAAATTTTTGAGAAACTTACAGTTCTGGGTTCTAAATAGACTGTGTCAAAGCATGGGACTCACACTTGTCGTAGAGAATATTTGACACCATTAGAGAACTTATGCTTTTATTTCATTCAGTTCACCCTTATGCCTATTTCACATGGGACTACATTTTCAGTAAAACGAATGGTCTTGTTATACTCAATTATGACAGCAAAGACCATTGATGTGGGAAAAATCATTTTAAGAGAAATTCAAAATTTTTCCACTAGACGTTCTAGTCCAACATAATTTCCCTTTACGATAACAGTTTTGTGCTTAAAAACTAAAATTCTTGTAAACATAAAGAAAACAAGGTATAGCCAAGACACAATCACAAATTGGGACCTCTTCTGAGTAGCAAGAAATTCTGTCCTGCAGCAACAAGCTGAATTGAGCAAGGATCCTGAAGAAGAAGAAGAAGAAGAAGAAGAAGATCCTGCAGAAATCAAACCAATGCAACCAGCTGAAATTCCTAATGAGGTAGAACCAACTAAACCAATGACCGAACCTGGCATGGCTACCTCAACATATAGAACTCATTTGCCTCACCCAAATTTTCGTGATGAGCTATCAAAGTTGATGGACATAATGCAACATATGTAGTGGCAACAATAAGCTTACTAAAGATACTCAAAAATATGGGATAACCCGATGAAAAGCACTTTTTTGAAAATATTTCATGTCATGTTTGTTTTTGTGCCTGAATTTTCAGACTTTATATTTGAACCATGGATTCCAATGTCGAAGAGGGAGCAAGGAGATTCAAGAAAAAACAAGGACGATGGAGCAAAAGATGGGTCAGATTTTGAGGGGTCTGTAAATAAATAAAATGGGGGATCTTGTCTTTATTTTATTTTATTTTTTAGGATATTTTAAGTTCTTATTCTTAGGTTCTTTTAGGATATTTGTACTTCTCGCATAATAAAATAAGTTGTGGAAATCGTCAATAAAATTGAACAAATTGCAAAATAAGAAGTGTGACAATAGATATGTATCTGTCTAGGATTGGATCTGCCTAGGAAAATATTGGTATTTAAGTAGTCAAACTTGACTCACCTCCTTTTCCTAGGGTCCTACCTGGTGTACGGTATCTATTCACTTCTATATTTTCGTTCTCTCTATTGTTTTTAAGAATTGGGACATTGTTCTTTTTTTTTTTTTTTTGAAAAGGAATTGGGACATTGTTCATCTTAAGTTGAGGGGGCCAAAAATTGAAATTGTTTTTCTTTTTCATAATACATTAGTCTTATAATTATGATTAAGTTATAATTTGTTCAAAAATTTAAATTTTTGTTAATTATGCTAAACTTTAGTATAAATAAAGTTCTATTATCTCAATAATTGCTATGTTAGCTAAACTATGACATAAATGTTACTCTTAATAAAGTTTGTAAATCGTACCATAAAATTTTTAATCCCTTAGAAGAGCTAGGCATACATGAAAGTTTAAGTCTCTAGAATTGACTTAGTAATTTTTAAGGCGAAATCCTATGAAACATGGAATTTTGAAAATGACTTAGGCAAAACTTTTGTTAGGACCGTTTCAGCCTTTCAAGCCAACCTCAACGAATATTTATCCTTTGTAATCCAACTTTGAGACTATATGGCTTGATTTTATTTGATCCTTTACAATAATTTGCCATTCCTTCTCTAAATTGTCCCAAACACTAGACTTAGCTTATCTAGAATATTCTTTGAAAATAAGTTTAGGGGAGTTAAGAAAGAGTATCAAATGCTAAAAATAAATTGTGTTATATACAGAAATATGCTCGAAAAAAAAACAAAAAAAAGAGCATGTGTACTTAAAAGAAATAGATATACAAAGAGCATGTGAACTCAAATGCAAACTGAGTTTGTGAATATGGAGGTATTTATTCCGAAGGTCCAATGCAAGCTAAGTTTAGGGTTTTTAGCTTAAATTTTTCTATCTTTTACCCACCCTTAGCCTAGCCACGTTACAACATATTTGAAAGACCTATTGATTCAGATTTCTATACTGCCTACATTAGTGGAGAGAAATTGCTAAGTTCAACATATGAAGGCGTAAGTTAAACTTAGTGATTACAGTTTAGTCTTAAATAAGGAATAAAAACTAATTGGTAAGAATTTAGCATATCTTTATTGAGAATGCATTTAGTCTATTCTTGCTATCATGATAATAATTGAGAATAATTTGAACATTATGTATACTTGAGTTGAATAATTTCAAAATTCTTGTTCTTGAGCATAATTACACTAAACTCATAATTGTGGGAGAAATATTTTCTGAAAGAATTTGTCTAAGGTGATTTCAAGCAACTTTTTATCGAAAGTTATATTCTAGATATAAAATAATTGCTTTGTACTCAAATTAGTAACATATTTAATTTGAATTATTTTTATAATAAATTTACACAATTTTGATTTATTTTCGATAGTTTTGCACAAAGGGTAAAAATCGACTCGACAGTCACTTTGAGAGGCTTGAACCGTTGGGGCAAAATTTGCATCGAGTGAATCAAGCGTATGGCTAATTAATTTTCCAATCAAGGATGGTCCAAAAATATGTATTGAATATATTTTATAATTAACTTTGGTCCAACATAAATTGAGTTAAAAATTAATTATAAGCCTAAAGAATAAAAGGAGCCCAAATTGTGTTAAGCAAAGAATGATCCATCAAGGACTTGGTAGCCCAAATTGTCTATATAGTTGACTCAATCAGCCTATTTAGCTAATTTTATTAATTGCAAAATAGCCCTTGAATTTTCCCTTAATTCCGTTCCAATCCCTTCTTTTTTCGTGCCTTCTATTTTTAGCCCCAAGCTAAAAATAACAAGTTTGAATCAATCATACTTACACCAAGAATGGCCGCCCAAAGGAGAAGGAGAGTGGATATTTCTTTTCTATTTTTAGCAGCAATCTCCACCTATAAATACCCCTCTTCCCTTCCTCATTTCACATCCAACATATACCACACATCAGGCACATTTCTTCACTTCACTCACCTTTCTCTCTTCCATTTCCCTCTTGATTTCCAATTTCCTTTGTCCTCCATCCCTTGTCGATTTCCCTCTTGAAAAAGAGCTTGCACGCCCCTTGGGTAGCAGCATTCAAGTGTTAGATTGATTGCATTTTGTTCGCTTCAATTATTAAAGTCATATTTGTATTGTTATAAAGCTTGATAAATTATTCAATTAAATATACACAATTTCTTAATTTGATGTTTTAGAAAATTTTTTATTTACTTCTACCTTTGTATTTTCTTTTCGTCTTCCTCATTACCTCTTCTATAATTTCCATTAAAAAATATCCTCCGTCAATCAAATATTGCTACATGTAAAACAAAAGCCAAAGTTGGATTGAAATTACTAAAAAGTCAAAAAATTTCCTAAAAATACAATAAAGTTCTAAAATAATTTAATAAAACTAAACTTCAAAAAAAACCTAAAATCAATATTTTTAATTTATGTAAAAATTAAAAATATAAAAATTATTAAAATCCATTTTAGAATGAATCTGGACACAAAAAGTTTGAAGATCATCCTATCAAAATTTTTATAAAAATGAAAATTTATTTTGAAATAAAAAAAATATAAAAAATTTAAAAATGGAGCCAAAATTAACATGGACATCCATCTATATCCACATTCATTATGGATGTATTCTTTTCAATAATTTTACTTTTTATAATTCCAAAATAAATTCTTAATTTTATTATTTTTAGAATTTTAAGTTTTTAAATTTTTAATTCCTTTTAAATTTTTTGAAGTTCCGTGTAATTATCATTTAAAATATATTTTTACAATTTTAAAAGCAAATTATGAATTTTTCCCGTTCTTTAGAAATTTCTAACTTTGTTATTTTAATGATGTTTTGCTTTATATATATATTACGTTTCACTCCTTAACTCTTTTTAATGGAAATACTTAACAGAAATTTGGATTGAGGTAATAGGATACAGGAAGAAAAGTAGAATGTTAAAGTGACCCAATAAATTTTAAAAGTATCAGGCTGAGGATTATATATAATAGAAAAGCAAAAATAAGTATTAAGCCTTACAACAAAGTCTGCTTCTTCCATATGTCGATACTGTTGTTTCTAAATATTTTCCAAATTGCATTTAATCATTCTAATTTTTCATCAAATTTTATCAAAACGTCCAGAAAAAGTATTAAGTTTAAAATAACCATAAGAAAAGATATGGGAAGTTAAAAGTTTTATTATCCTAAACAGATTTTCAATAAATAAAAATTCACAATCAATTTATAAAAAAAATTATATTAACCGCTTTCATCTCAATTCTGTAAGTAGGTAATATGAAATCATGAAAAGGTGGTATTTATTTTCTCCAAGCATATATTGCAATAAACCTCAAAAACAATAACCAGGACAAACATAGGCGCATATTTATGTACTGTGTGTTGTATGTTTTGGTGTTTTTATTTTCACATTGCATTTATATATATATCACACCGGGAAAGGGATCCACAAAACCTCCATAAGAAAGAAAGTTTGTTATCCATCTTCTATGACTATGAGTATACAAAGTATGGAGTGTTGATCCAAATATAATGCCATTTCTTTTTGCTACTCCACCCTCATTCTCATCTTACCAGCAAAACTTCTTTTTCTGCATCATGCATGCGTGCATGCAAGCATACAACACATTACACATACAATCATTTATCTAACCAAATTAAAATCATTCACATCGCATGCACTGATATATATCTTTTGACTTACCCGAAACTTGGCTTCTTCTTTACTATCTATGTATGCCAGGAGTTCTTCTTGCCGCATCCAAGCTTCATGGAGAGCCTGCTTATAATTAGAACCACAATCAGTACCACACATCGAAAACTCCCATCACCAAGAAGGAAGAAACAATGCAAATCAACCAACAAGCTATATCGACATTGCTCTTACACCAGGCTTGAGTCATTTAATAAAAGGAGCATGACAATCCGGCCGGGACCCAGACCAAGATAGACAGGCTTGAAATTGATGGTTTTTACAAGTTTAGTCACAACCTGGTGGTGGTATAGAAGAAATCATTTGCGCTCAAGCTGGATCGAGGTAATTACCTTTTTTGTAGAAATTAGCTCTGCTTCTAATGCATCCACACGACAAACAGCAGCATTCAGCAACTCCTCTTTCTCATGAGGCATCTCAAATCTTTTTGACTGTAGCATCTCAACCTTCTCTTCTAGATCACCCAGCCTTCTTACAACAGATGACACCAGGTCTACCTCTGTAAACCTTGGAGCAGGTGAAGGAGGACGGGTTTCGTCCTTGAACGTTGACTCAACATGCTGGTCAGGAATGTTACATGTCAAATCACTTACACTCGGCTTCTTCATCAGATGCAACACCATTGTTCGGATGATAGAAAAAAGGGTCAAGAAGGAAATAACTAGAGCAGTGATATGACCATAGATTCCTTTTGGAGTATGCTCTACCAGTGCCATAGGAGTCCCTGCAATTGAAGCCAAAGGACTTTATCAAAGTCGGGTATTTTGAAATTATAGCAAGAAATGGTCAAGCTCTGGTTTGATTACACTGTTCTCATAATGTGATTAAATCTGTTATGATGAGCTAAAAGCTTTTAAATGAGAGTGAGGAAATGTCCAATGCTCGGCAACACTGTTTCTTTTGGGTGCTGAATAGTTCTCAATAAATCTTGACGTTGACATCGTATATCTTGCAAGAGAATACGTAAGATAAACTGTTGCAAGACCATTTAGAAGGCGACAAATTTTGACTTTAAGCATATATTTAAATGCAGGATGATCCTGCAGCCAAAGTTCCAATATAAACGAACCTATTTATAGCTGAGATGACATGCAGTACGCAAAATAGTTTCTTCTGTACATACCAGTCATATTGGTCAATTAAAAGAACAGATTTTAGAAACAACTCATATTGCTAACCTTCAGAAGTAAATGGACTCTGATGTGATGATACTTGTATCTCACACTCAGAATCTACAACCTTGTCAATCATGGGAACATATTCATCACACTCCAATGAACCAGCAGCAGAGACCGCCTTACCAGCCATTCTAGCCTATACAAACATCATAGTTAGTTCAAGATTTGAGAATTTATAGCATGAGATTCTAAGTGTTATTTTATTCAGTGAAAGCACTCTTGCACAGACGAAAAGACCATCCTTGTATTCGGTGATGTTTCAAACATCTGGAATGTAATGAATGACATCCTTTTATGCCAATACTCATTCATTTCAATTTGCAAGCACATACCTCTTCACTGACAGGAGCCAATAGAGGATGTAAATAGCTTTTAGTTGGCATAGGAGAAACAATTTCTTCCACTTCAGATCCTGATTCAGCTGTAGATGTGTCGCTACTCTTTATCTGACCCAGGATGATAAATAAATGAGATTCACTGTGAAAGACAATCTAATGACTCTAACATGGGTTATCATAGGCAATTACCCTTCCTTCACTGTTTGAAACTGTCACAATCTGTCTGGAATATAGCGCTTCACCATTGGCAATCATCTTTATGAAGACATTCAGTCATATTAGTAAAACATATATGAGATAACGCTGAGAAAGAAAGGGATCATACAATCAGATCAAGTTTAGCCACAGCGTAATCAGACCTTCAATATGTTGGGGTCTTTCCAGGGACCTTTGTCAGATCTCATACAACCTCCCTGATCAGCACAGGTGCAGCTACCTCCCAGAAACTGCGGTAACTCACTAAATTTAATTGATATCAAGAACTTTAGTTGACAATACAATTGAATGTGAACTAACCAACATATATGCAACAAACAAATTTAGTTACCTTGCATCAATAATTTCAAGCAACTTACTCTGGTAGTTGCTACCAAGAACCTGAGAGAATTTTTGGAAATGAGGTAAATTCAGTTGACTGAGAAGAGTAGAAACCTCAACGAAAATTAAAAAGCCAAACTATAGAAAATATTGAACTTACATTAATCTTACTAGCTGTTTTGGAATCAAGACAAGATTTGACAGCTTTCCAGGCCATCTTAAAACCAGAACCAGCATTGATGATAAACATTCGGCAAAGAGTCTGCAGAGAGAAGATAATTAAAAGGGATAACCTTGATTTTGGTCCCTGACAGATTTCTGTCAATGCTGAAACAACGAGCCATTTTTCATAACACATCTGAGCACATTAGCAACCGAGACAATCTACCTACCTCAGGATAGTTATCACCATCAATCTTCTGCAGACACCTAACAAGATCTTGTGCAGACTTGCTGAAGTTTTTAAGACCCTACAAGAAAAAATGACTGGGGATGAGCAATATGTAAATGCAATAAACTTTTACAAGGTAGACACAAAATGATGCCAGGGAAGACTACAAAATCTAAAATACAGCATCAAAACATACCATGCCTTGAACATCCAAAATAGTTGTATTGGAATCTATGTGTCTCTTTGCAGCAATGGAGCAAGCCGGAAACTTAGTTGCAAAACACTTCTCGAATTCCTGCACATGGTATCTTACATACCGTTCCAAAGTTGTAACTCGCATGAGCTTATCAGGTACAACTTTTCCTATCAATTCTATGTAAACAGGTCTTCCTTCCTTATCCACCCCATGATAACCTTGAGGGTAGTACTTCAACACTTCATCCAACTCATTGAAATCAAAATCCTGATTAAATCATAATATCAAACATTTTTAGAGACAGCATTGCTCCATATGAAACCAGAGGAAAAGTGAATAAACAAGTAGGGAAAAGAAACAAACTTAGCTATGTGCCTATGTCCTCAAGACTTAGAATCAACTACTGAATGCAGTAATTAACAAAAATCCCATAAATGATTGAGTATTCCTGCAATAACATGAGATCACCTCCAAAATAGTATCAGTTCCAAAGTCCTTCCTCCATTGAAGCATATTGTCCCACATGTGCTTTGCTTTTTCAATATCGAACTTCCTTGCTTTTAAGAATCTGCATGAAAACACCGATTGAGAGAGAGAATTTTTCTTAAGCACAGAATAAACTAAATCAATCTGGCATCAGTAATTATCCAGTGCGAAAATCGCAGCCTACCTGAGTAGCATATGATAATCATCATGTCTTGAAGGAAGCAACTGGTCAGAGATTAATGCCTGACGGAAAGCTTCAACAGCCTGCAACTCCTCGATATCTCGGACATCCTTAATCGAAACAGATAGATCACTTTTCCTCCTACTACTTTTCTTCTTAAGAGAACGTCTGAATTTACTCGACGCCTTCATTGCTTTCTTCTTAAGATTCCCAATTCTAGTCTTCTTATCATCTTCCGAGATTTCGAAATCCGATTTCCTATCTTTTCTTTCGTCATTATTACCTTCAAAACCTACATACATGATCGAAAAAGAAGTTCATCCACGATGGAATCAAGATGAATTTAAAAGGGCACTTCCTGAAATATTAATTCCACTTATAACGGACTTAAACAAAAGTAACAGCAAGTATCAATCAGGAAAACTAATAAGTAAAATATTATGAACCGACGATTGAGACATTAATTAGAATTCATAAGTGATAAAAACAAAAACGGTGCTCACGACCATCAAGTTATTAGTAAAATAGGAAATACAAAAACAATAAAGAAATTCTCATACAGGGCCTAGCGAAACGATCTAGAGGACCGGACATGCCTGAAGGATGAATGAGAGTAACAAAGAATTAAATGGGAACTAAAAGAAAGGGTAGTTCAAAGAGCTAGACACACATGGCAAAGCGTAGAAGAATTCATTTAGTTATGAACGAAGCAAACGCAGAGGAGAGGGGAGAAGGGATAGGGTGTAGGGACACTGGGGTCCTTTATCGATTGCTTGAAAACGTTGGAAGGGTGGGTCCCGCTACTGAAAAGTCGACAGGTGGCTTCATTACACAGCTGTCGTCTGTTGATATCCTTGGCGGGAGTTCGCTGACTTGTTACGAGTTTCTGTCGGCGCCTTGAATTTTTATCCTCTTCTTTTAAATTTCAAAGGGCAAATATATTTAGAATAAATTATTTAAAATCCTAGTTTATTTTTCAGATTATTTTAAAATATAAACCACCTATGTCAAACATGGTGATTACAGATAGCAATACTTTCCTCTTACCATGCTACTTTTTCAGCTTTTAAGAATTTTCTTTTTTTTTTACATGATAATAACATCTAACTTATCCGAAAATATTCTCTATATTAAACTCAAACATTTAATAGGTGTATTCAATCATTAACCAACCAAAATTACTAATAATCAAATTATCAAAATATAAAAATTTTAACCGTTAACCAGATCGAAATATTTTAATTAATTCACTCGATTAACTGAATTAACCAAAATTTATATGTTTTTATCTTTTGGTCAAAATAAGTATAAAACATATAAAAATATATTTTCTTTTTTAATAATTTTAAAAATATATTATGTATTATTTATTTCTGTTAATATAAAATAATATTTCAAAATATAAATTGCTAACATAAAATATAATATATATATATATATAAAATATATTATTTATTTAAGTTAATTTGATTAATTATTTTATTTCAAATCGTATTAACCGATAACCAAAATTTACAAAAATCATTAATGGACCTTCGACTAAACTAAATTCGCCTACCAACTGATTAACCGGATCAAATCAGTTCGATTGATTAATTTAATTTTAACCGAACCATAAATATCGACAAGTTCAATTCTTTCTAAAAAAAATTTTAAATATAAAAGTCACATGTTTGTATTTTCACTATTTTCAATAGAAAAAAAAATGTTCCTTGAAGATGTAGACAAATCTAAATATTTTTATATTTCTAATTTCTTTTACAAGTTACTCGTAAAAAATAATCCAAAGAATAGTGGAATCCCAGGAAACTAATTTTTTTTTACAATACCATTTCTGTTTCTATCCCTCCAACCATGTCGTTCTGTTTATATGAACATCAACTATTTTCTTTTTTTTTTAATATTCAAATAAGTAAACATAAATTTTAATTTTAAGTAAAACTAATATCACATGATTTAACATTTATGTTTTTTTTAAACTTTTTCTTTTTTCATATAGACTTTAAACCTGTGAAATTTCAATGGGTGATATTAATCCTATTAAAGAATTTCATTTTCTACTGATGTGATGGCTCTTCAACTTACATTTTAGCTACGACATATTTCTAATTATCAGAAAATCACTATAAAAATTTATTGAACAGAAATCCGGGCAAATGACCAAAAAAGCTTTTTTTTTTTAAATTACCGAAATAGGCTAATTATCTAATTATTTACCGGAATGGTCTATTTTCCGCGAAATCGCGTCCACGTCAACGTGATGTCAGGGTACGCGCCAGGAAATCGCGTCCACGTAAGCGCGATTTGCTGACGTGGACACAAATCACGCCCTTTAGGACGCGATTTGTTGACGTGGCATCAATTTATGTTTTTTAGCTTGGAAAACTTTGAAAGGCCATAACTTTTGGCTCGGTTGTCCGATTGAGACGATTTTTTTTTGATTTCGAATAACTTTTCAAGATCTACACGCTAACAAACTGCTTAGAGATTAATAAAGACTAATTTGTAAAGTATAATTTGTTAGTTACGAGTATAGGGACTAAAGTGTAATTATTTCAAAATTAGCATGAAATTTTTGTATTTAAGAATATTTGAATGTTATGGAAGGATGAAATTGAATTTGAATTGAAAAACGAAGCTTAGAGTTGAAAATATGACTATTTAGGTTTTAGGGACTAAATTGAATAAAATGGAAAATTTTAGGGAACTTCTCAAAAGTGGAATAAGCTGACTTATACCTATAACAGGATGATATAAGACAATTCTGTAAAAAAAGATCCGGTGTTTACTTCAAATAAATAAGGAAAATAATAATTTGAATGTTTCAAAATTCAATTTTAAACCGAAAAAATCAAAATTTAGGGGCAAAAAAGGATCTTTTTCGACGAAAACTGCGGCAAACCGCCTTCGGCTGTTTGTCAGCGCGTAGATCTCAAAAAGTTATTCGAAATCAAAAAAAAAACGTCTCAATCGGACAACTGAGCGAAAAGTTATGGACTTTCAAAGTTTTCCAAGCTTAAAAACATAAATTGTTCATCCACGTCAGCAAATCGCGTCCTCGTAGGCGCGATTTGTGTCCACGTAAGCAAATCACGCTGACGTGGACGCGATGTCCTGACACATACCCTGACATCGCGCTGACGTGGACGCAGTTTCGCGAAAAATGGCCCATTCCGGTAAATAATCAAAAAATCGGCCCATTTCGGTAAATTTTGAAAACAAAACGGCTTTTATTGGTCATTTGCCCCAGAAATCCACCATGACCAGATCCAGATGACCACCCAAAATCCTGGTTTTTGGTTGTAAGAAAAATAGTAAATTAGGAAACCTTATCATTTTCAACATGATGTAAAATTACACAATATAATGTCTTAAAATTTATATAAATATATAATATTTTATACATAAACTAATTTACCCCAAAAATAAAAAACAGAAACATGAATATGCAAATTCAGTCCTAAATGATAAAATGATAAGCATAAATCAAAGTGCTGAAACATATAAGATAGTACATCACCAATTTTAAACTGCATCTGTACTGTACATATATATATATATATATTCACAGATTTCAGTTATAGTTACATACATACATGCATCTTTGGCCGAAGATTAAGAAAACTGATTGCTGCTCTACGTAGCCAGCCACCATCCAATTTATCAGCTTCCAATAATAATTCCTATTTACAATTGAAGTCACCAGGGACAACTGAGACAAAAAAAAAAAAAAAAACTTGTTTACTGTCAATTCACTGCTGCTCCAAGTCAAAAATCAGAAAATGGGAAAAGGGGAGCCTGAGACCACTATGGAACTCCATTAGACCTTCAGGATTCACTCGAATTTGGGTTTAGTATATCACCTGTTATGTATATTTCCTCAGCTTCCTTTGAGCCCGGAATTTACGAAGTTTGTCTCTCAAGTCAGCTGTCAGGGTGCATCAGACTAGGATCATTGAGATATTAACAAGAGAAAATAAATCATGCAGAAAAAAAATAGATGAGAAAGGTCGTGTTACAATTATAGTTCACTACACATCTCTTCATAGATATCCAACTATCTTAAGATCTGGCCCTGACATAATTAAAATCCAGCCAACAAATACATTTACTTTATCTTGGTTCGCAACTAAAATAGATATAGAGTCACTCTTAGGATAGAAGA
Source organism: Gossypium raimondii (assembly GCF_025698545.1). NCBI lineage: Eukaryota > Viridiplantae > Streptophyta > Magnoliopsida > Malvales > Malvaceae > Gossypium > Gossypium raimondii. The sequence goes on from NC_068567.1 coordinate 19,338,256, forward strand.
CAAAGGCTACAGCGTATAGTAATCTATATTCAGATATTGGTGAATATCCAAATTGCATTTACTGGATTCCTATAATGTACATTCGAATATTCTAATTACTATACACAATACATTTAGGATGGGTGTGAATATTAACCCTTAAAAATCCATTATCTGAATCCATTCTCCTTTTACTAATAACAAATTTGGACTTGGATATCCTTCTCCTGAATCCGCTTTACTTTTGCATCAATAGATTTGGATTTCGATATCCAAAATTCCAATCCATCATTCACTTTACTCCTCAAAGTTTTTATTTAAAAATTATTTTTGACCTTACTAAAAGTGAATATCTGGCATATTATTTAATGAATTCAAATTCAAATAGTAATACTCGGATTTAATGTGAATAATAAATGAATCCGGATTTTAAAGCAAATTTACAGATTCAGATTCATATTCAAAATTAACAAAAATTGCAAATATGCAACCTGCTGTCATCCTTAAAAGCAATTCATCAAAACAATCTCCAAATCAAGGATATTGTCAGTGAGACAAGCAACCTAAAAGAACTTGGCTCTTTTTTTACCATAAAAATTGGAAAAAAAACTCAACTCTAAGTCGGGGGTTATTAGATGATGAGAGTGAGAGGAAGAGTACCAGCATCCTTGTAGCGTTCCTGATTGATAGCCTCATTTAATTTGCAGACCATATTAAATTCCTCTGTATCAAGACAATGCTGACCACTTGGCCTGAAACCATAAGTCAGAGCATTTGGCATTTTAGATAAAGAATCTCGTGCAAGTGTTAACATGTCAAATTCAATCAAGAAAGCAAATAATATCTCCAAAAGAGGTTTCAAGACTAACCGGTCCAGTTCAGTGAATAATATCCCATTTGAAGCTGGAGACTGCATTGATAGTTTCCCTGACTCAATCACTCGCATCCCATCACTGTATGCCAAGTACTTGTTCACTTGTATAGATACCTGCACAGTGTATCAATAGGTTTCCAATGTCATATTTTCTGAAAATTTTCCACACTCAAGTAGGAATTAATTTATCCCAGAAAGTATCAGAAAATTAGGTATGTGAATTTTATGTTTAGAGCATATCTTAATTTAATCAACCTAGAAATGGAACACAAAAAATAGATATGTGAAAATTTATGTTTAAACCATATCTCGCTAAACAATCTAGTTTAGGTGACCAAGAAAACCAAAAAGAATGGTAGAACCAATATGAGGTCATTGCACAAGTGTAGTTAGCAACAAGCATGCTTCTCTATAAAGGATACAGCATTTCTGCCATCATATCGATCAACAATGAGAAGGTAACATATTTTGAGAGATCCTTGGACCTCAATCATTGAACTGGCATAGACATGCGAAAGAATCCAAAACCATATCTTCAGTATTCCTTCTGATCAACGCAGAGTCTTTGAAATTATTAATCAGCATTATGAATCATTTATACATGCTTAGCTGTTAGGAAATACTGTCTACCAAAGATTTTAAAGCATGAAGTCAAAACAATTTTAAAGCATGAAGTCAAAACAATCACTTATTAAATAATTTAATATGCTTCAACAAGGATTATTAAAGCATCCACCTAAGACCTCCTCATAATATATGTAGTACTTGAAGAACCTGGTAGATGCAATTCTAAAACAGTTACATTCGAGATACTCTACTGCCACCATCAAATGCTCCAACAACCATTTGGTAACAAATTAATAAAACTAGAGAATTACACATAAAGGGTACCTTGCATCTCACGGCAATGTTGATGGCATCAGAAGGCCTGAGGTCAAAAATGACAGACTTTGACTCATCACCTACCTGTTAGGACATCCACATGGTCAGTCAAGACTAGTCTACAAGAATATCCCAGAGTAACAAGTCAGACAAATGCACTAAAAGTGGAAAGGAATGAATAGAAGGCCCATTTGAAGTAGATACATACCTTTGTGAGGTACAACTGAGCAAAATAGGCCTCATGCACTCTTTTAGTAACTCTAACAAGCTTTACCTGAGAACAACAAGATAGATATCACAAATTCAGAACCCAGATCTCAAAGGATTAAAGACATGTTGAAAAATAAGATGGCATCCTCTGGTAATCATAGTGGCAATATGAAATAAGACATCAAGAGACAACTGGAAAAGAGAAGGAATCATACCGTGTAGCCCATCTTGTCAATCATGTCCTTCACAACTTGATACATGGTAGGTCTAGCCTGGAGTCAATGGCAAAAACATTATTGGCATTAGCATTTGATACAAAAGCACGCAATGAAGAAGTCGAAACTCCAAATTCAATATATAGAAAATGGCCAAAAAAAAAAACAGAAAAAGCCCTGACTGAATGGGGGAGAGAAAACAATAACATACAATTTGGACATTGCGCACTGCTGCCATGAGCAACACACTTGGCATCTCCACTGCAATTAAAACCACAATTCAAGTTAAATATGAATCGAGAAATTAACATATGGAGCCAAATGATTGGAATCATGTAAGATCACATACAAACAATGATTGGGAGAAGAAGACCGGTCCCATCTTCCATCTTCAGAACGATGGCAGGGTGTGGTGCATAATCCGGCAGATGCCCACCTTGAGGATTGTTATGGACGCATCTTAAATGCCTACCATCCCTCATTTTAATCATGAATCCATCAGCTCCACTCCTCACCTCAACTATATAAAACAATTATGAAACACAAAAGTTTATCGCCCATATATCCAACAATTATAGACTTTAAAGGCATCAACAATAAAAATAGTAGATGCTGAATTAGCATCCACATACCAGCTTCAAGCACACTGGAATTTACGTAGTCTTCATCATTTTCGTTGAAATTCTCGGCCATGCTTCCATTCCCATCAGAAGATGAACTGAAACTACACTGCACCGTGGTCCTGCACTTACGTAATTTGAGTTGACGAAAAATAGCACGCGCCTTATTCTTTCCATCAGTTATCCCTCGATATCCCCATATATCACTTCTATACAATTTTGCCCTCGGGAAAGGCCCGTTCGCCGGTGGCATGTAAACCCCAAATTGTTTGCTCCGAACGGCTGGGCAAATCACCGGTCCTTGCAACGAAACCATCTTTCCTCTTTCACCACCTACCCCCAATAAAGACAAAGAAGTGAACATCATAAATTGTAATATCCTCACGAGAAGATATTAAAAAGGAAATTTACAGTTCATTTTTTTGTTACGTTCCTTCAATTGAACTCCCAATTTAGAAACTAAAAGAAAAATCAATTATTTTTATAATATTAAAGACGGTGGATGATCCTATAATCCAAAAACAAGTTGAAGTCATTAAAATTAAAGCATCAATTAAAGTAAAATCAATAGATTAAAAAATTACACCAGAAAAGGTTTCCGAAACAGGCACAACAACTATACAGATCAAGAATCAAATATCTGTTTTGATAAGCGATCACAGCGAGTTTGTCGAGGATCACGAGAATCTTCGAATATATGGAGAATCTTCGAAATTTGAAGGGTTCTTTTCTCTTTTGAAGATCGAAATGAAGAGGGGAGGGGGGAGCAAAAAGAAGAAGCGAGAAAAAGGAAATGAGGGAAGAGAAAAGAGCCCGGAGAGTAAAACAAATAACCGACAGGATGGGGATCAGATGCGAGAATGAGAGATGGCAAAACCCATAAGATAAGATATTCTTATTTTTCATTTATTTATTTTTGGGTGAATATATATTTTGCCCGTAGACTTGGATTATTTTTTCTTAGTTGGTACTCATCTGAATTTATATTCCGTTACTACTTATGTATTAATACCATTAGTTTATGTTGAATTGACACTAATAATCAATTAACCCATGGCACATATAAATAAAAATCTTTAAAATTATATAAATTAATAAATATATATATATATATAATCCTTTTACATTTGAATCTAGACAATCACTTGTTATATATAAAATATGTGTTTTAGTAATTTTACATATTTTAAATTATTCTAATTTTTAAGTTATTATTATTTTTAAAAATATATAAAATATGAATTTATAAATTTATAACAAAATTATATATATATGCAATTAAAAATATGTAAAAGGCCTTTGAAAATATATAATTTATAAATATATAAAACGTATAGTTTATAAATTTATATAAACACATAAAATTACTAAAAAGCACATGTGAATTTTTTTATATTTTTATATTAATTTATATTTTTAAAATTATAAATATTTAATTATATAATAATATAAATAACTTTATAGTTTATAAAAATAAAATTACTAAATCACATCTAAAATGAATCTCGACAATTAGTTGTCTAGGTTCATTTTATGTGAAAAATGCATATATTTTTAAAAATTATTTTTATTTGTGTGTCACATAGCATGTTGAGAGATTGTCACGTGTCATTGTTGAATTGGAAATTAGTATCATATCAATACAAGCTAACGATATTATTATAGAGATATCAAATTATATGATGGAATACAAGTTTGGATACCACCTAGGTCGAAAAGAATAAGTACTAACTGGATACAAGTGAACAAGTTCAGGAGGCAATATATATTAACCTTAAAACTTTTAATCAACAAATGAAACTCTTTTCTCAAATTGCGCTTTTATCCCTGCTACCCAATTTCTTATCCACTGCTCACTATAGCACCAACATTAGATTTTAGGCTAGTTCTCCATTGTTGTTACAGTTAAAAAATATTTTCAAAAGTGTTTTTAGAAAAAAGTGTGAGAGAAAAGTATGGTAAAAAAAAATGTGTTTGTTAGTTTTTAGTGCTCTCTATTACTGTTAAAAATTGTGGTTAAAAGTTAAAATGTCTTTTTTAGATAAGATAGTAAAAAGTAAAAAAATTAGAAAAGTTATATAATATTTAAATAATTTAATATAATGATACCTGAAATATAAATTTTAAATACTTTTTTAAGTAATTAATATAAATTAGGGTAAACTACAAAAATCGTCACTTTTGTTTGCCTCAGATTACATTTTACTCACTTATGTTTGAAATGTTACGTTTTAGTCACTTACGTTATCGTTTTGTTATGAAGTGGCCACTCTACCGTTAAGCTCCGTTACCTCCCTAACGACAGTCCTACATGGCAGTCCAAATGGGTTTTAAATGTCAACTTGGATGTCCTACGTGGCAGTCCAAATTAAATTTATTTAAATTCAAACCTATTTTCATCCCAGCAACTGGACATCCAAGTTGACATTTAAAATCCATTTGGACTCCCACGTAGAACTACCGTTAGGGAGGTAACGAAGTTTAGCGGTAAAGTGACCACTTCGTAATAAAATAATAACGTAAGTGACTAAAACGTAACGTTTCAAATATAAGTGACTAAAATGTAATCCGAGACAAACAAAAGTGACTATTTTTATAGTTTACTTTATAAATTATTTGGAAAATCGATGATATATATATATTTAAAAATTAAATATCATAATAAATAAAATTTAAATATTTTTTGGTAAATCATAAGTGTCCTAATCCGTTTTAAAGTCTAAGTATAATCATGTTCAAGTCAGTAATGATATTCAAGTAAAGCTCCTTCATAGTAAATGCTATTTAAATAATTGACTATAATGATACATAAAATATTAAATAATTTAATATAATGATATAAAAATATAAATTAATCTAACTTTTATATGCCTTCTAAATAATTAACATAAAATGATGATATTTTGATAATTTTCACTTCCAAACACAAAACCAAAAGTACCTAAATCTCAATTTTTGCATTTGGGTGGAAAAACACTTTTTGACCTTACTTTTGATTACAAAAGCCAAATGTTATTCATTGTTTCTATGATAGAAAACACTTTTAACCTAAAAGTACTTTTCTACCTCAACGGAGAACACACCCTCTATAGTGACCCACTATGAATGAGATGAATTGTTTAAAAAAGATCAAATGGACAAGAGAAATTAATATTTGTTGTATTTGATCTAGTTTGATTTTTAAAATTATTGGGCAAATTATATTTAACTGTTTTTATTTTATCACTTAATTATAAAAGTTTCAATTTCATTATTAATATTCTTGACATTTAATATTTTCGTCGCTCCATTAAATTGTAATAGAATACTAGTAAATTTAGTTTTCAATGTTTATACACTCTATTGAATTAGTATTAATTTTAAAAATAAAATATATTTAAAATATGTCTTTTAAATCAAGAAATGCAATAAAATTATTAAAAATTAAAAATATAAATATTTAGAAAATATAAAACCAAGAGGGATTCAAAAGGTAATATAGAGAGGTACAAAACACATCTTGCTGCTAAATGCTTTACACAAAAAGAAGACATCGATTATAAAGAGACTTTATCTCTGATTGCATCGAAAGAATCTTTTAAGATTATAATGGATCTAGTAGTACATTTTAACCTTGAGCTACATCTGATGGATGTCAAGATTGTGTTTCTCAATGGTGGCATTGATAAGATGGTTTATATCGTGCAACCAGAAAACTTTGTATCTAATGATACAAATTCAATGGTCTGCAAATTGAAGAAATCCATTTACGGTCTTAAGTAAGCTTTTCATCAATGGTATTATAAATTTCACCAAGAGATTATATTATTCGGTTTTGAGATAAATTTGATTGATGATTGCATATACCACAAATTTAGTGGGAGTAAGTATATATTTTTATTTTATATGTCAATGGCATACTGCTTGCGAGTAATATCATAGGCATGTTGCATAAAACTAGAAGATTTTTAGCAAGGAATTTTAAAATGAAAGATCTTGGTGATGCAACTTTGTATTAGGAATCCATATACATCAAAATCATTCTCAATGTATTCTTGAATTATCACAAAGGGCCTATATTGAAAATATATTAAAGAGATTTGGCATGTAGGATTGTAAACCATGTGATACCCCTGTTGCTAAAGGAGACAAGTTTAGTCTTGATTAATGCCCCAAGAATGATTTTGAGGCTAAGGAAATACAAAAGGTTCCCTATGCTTCAGCAGTGAAGAGTTTAATGTATGCTCAGGTTTGCACGCATCTAAATATTGCGTACATTATTAGGATGTTAGGTAAATATTTGAGCAATCTAGGTATGAATCATTGGAAAGCAACCAAACGAGTTATGCGGTCTCTTTAGAAAATCAAACATCACGTATTCATATGTCGAAGATCTGATAAGCTAGAGATAATCGAGTATATAGTCTCCGATTTTACATGATGTTAAAATAGCATAAAACCTACATCAAGTTATGTCTATCTAATTATTAGAGGAGCTGTCTCTTGGAAGAGTGTTAAGCAAACACTCATAGCTTCTTTCCACCATTGCAACTGAGCTTATAACATGTTACGAGGCATCTAACCATGGAATATGGATAAGAAATTTTGTCACTAAGCTATGAAATGTGAATGGGATAAAAAGGTCACTTAAGTTGTTTTGTGACAATAAATATGCAGTCTTTTATTCCAATAACAATGAAGCACATCAAAGTAAAAGCATATAGACATAAAATTCCTTGTTGTTAAAAGAAGAGTTTAAAGTGGTTAGGTGTCTATCAAGGATATTGGAACAAACTCCATGATTGCGGATATGCTTACTAAGGGGCTACCACCTAAGGTTTTGTATGAGCACATTGTTCATATAGGTGTAATTTCATTTGATGATATTCAAGTTTAGTGGAAGTTTGTAATTTTAAATGTTTTTCTGTTATAGGTACATTTTCAGTTATTTCAGATTACTGGATATGAAGTGTATTTTCTATAGAAATAAAGTTTATTTGGTTTATTCATACTTTGATTTTGGTAAGGTTTGATCTCACTAAGGTTTAAGGAGGACTAGATGGAAATAAACAAGTTTAGATCATATTACATGTAATTTCCATGCTATACATCCATGTTTGATCTATTTCATTTGGTTATGTTAATATACATGATTATGGGTGTATTTAGTTACGAAATATGTCTCACCAAAGTCCTTGTAATGTCTCTTTGATGGTTGATAAGTAATGGCATGTGCCTAAGTCTAGGAGACTATATGAGTCTTGTAGGATAATGTGAGAAATTGAATGACATGTTTAAATGATATAAATGATGATTATGATTTCTGCATTTTAATGTTAAGGTGATGGGTATGTTTTAAGATAATTAATGAGCTAGTATGCATAAGTCTATATAGGTACATGCTTATAATTGGCTAATCATGTAACATGTATATGCTCACCATGTTTTGAGGTGTTTTAGTACGTGTTTTCAATTTTTTAAACTTGGTGTTTGAGTTCTATAAGTTCAAACTTTGGTATGAAGATGTTTGTAAGGTGATTTTTGGTTGAGGGACTAATCTACCATAATTTGATATGTCAAATTAGGCTCTCCAATACACTCGAGGAGCTTATTCTCAAGAAATTTAAGTGTTTTTTCTTTATTTTTGTCGAGTTTTAACTTTCACCATTAATAAAACATTTTTAGCTGAGTTTTTGTCCCTAATGAGACCCAAATTGGCAACACGGTGCCATGAAGAACCTAATGAAATGTTTGAGTTGGTGTAGACAATAATGGCTCGACTTCAAGAAAAACATCATCCAAAGTAAGTGTTGCGACACTAATGATATGGATGTCACGACATCGAACCCTTTCACCTTGAGGATGCAAAACTTCAACACAAAATCAACATGGAGCCTATTGTCAAAAGAGTTGCGACACCGATGGTAAGATGTTGCGACACCAAGCCAACATCGTGATACCGAGCCTCCGAAGTTATGATATATCTGAATGTGTTAAAATGAAGAAATTAGAGCTAACACCAGTGATGTCGCGACACTAGAGGTAGGATGTCATGACACCAAAACCCCTCACAACCACGAGTGCGATACTATCTAGGGTGTCGCGACACTAGCCTAAGTGTCGCTACACCACTGCCTAACAAGGAGAAAAATAGTTGCAAGGGTAAATTTTTGTCCAACATCAACCCAAGCCAAAATACAACTTTTAAGGGCATTTTTGTCTAAAATTTGGAATTGTATTCAACTGTTAAAAGGCACTTTTGGCTAATAACTTTAAAAGAGTCACCTTTTATTTCATCTTTTAAGCTAAGCAGTTACTTATTCTTCGTTTTTAGGTTTTTAGTTCACAGCTTTTCTGAGTTTAGTTGGTAATTTAGTTAGTTTTTACAATAGCTCGGGTATTAATTGCACTTTGGTACTTTAACTTTGCTTTGTATTTTCATTTTCATCCAAATCCTTCAACATATGTTAGTTTTATTTCCTTTCCAAAGTCTAAAAATATGCACTTTATTTGTATTTGCTACCTCCATTGTTGTTGTCATAATTTTTTTCAAGCATCCATCAAGAAATTTTTAAGCTTTTCTTAACCCTACTCTTGTGCTTATTTTTATGTATGATTTGAGTATGTGTTGGGTGGTTGTGTGCATGGAAATGATTATTGGTAACTAATTTTATGGTGGTTGGTTGAGAGAAGTGTTTTTTAGTTCGCTTTTGGTACAGGGACTAAATCGTAAAAAGCTGGATTAAATCAAATAGACTTCAAAACTTAAAATTGACGACTCTAGGTGAACAATTACATAGGTGAGACCGAGAGGAGATCCTATGGAGCACCAATTTGATTGTCCTGAGTTAGTTTGGTGAGGTTAAGAGATACCAAACTAAATCATCCAATTTGGTAATATGGTGATCGAGAGGTAAAATTGAGCCAATTAGAAGGTTAAGTCTTTTAGATCCCTAATTTAATGACTAATCAGCAACATGGAAGTCAACCAACTGTTTGTGTGTCTTGAATTTTTAATTGTATAATTTTGCATGTTTTATATTTTGGCCCTTCTTAGGGTTAGATAGTCGATTAGTGTAATTACCCTTTATTATGAACTGTCGAAATATAGTACTTAGTGAGTAGTAGCTAGACTTCCTATCTGAATGCTTGTTTCTTAGGGATCACTTTATCCCTGAACTCTCATGGGTTCGATCCTCAAAATACTCAAGTGTTCCATTGTAACATTATAAATATTACAACTTGACCTGTCACACTTACAGTATACCATTAGATATTTAGAGATAATTATGTTGATTCATAGCCTTAGTGCACGGATGCAGAGGCGCGGTCAGGGACTAGTTGTATCGATACTTTAACTCAGTAGTATCACAACATGTAAGTTAGAATGCAAAAAGCTATAGTTTAGGGGACTTGTATCTATACAAATGGGGACATGTACCAACACCATAGTGTTCTGTACAAGGTTCTAGTACTATTTTACACATTTTTTTCCTTTTGAGGCTTTTTTTTTTATCTTGAACAACTCCGAACTCCTAGAAACCAATTTTCAAATGATTTCAACATGATTTTTAAAGTCCTAAAATTGTATGTCTATTGTCTAAGATTTTGTAAAAAAAGTTAAAAATTTAATTTGATTTCTTTAAAAATTGAATGCCTTCTTCACCAAGTCCTTATTAGGATAAGTATTCAAAAGAGCGTTATGGCCATTGTTGATATCGATGCATCGATCAGACATATATTTGATTCTTTCTTTTCGTTTGGCTTTGAACAACTCACAATCCCAAGTGATCAAGCTAATATTTGATTACTTCACTCTTTCCTTCATGGGTGGCTTTAAGCTTGTCACATATCTCCTTTACATTGTTACATAGAAAGACTATATTCTACTCATTTGGGCAAAGAGCACAAAATAGAGTGTGCACAACTTTAACATTAAGTTGAATTATCTTCAAATCTACCTCATCCCAATCATCTTATTTTTTAGGAACAATAATGTCTCATATTCTTTTTTTGGGGGGGGGATTGAAGGTTCATGTGTGATCACCCTACAAACTTCTTAGGAATTGGTTTAGATGAATAACTTTATTTTTGTCATCTAGTATGAATGGCTTATTCTATTTAAGAATGGTGGTCCCATTGTAGAGTGTCATTCTCCTAACATTACAAATTTTTGCTCAAATTCCATGGGACATACTTCTTTCATGTAAGAAACCTTTTATTTAGCTTCTATCTTGAGCTTCTCGTGGACTTTTTTTCTTGATTGTTACACCATCTTTAGATTACTAGCTTTCAATCCAATTATAAGCTTGATAAACACTAAGAAAGGGTGAATTGGTAATTAAAAATGACAAATTGAAAGCTTAAAAACAACACAACAATGTATAATAGTTTAGCCTCAATTGCCTATCTCCACTACCTTAGTTTTACTCAATTAAGGATTTTCCCAATTCACTATCTTAGAATCAACACCTTTTAAGGACAAGGTATAAACTTTTACAAATCTCTATCTTTTAAAATGGCAAGATAACATCATTAGTCCCTTAAGGTTTTCTACCCAAAAACCTTAAGTAATCTCACAAATAAGGAAAGTAATAAGCAAATAGAGAAAGCATCTTAAAGGTAATGGTTTACAAAGTATAAGCACTCATATGTTACAAGTAAACACTTAAATGAAAATATAAACTTTTCTTGACAAGTGTTTACAAATAGAATAGAGCAAATACAAGAATGAAATATTTGAATACATGATTTTTGAACTTTTGAATATGTTTCTTATCTTCAATGGAGTGCTATAAATCATATTTATACCCTTTAATTAATTTATTGCTATTGGGTTGTTTGAGAGAATTTTTAGCCATTTAAAGCATTAATTGTGCGCATTAAATACCTCTTGCAAACTTAGGTATCAATACTTATAAAAGAGGTATCGATACATAAATCAAACATAGTCGTTAGAGATAGCTAAGTATCAATACCATGGAGCCTAGTATCAATATTTTGAGGCTTGGTATCAATACCTAAAGTACATGTATCGATATTTTGCCATTCTAGATAGTGATTTGACTACTAACTTACCAAGATTTGATATCTTACCAATGGTATCAATATCTAGGTCAAGTATCGATACTTTACCCTATTTAGAAAATGATTTGGAGACTAATTGAGGGGAGTATTGATACCCCAAGCTTAGGTGTTGATACTTAGCCTTAAATTGGTTTGAAAAAAAATTTTGGAACATTTTTTGGGTCAATTAAAAACACTTGTAATAACTCAAAGCATTTTGGAAACTTGTTTTTATGTATTTAAAAGAATTTTAAATTGATTTTAACTTATTCGATTAAAGGATTCAAAATCTAAATTAATTCTTAATATTTTGTTATATTAAAATACTTTGAAAATCAAAACTTAGGTAAAAACACTATAGCAAATTAAGCTTTTAGCGGCGTTTTTAGTGGAGTTTGGATCGAAAATGCCGCAAAGGTTGAACTTTTAAAGGCGATTGTATTGAAAAATTCCACAAATATATACTATCAATGGCGCTAACTAAAAATCACTGCAATAAGTCGTTATATAGTGGCGCTAGTGGAAATAGCGCCGTAAATAGTACATATTTAGCGGTGTTTTATGCTACGCGCCGCAAAGGTACACCGAATGGGAGTAGCGTTAGCGGCATTTTTCCTATAAACGCCGCAAAAAGGTAAAGCAATAGTGGTGTTTTGCCCATAAACACCGCAAATATTTTTTACTTTTTATTGAAACGGCACCGTTTTGATAGCTGACACTCCAACCTTTATTCCCCAAAACATTTTCCCCAAATCCCTAACTTAGTTTTTTCCCCAATTCCCCCAAATCATTCCCTCCCCCCCAAATTCCTTTTTATTTCAAGGTAATCTAATAAACTATTTTCTTTTCTTTTCTCGATTTTGTTTTCTAAATTTTCATTTTAATTCTTGATTTTTTCTGTTCTTCATTTCTGAAATTTTGCTGGAACCAAATTTCCATTGTTTGATATGTTTATTTTGCGGCTCTGGGTTTTTTTCCCTTTAATTTTTTTACGTATTTTCTTTGTTAATTCCATTGATTTTAGTTAAGTTAGAGCTGACTTTGTTGTTGTTTTTAATCTAATTGTCCCTATGTTTGATTCTTTTTTCGCCTTTGGTATTGAATTTCCCCTGGATTTGATGTTCTTGTTGGATTAATTTAATTTAATTTTCTTAAACATGAGTATAGTTATTGATATAACATCATATATTGATAAAAATCCTTTCGACGAGGAAGAAGAAGAAGTTAGTCCTTTCGCTGTCAGTTTATCCTCCTTGTTAATTTAACTTTTTATGTATTTTTTTTATTTGATGATGTTTGAATGAGTTTTGAATTTTGAAGTTTAATTGTGGCGCAGCTCTGTTCTATTTTTATTATAAAATTTTAAAAATTTTAGGGTTTTTCTGAAAGGTTTAGTAGGAGAAAATAGATTGACTTGTTATATTTTTTTAGATTTTGACTTTGATATGAAGTTTTGGTTGAATCCGGTTCTTGAAAGCCCTTTATTTGGTTGTTCCAGTTTATGTGATCATTGAAGTACCTCTTGTTTTCTTGTTGACGAATAAGCATTAAATACTGTACAAAGCTCATTTAAGCTTGTTCAATTACTGAATTTATCATCACTTTGTTAAAAAATCATTTTCCTAGTACTAAGGATAATTTCTTTCTTACTAGCATATTGTTGATTTTGAGAAAATTGACTTGGATAATGGTTTCTCCATGTTTTATTTAATCATATATCTACAATACTCAGAGAAAAAAGATATCTTTTCTTTACTGTCAACTCACTAATTAATCTAATTTGTACCTTTTAACCTATATTTCATGTATGATTCATGCAATAAGCAGAAAAGGGGGTTCTTGTGGTTTTAATTAATGCACTCAAATAAACCTTTATTCAATTCCAGGAAATGTAGACTATGGTAAATTAATGAGCTTTATAACTTGATTTATCTGTCAATAATTTGTGTTTAGATGCTAACAAGCTTCTTTGTTAATATGATTCTTGTTCTGATAATTTTGTGCAGGATACAACATCAAGAGGGAAGGCACCTGGCCAGTCTAAATTTGGAGGAGGTTTATTTTCAACGGTAAGCTAAATCTTTAATATAAAGTAACAAGTGAACATTAATTCAAAACTTATTGTTAAAGTTAGAACGAGTATAATTATAGGATGATTTAATCTTGAAAAGTTAAGTTCCTTGCTGTAATTTGGCCACTTCTAATATTGCTTCGGAACAACTGGATATCGAAAATTTTCTTATATTACTTGCTTCTTGAATGATATTATCCATGTGATTTTCAGAGCACTGCAAGCGTTCCACCTGCCTCAAACTCAAGACTTTCACCGCTACCTCATAAACCTGCTGGTTTTAGTTATGAGCGTGAGGCAACAATTGATATTCCTCTTGATATAGCTTCAGGAGGATCACGTAATCAAGTTGGTAAAAACTTGTCTAAATTCAATTTCCATAATTCGATTAAGCCTTGAGCCTCACTATTCTGGGTTTATGTTGAAATATAGGATTTAAAGAAGAAAGAAAAGGAACTCCAGGCTAAGGAGGCTGATCTGAGAAGGAGGGGACAGGTATGTTGTATGATAAATTTTACAACTTTGAAGTCGTTTGTGTTGTACAGAATCATAGATTTATTTTTGTTCTCACAATTCTCTTCCAAAGACATCATCAACATAGAATCTGATGTAATGAAAGTGAGAATGTATCTCAATTATCCTAGTATTACAAATTACTGATAAAATACTATTATTAGGCTGTTTGTGGAATATCATGTGTATTCTATTTATTTTAGCATACTAAGTTATTTGGATGGTTTAAACTACAATTTCTCGTTCTTGCATGTTTATTTCACAAACAAATAACAAAATTGTTATTTTGTTACTGCTCTTTGGTAGCTCATAAATCATAGTATCCCTGCAATTTTCACTGGTCAACTAATTCAATGCAGGAAGTGAGAAGGAGAGAAGAGGCAGTGGCAAGAGGTACCTTTCATTTTCCTTTAAAATTTGACTAGTCAAACCAATCGCATTTAGTTTTGTTCACAGCTTCAATATTTGGTCTAGATCACTCTTCTTTTTGCAAAATATTTGACAAGATTTTATTTCTTTTATGGTCAATAACTCTTTCCATTTTTGCCTTAAACTACAATTTTACTTCTCAATTTTGCAGCCGGAGTTGTGCTGGAAGAGAAAAATTGGCCACCATTTTTCCTATCATTCATCATGATATTGCTAATGAAATTCCGATTCATCTACAAAGATTGCAATATGTTGCATTTTCAACATATTTAGGTGTGTAAGCTTCTATGATGGCTTTTTGCTACATTTTTTTTTGGTTCTGTGCATTGTGCATCTTAGTAGCACTAAACGTGTTATATCATTGACCAAAAAATTGGGGCTATTTTGATGTGAATTTATTTTATTTGCTTTTATTTTAATGAAAGCTATTTGTAGCAAAGTTTTGATTGTTGAAGAACTTGAGAAAGTATAAGATCGAGCCACCTTGACTTTATGCAACTTGAAGATGATCTTTCCACCTTCGTTCTTCACAATTATGTGGTATTTGCTAATCCATCTCCTTCATGAAGCAAAACTTGGTGGACCGATTTTCTATCGGTGGATATATCCTATAGAGAGGTGCTAATTTATTTGCAAAGTTTTCATTCATTCATGAATATACCTTTAATTACAACTTTTGATAATATTGTATATCGTGTTTAGGTTCCTATGCAAATTGAAGTCTTATTGTCGTAATAAGCATTATCCAGAAGGATCAATTGCTGAAGGTTACTTAGCAGAGGAGTTTATGACATTTTGCTCTAGATATTTAAAATATGTTTGTAATAGCCCGATTTTTAGTGGTGTCAGAAACAGTGGTTTGAGACCACCAAATCTGGCGAGTGAGCTCGTAAATTTTATTATTTAATATTTACGAGTCAAATATGGTTTTAAAAAGATTTTAGAATTGGTAATTTATGATTTATAATGAATTATTAGGTTCGAGTGGTAAAATCCTAAGTCAAGTGGTTTTAGAAAGTGAGGTTTCGGGACCTCGTTTCTATAAATTGAGCCGTAAATATTTTTACAAATATTTACGGAGTGGCATTAAGGTGTTATTAAAGTTTCGTTAAAAAATTTTAACGTTTCGATAGTTAATTAATTAAAAAGAACTAAATTGTAAAAAATGTAAAATTTAATCACAATTTGACTAAATGGGTAATTGATAAAGGAAAAAGGGATATAAATAGTAATTAAACCATGGTCAAAGTTTCCAAGCGGTGGTGTTATGATTGATTCCACTAGCTTTTGGATTAATTTTTCTTTTAGTCCTAATAAGTTTGGGATTAAATTGTAAATAAGTTTATTTAGTTAGAATTTAATTAAATTGAAGGACCAATTGTGAAATTAAATTTTCCTTTGATGGTAATTGTGCCATATATTTATGTGATGGAGAAATATGGGCATAGATTTGGTGTTTTAAATTAATTATTAACCAAGGGTAATATGGTAATTTGATAAATTAAATTAAAATAAGTAAAATGAAAAGGAAGAAAGATATTTTGGTACTTATCATCTTCTCCAAACCACCAAAACATCATGGCAAGAAGAACCAATGTTTGATCATGCTTTAATTCATGCATAGTAAGCCATCTTTCACCCGTTTCTTTTAATTTTTATGTTTTTGAGATCGTTACAACTAGGTCCAGTTAACCCATACCTTCGATTTTGAAACTGTTATAGATTTTGGATGTTTCCATTGATTAATCTATATGAATTTTGATGCTAAATGATGAATTTAAGATATTAGTTGTTATTTAAAAGTATTTTGTTAAGTGATTTTGATAAATTTTCTGATTAGGGACTAAATTGTTGAAATAATATAAATACAAGGGTTTGTTGTGAAATTATTACAAAAATGGGCTGTATATAATGCCATGAATGTTCGGCTAGCTTGGATTTGTAATTAAAATGGTTAATTTGCATGTTTTGGGTTAGGGACTAAATTGAATAAAAGTAAAACTTTAGGGCAATTTTGTAAAATTTCAAAAATAAAAATTGCATGAAATGAATTTTTATTGTCTAAATTAATATATTGAATGAAATTATTAATTTAGATCAAGATCGGGTGAAAAATCAAGGAAAATAGAAAATTACCAAAATACCCCTAAACTTTGGTATTTCTACAATTTAGACAGGTAAGTTCGTGTAACAAAAATTGTATATTTATATAAATTGAATGTTATGTATGTGAATTGTGTAATTTTCATGTATGAAAATCAATCACATATTCGACAAATATTAAGTCCCATTTGAATAAATGAAATTCGAAGGATACAGGGTTCCCAATTGGTTGTGATCCTGCATGTGTTGTGGATACACCACAGCTCTTACGAGCATCCTGATATTTGGCTCTTACGAGCTTTCCGTTAATAGCTCTTCAGAGCATCCCGATTTGGTTGTGATCCTACATGTGTTGTGGACACACCGCAACTCTTATAAGCGTCCCGATATATGGCTCTCCAGAACTTCCTGTTATATGGTTCTTGCGAGCTTCCTGTTTATGGCTCTTATGAGCTTCTCGATAATTGGCTCTTCGGAGAGCTTCTCGATAACTGACTCTTATGAGCTTCCTGATTAATGGCTCTTCAAAGCTTCCTAATATTGGCTCGCTTGAACTTTCCGATTATGGCTCTTATGAGCTTCTTGTTATATAGCTCGAATGAGCTTCTCATTATATGGCTCGAAAGAGCTTCCCGTTTACATGTGTGCAAGAGCATACCTGTATATGAATTAATGAATTACAAAATCGTACACTTTGTGTTCTACCCGTGTATCTGTCGATATTTAAATGGTTCAACAAGCAAAGTTCTGGTATGAGATGATCTAAATTCGAGACGAATTATTACGAAAATAAATTTGAACTGTATGGATATGATTTGTACATGTTATATGGACACGTAATGTGGAAATTATATGTATATGGAAATTTGATTATTATTGAGCTTATACATGTTTCTTGATATTTATCTGAAATACATGGAAATTATGGTAAATGATATATTGATATAATGAAATGAATGATATATATTTATGAAGAAACGGTAATAGAATGATATGTATCACGATACGTACATATATGAATATTTTTGATATGGCGATACAAGGAAATTATGTAAGTTGAGACGAGTAATAAACTCAAGTGTGACATTTCGAGAAAATAAATTTATCAATGTTGAATTTATATGAAATATGTACAAGTACGCTAATAAGTGTTGTTGTTGATGCTTAGGCAAGTGCCAAGCTATTGGTTGAATGGTAATATGTTATTTATATGATGCACTGAAATGGTAAGTACTCAAGAGAAAATATGCTAGTGCTCATGAAAGAGTGGTAAGGTTTAAGTTATGCAATTTCTTATGAAATGACTTATCATGTGATTAATTCGAAAAAGGCTATGTTTAAATGCACTAGCTTGTGGCTATGGTTGAATAATATATTTATGACTGGTATGTTATGCATATGGAATGAGTGTGGAAAGTAAAGAAATACAAATGAAAATAAAGAAATTTGGAAGAGTTAAAGTTTTTTAAAATCCTACTATGCTAGGAATAATATGTATAAGTGATGTTGTGGATTTATTCACCTTATGAGTTATTGAATATAACTTCACAAGTATTGCGGTATCAATATTGGATTATTCTTGATATGTATAAATTTCATATTTGAAATGGATTGATATAATTAAAGTTTATACGAGCTTACTAAGCATTCATTGCTTACGTAGTTGTTTTCCTTTACTTTCCAGATTATCGGAAGCTCGATCGGGTTGGAAGCTTATCAGAGATATATCACATTATCCATTAGTTCTATCAGTACTTTCGAATGTTTTGATTTTGGTTATAATGACATGTATAGGTAATTTGGTTAATGTTGGCATATATGTATTTTGTTGAGATTAGCCTCTTATTTGGCTTGTGTTTTGGCACATTTTGGTTTGTGCATATTTGTCTTATATGGTTGATGTTTGGTTTGGTTTATAGGTGTATGGTGAAAGGTAAAAAGTTAGCTAAATGTGCATTTTATACACGTGATTTGGAATGTGATGAATTTTTTTATGAAATGGTACCTTAATATGTAAGGTATATATATCTAAATATGTTAGTATTTGAAATACATTTTGGCACCAAATGGTATGTTTTGGTAGGTAAGTGACTTGGTTTGAAATAAAACAAATTAGCTTGGTAAACCTTGGGTACAAAAATGCATATAAGTTAGTTATACATATGAATATATTGAATGCATGAATACACTTATTTTGACTTCTTTTAGATGCCTAATTATGACTTGTTGATATACGTAACGTTGATTGTAGGTTGATACCAAATTTGGTGAGAAATATGGTTTGTAAAATGACCTATTTTCGTCCACACAACGTGTGTTTCAGCTGTGTGTGACACACGGCCAGGTAACACAGCCATGTGTCCCTTGTATCTTTTAAAAGAATGCAAGTCAGTGAGTTACACTGGTGTGTCTCTTGGCCGTGTGAGTCACATGGCCTAGTCACACAACCGTGTGACCCCTGTAGTGTTAAAAATATTAAATGTTTCTAAAAAATGTTTTGAGTACCCGGTTTAGTCCCGACTTGTTTCTAACATGTATTTTGGCCTCAAGGCTCACATGAGGGACAATATGATTGATTTTTATTGATTTCTGATATGATTGCTAAATTATATGAAATGTCTATGATATGATCTGTAAACTCTAGTAATGTTTCGTAACCCTGTTTCGGCAACGGATACGAGTTAGAGGTGTTACAAAGTTGAAAAAAGACTAAATAGACCAAGTAGAAATGCTGGGCTCACTAATCATAACTTAGCTAAAATTTATCTATTTCGAAGTTATGGACAACTAACCGGTAAAGTTGAAATTGCACACTTAGATGATAGATTTTGGGTACAAGCACATCGATATGTTCTTTTTCACCACGATTCAATTAAACCATTACGCAAGTTTTAGAATTTGATAAATATTCATCTTTTTCATTTGTTTATTTTCTAACCAAGTAATCAACTTTTTAACGTAGTGAGTTTAAACAAGTCTTGAGATCTCGTTCAAACTCTCGAAGATTACAACATCGAGAGATTCATAAGTTATTCACAGAATCTTTTCATGAATGGTTAGGGCAGACGGTATGCAACTGAAGCTTTCAATGACAAAAAATAATGTTTCCGTATAATATTATAATTAATCAATTTACTTTCAATTCAATAGGTTTGGAGTGGAAAGGACGTCAATAAAGAAGTTAAATGACTTTCTCAAGGTCCGAATAGAGTAATAAAATGATATAATGCATTCCTCATCAATGGATTCAGGTTTCATACAAAATCTTGCAAAAGTTTGAAGAGGACTCAAAATTGTGGAATAGTTGTTAATTCTTCAATTACAAGTTATGCTAGTGCTAGAGATAGTAATCCTGTTGAAGGAAATGTGGAGTATTATGAACTTCTTACGGACATTATTGAGTTGGATTACTATGGCAAACGGAAGGTTGTCTTATTTCAATGTGATGGGAAGATGCAGTTAGATTTTGGAATTCAAAGAAATGAGAGGAATTACGTACTTCCAAACTCTTATAATTATTTCGGTTTATAGTATTTACTATATACGTAATAATAATTTCATAATATAGGATCGTGAGGGAGTTGGAACTACAAGTAGGCAAAAAAAATTCACGCATACAGCTGGGTCGAAAAGTTTTGCTTGTGTAGCTGATGACGAGGTATTTTGGATTTATTAATTGTGTCAAATATTAATTACTTTCTACTAAATAATATTTTTCCTACTATATTGTAGGAACTGTCTTCTGGTAAAAAAGTTAGACGCCTTCAACTCTTTGACATTACACATAGAAAGAAATATAGATCTCCTATGACTACTAAAGCTGCAGAAATTATACTATATTTACTTAATAAAATTTGAATTATTTTAAATATTTATCATGTTTAATTATAATGGTTTAATTCGTCGCTTGTAATGAAAATAATTCCAAGTTATGTTGCATTTGCTTGATTATATATTTCATTTCTAACTTCTTAATTGATCTATTAGGAGAAACTAAAGGATAAAAGGGCGAAGTATGAAGCTATGGCTTCAAGTGATAGCTCTGCTAATATGGACGGCATTGATAACCGAGTTATTACTGAGGTTTTGGGCCCTGAAAGGTATAGCTGGGTTCGATTTCAAGGATCTTTCGTTAGCCCAACCCAATATTTGGATCCAGCTCGTAGCAATACATGCCTTTGGCGAATTAGGATCAAGCTGAAATTCAGAGGTTAAGAACCAGATGGCTCAGATGCAAGCGAGCACAATTGAGCAAATTGCTCAACTTAAAGCAAAGGCAGGATCGAGAGAAGTAGAGGCTAAAAGAAAATATGATGAACTTCAGCTACAACTTAAAGCGGAGGCAGCAGCGAGGGAAGCAGAGGCAGCAACAAGGGCATCAGAGGCAACAAGAAAATATGACGAACTGCAGCTACAACTTCAAAATATGATGAAGATCTTTCAGCAGAATCAATCGCAGAATCTTCCATCTTAGACTTTTATTTTCTTATTCTGAGAATATCTTAACAATATAACTTTTGAATATATTTTGTTATTTCAATTATTAATTTAGATCATATACATATTTCTTTCGTGATAGTATCATTTAGATTTGAAATTTTTTGTTGGATTTGAAGTTATAGGAAAATATGTTAAAAATTCAAGTTCTATATGAAATAAAATGGGTTGGTAAAATTTGTTAATGTTAGTGGTGTTTTCCCACAAACGCCATTATAGAACATGATCTTTAGTAGCGATTTTACTACAAACGCCGCTAAAGAACATGATCTTTTGTGGCGATTCTAGCTACAAACGCCACAACATGCTCGACTCTTTTGCGTCGTTTGTAAAAAAAAGCGCCACTAAAGATCATATTCTATAGCAACGCTTTCTCACATAGACACCGTAAATTTTAGCGGCGCTATCTATATAGGGCCAAAAAAATACCTCTAAAAACCTGTTTTGTTGTAATGAAAGATCATGGAGGCCCTTATACTAGGAGTTAAATTGCATTTTGCCTCCTCTATTAAAAAAAATGAGCAAATTAGTCATTGTACATTATATCAAAGAGTAAATTGGTCCTTTTGTTAAAAACTTCATCCATTTGTATTATTACAAACTAATCTTTGTACGTTGACATAAAGCATACGTAGCTCATTATGTGTTATTGTTTGATTATTTCGTCCAATTTTAATAATAAAATGAAAATATTAACTAAAAAAACTAACTTGTTTCTTACTAATGTTTTAGGTAAAAAAAATGGAAAATATAATATGACTCTCCATAATACTTTTTCCTCAAAACTTAGAAAGAGACTCACCTAATGCTCCAAGGCTCCCTATGAGAACTCGTGTCCCCCACCAAGGAAAATAAATACTAATATAATAATATTGTAGTAAAACATCAATTCCATCTCTCAAATAGAAATTTGAACGAAATTTTAAGTCATATAAAACTTTTTATTTAAAACCATAGATTTTGGAAATGCTTATTTATTGTTGAAAATTTAATTTAAAGATTTAAAACTCTCAATAAATAATTTCCTCGTTCGTATCTTTGGGTGAATTAATAAAAAAATGCCGTTTTTTTAATAAAAAAATATTGGATTAGGCCAGTTTTTCAAAATTTATTAGATTAGATTGATTTTAGAGAGAGAAGGAAAACGCGTTCAGCTCGACGAGTTTTCAACGAATTTGACAAGAAAATTTTTCTAGCTGGACATGCTTTCCTTTTGAGTCAACAAAGTTGCCACTCAGCCATAAGATATCTTGAGAATCCGGGATAATATTTTTTGAACATTTTGGGTCAACCTCCACCTACCGTAAACTATAAGTGACTAAAACTCGATTCAATTTGAAAAAATAAAAAAAAATATAAATTTCGAGTTAACCAAATCGAGTAATTCGAGTTTGGATTTCAAATTGAGTTAAATTTTACAATTCGAATAATTGAATCATATATTGGTATAAATACCCTTTTGGTACTTGTCAATTTTGAAAATTACCAAATTTGTCACAAAATAATGACAAAAAAATTAGAATAAATTCTAAATTTAAAAAAATTATTTTAAAACTCAAAATATTTATAACAATTCTAAAATTTATATTTTTAAAAATATAAATATTATAAAAATTATAAAGAATATATAAAATATTAAAATTAAAATTTTCTTAAAATAATAATTTTGGGGACTTAAAACAAAAACCCTATACCTTAAACTTTAAAAACCCTTACAAACCCTAAACAAAAACCCTTAAAAAACCTAAAATCTTATCCTTAAAAAATCCAAAAAAATCACTAAAAAAAGCCCTGGAGAGAGTGTGTGAAACGCACTTTGTTGACTGAGGATGAAAATGTGTTCGGTTGAAAGTATTTTCCTGTCAAATTTGCGGAAAACATGTTCAACTAGAAGCGTTTTCTTCCTCTCTCTCAAAAATTTTAAAAAATTGACCTAATATAATAATTTTTATAAAAAACGGTATTTTTGGGTAATTCACACTGCATTTTCGTCCTAACTTCGTCCCGATGGACTTGAAGAGTTTTGTTTTTTCAAGAAAACTAAAGTAAATACATGGCCAAAGAACATTGGCTTCTAATTTGGATTTATAGCACATTCTTGTTAAAAATCATATAAAGTGAATTGGTAGATGGACATTGACAGCATCTTTTGGACTTTTCTGACACCATAATTATTATGAAAGAAAAAGAAAAGGTAAATTATATAATTAGAATTAATGATCTAATTATTAATGTATTTTTGTTTTAGTCACTAAATTATAATTTTTTTTTTATTTTTATAACTATAGTTATCGTTGTTTTTATTTTCGTCATCTCCATTAATGGAAGTGTTATTTTGCTTTTATAATTGATATAATTACATAGAAAAAGTAACATTTTGAGAATTTAGATTTGGATTTAAAATAACAAATCCATGAATTTATTGATTGTCTATCTAGTAATAAATTTGAAAATTCATGCTTTCTATAATTTTAAATATGTATTAGATTGAAACTCAAATAAATTATTATTACAATAGATAAAATCTAAATTCACATATTCCAAACAGTTAATTTTAAAATCTACAAATCTTTAAAAATGAATATAAGGGTGTGATAATATTTATGTTAAGGGGCTTGTATAATTTTCAGTTTTTCTACTAGGTCTCCTGACCTTCAAAATAAAACATCAAGCTGCTTGGCCTCTTCCTCAAAATATCCAACTTCATAAATTAGCATATAGACAAAATGGGTAAATTCGTCAATCATTATTCAAGTTGCCATAATATAATTTCAACCAAGTTTCATTATTTACGTTTGGTCGTCCTTTTTAATAATATTATTTTCAAAATTTAAATGTTTATTGTGCATATAATGTATCTTACTATTGTACCCAACACTTGTTGGTATCTTAGACAAATATTTAATGATGTACCTATTGGCTATTTCCATAAAGGAAAATTTGTTTAAATCTTTATTTTATTTGATTATTTTAGTCCCTATACTTTCTAAATTTAAAATTTCAATCCTCACCAAACAATGATTGTTAAATTCATTAAGTAAAGTTCTGTTATTTTCAAAATATAGTGTGCCAAACATATTATCCTATGTGTCATGTCATGATAGCTTATTATTTCCACATATTACTCACTAATAATTTAATTAATGGATTATCGACTACCATTTACATTAAAACTGAAATTTCAAATTTTCAAAAAAATAGGGACTTGGAATGATCCAATTGGAGAAAATGAACTAAATCAAGAACTGCACACATAGTATAGGACTAGTAATTGAATTTAACCAAACAAATTTAGTTGTTACTGTTTCGGCCAAGACTAAAATTTACCAATTAATAAAATATATGGGCTAAAATTGATCAAATAAAAGTACAAAGATTAAACTAGCAGAATTTAACAAAAAAAAAAATCCCCCACCAATACTTGACAATCCAAAATTGCACTGTAAAAATGGAGTGGAAAGAAAACTTTATTTCTTGGGGAAAATCTAATGTTGAAGCAGAAGATGAATTATAGAATGGATTTGGTAATACATCCAACTTTCAAAATTTGGAGAACTAGTTTTAATAAGAGCCAATTTCGGAGACTGCGGGAATGAAGAGTTAGAATCTGGAGAGAAGCGAAATCCAACAAAATGCTCTTTTTCAAGTTAAAACTACAATGCATTATATGCAAGCATATGACGGAGGAATTATGGACCACATCATGCACGGATTTGTTTTATTTTCTTAATTTTTTTTATTTTTGGCGTTTTATGCTGTATATATTTTAGCCTGCCTTTATTATACATGCCCAGGTATTTTGTAAGTCAATCCCCTTTTCTAGAGGACTTGTTGGCATAAGGATTACCACAAAGTCCGATCTAGATTCATTCCTCACATTAATCACTTCCCATGCATAATAAAACTTTCACAATTCTATCACCGACTACTTACATAATGGTCCAATCACATATCATCGCATCTTAATAAGACACTCTATTATTATACCATCAACTTTACAAAAGTAGGTATCTACTTAATGGGGTTGATGTCGAGCTTTCACTCCTATCTAAGGACTTTCCCACTAGCAAAGAAGGCTAGACTTCTCCACGCACATCAATAATTCACTCCAATTCTTCAGAGAACCCCCGTTAACACACTAAAACTTCCACTAGTGACTTTCGACACTTTATGCGAAGCACCTCCAATCATCATCCTAGCCTTTCACACCGACAAGCATGATGATGCCACCAAACTCTATACCAACTTCCGATAATACATGGAACTACGAATCTTCAAACCCAACTTGAAAACAAAAAACAAATCCATCCCCAACATGAAAATTATTTGCCACTTTAGAAGGCACTAAGAGCATAAAACGGTTAGGTACAACGTATATCAGCTTGGGCTGGTTGATTTTACAAGTCATTTATTATAAAAGATAACATTGAAATTGAATAAAGAGATGAGGGCTTTACCCAATTACTTTTTACCCTATTAAGACAACATAAGCTATATATTGTACACTTACTATAACATTCCAATAAAAGTAAACTAGAATGGGAAACCAAAAGCTAAAACTTACTAGAGATCATGACTGACAAGTATAGTTAATTCTTTCTTCATATGCTTCAAAAGTTTTCACAACATTTGAATGTGCTTTCCACTCAAAGGTAGAGAAATCTAAACAAATGAACTACTTATGTTAGTAACTCAGAGAGTTGTGCCTTCAGCTAAAGGAAAAGACCAAGAAAGAAAAAGAAATATAACAACAATCAGTGACCTTTGTTATGAATGGAGTTGAATTAGGTCAACTAGTGATGTCCCCTTGAATGTATATGAAGCTGGGTACGCTATGAAATGATGATTTTTATTTTGGCAATTAGCTAGTCTCCTCTCTCTAAGGTTGGGAATTAAGCTAAGCTTTGGTTGTAACCGATAATATCTTATTCTAGAGTAATTTAGCAACACAACGTCGATATGTCCGGGTGGTTAAGGAGACGGACTTGAAATCTGATGGGCACTGCCCGCGCAGATTCGTACCCTGCTGTCGACGAATTTCTTGTACTTTTTCTTTGAATGAATTAAGTTAATCTGATGTCTAAAAGACAGGGAAGGAATCTTACCTTGAAGATCAATAGGTTCCTTTTAATTAAAGTTGTAACTACATCATTTTGGTTCCAAGAGTTTCCAAAGCCATTTCTGATCTGTAAAATAAATATATGAAGGTGACTAATTAATTATATAGACTAAACATGATATTAAATCAAGAGTTTCCAAACCAATTAGTTTTGAAAATATCCATCATATCTTTGGTTTTGAATGCAAGCATTATTTTTAAGCACTTAATCTCTGTAGTGTCGAGAACTCTTCACGGTTTATCCTTTTATGCCTAACTGAATCTCGTTAGGAATATAGGTAACATGGTTTATTGATGGTAATATGTTTCTGTCGTGATATTGTATTGTTGTTCTATCCATTTCTGGGAAGATATATAGTTAGCTGCATTAATATCTTTATTCAACCAAGTCTAAAGAATGCCTGTTGTGTTTTAGACCATGGAGAGTGTCAATAGAG
Source organism: Gossypium raimondii (assembly GCF_025698545.1). Taxonomy (NCBI): domain Eukaryota; kingdom Viridiplantae; phylum Streptophyta; class Magnoliopsida; order Malvales; family Malvaceae; genus Gossypium; species Gossypium raimondii. The sequence goes on from NC_068567.1 coordinate 19,365,250, forward strand.
GATTAAACCACATGTTAAAAGCAATGATGAGAAGATTTAAGACTTGGTTGTTGAAAATCATTTTACTTGGATTTTTTTGGGGGTTAAATCACTATTTAAGATTTAAACTTAACAACTTTTTTCACATTAAGATCTAAACTCTTTTTTTTGTCAAGTCCTAAACTCAATAATTGTTTTCACATTGGGGCTTGGACTTGACAACTTTTTTCACATTGGGGTTTCTAATTTATTTTGGTCCAAATTAGGCCCTAAACTTGACAATTGTTTAACACTGGGGCCTAAACTTGCCATTTGTTCTCACATTAAGGCTTGAACTTTAAGGTCTTCAGGAATTAACTTTGATAAAAAAAAGTTGAACTCCCAATGAGGAAATATTTGCCAAGTTCAAGGCCTAACTTGAATAAAAGAAAAGTTTAAACCCCAATATAAAAATAATTGTAAAGTTCAAGGTTTAACTTAGGTTAAAAAAATTCAGGCCCCAATATGAGAAAAATTGCTTTCGCAGAATTCTTATACGATTTCATTTTGTTTTCTTTCCTTGTTAGGTTGTGCAGTCCAAAGTTATTTCCTGCAACGGTTTTGATCTTCCGGTTATTGTACTTTGTAAGCAATTCGCCATTGAATCTAAACAATTATTATAACCTTCTCCACAATAATTATACACCTAATGTCATTCAACACCCTACATCGTGGCACATAACAAAATAATGGAGAACAGAACAAAAATGAAGGAGATTGAACTAAGGGGCTTGAACATCAAACCTTCCTTGCTTCTAGTTAAAGTGCTTCACAAATTTACCAATTTGATATTCTTTGCCTGTAAAAGTAAACACAATAACATTACACATAATTTACACACAGGCCCACCAAAGCAAAGAACTAAGCATTTTTAAAACTATAACATGGAATCAATTGAAACCAATGTGATATGGATAAAATCAAGAAAACCCATTTCTTATTTGTCTTGGTTATACTTGATACAAAATTAAAAAAAAAAAAAAAACTAAATTGCATTCTCTAACTCACCGCCAAGAATCCAAAAACACATCATAGAGAAAAACCCAACTTGTATTTCTCTATTTAAAGCAACACCAATGGCATGATAAAGAGAAAGAAATCCAAGAACAACCCAAAAGAGAGAGCAAAAGAACCAAAGAAAATCAAGAATGAAGCACTGTTGAAGAGCATATTTGTAAAGGAGTTGGAAAAAGGCAATAAAAAGCTGAAGGCATAATTGGCGGATGTTATGCTTTTTCTTTCTTTTGCAATATTAATTTTCTGAGATAGAAGAGTACACGTGAATGAATAAAGAAGAGACTGGTATGGAAGGAAATGTTTTTCTGTTAATTCTATTAAGGTTTGGTTATATTAGTTGTAGTAATGCGCAACGTTTTGATTAAAAAATGTTGTCAAAATGGTGCCTAGATATTAATGTTTAGTTTGGGTAAAAATGCCACGTTTCATGTATCAACCTTTTAATGCAACTGTGCATATGGGGAGGGGATACGACTGTAGAATAACAACTTGTAAACCAACGCATAACCATTGCTGAATTTCACCTTTAAACAGAAAGATCAAATGGAAATTCAGTTATGAAATCAGTGAAGGAGTTTCCTGCTTATTCTCTCTCATTCTCCACTCATTCTTCTTCCTCTTCTATGTTATTTTCTCTTCTCTTCAATCTTTCGTAAAAAAGGTATCAAAGCTGCTCGATCCTCCATGGCCGATGAAGGAATCACAACTCGACTTCAGAAGAAGATGGGACATCTTCAACAGGAGGTTGCCTAACTTCAGGTGGAGCTTTTTCAATAGGACACCAAGTTCGAATCTCGCTTGAAGGAGCTCAAAGATAAGTTTAGAGGGGAGATCAAATCTGAACTACAAACCTTGTTCGAGTAGTATTTGGGGCACCCACCTTCTGTGTCTACCACTGGTACTCCTCCAGACAAGGAAAGGGGATCCTGGGAGATCCCCCACTTGGCTTCTCTCCAAAAGAGGCCATGATTGTTTCGCCAATGACGGATCTAGTGTGCATGGGAACACCTTCTCACACTTGTAGTGTGGAAGCACCACTAAGACCTTACAAACTTAAATGTTGACTGATTTCGGAGGTTGGTGGTCTAAGTTGGAACAGTACTTTGAAGCTGAAAGAGTCCTTGATAGTGCCAAAATGAGAACAATCATGCCGCACTTGGAAGGGAAGACTCTTGACTAGCACCATTTCTGTACACAGAGGCAAGGAGGGTTTCACTTACTCACATGGGACAATTATGCTCGAGGTTTGAAAAAGAGATTTGGATCTAGCTCATTCCTTGATCCTATGGCAGAACTGGTCTCACTTAAGCAACAAGGCTTAGCTGATTAATTTCATGATGCCTTTGTAAGTTTACTCAACCAACTCCACTTACCTGAGAATTATGCTTTAAGTATCTTCATTAGTAATTTGAAAATGGAGATTGAACAATACCTACACTTATTTAAGCCTAAAACTCTAGTGGAGGGATTTCTAATAGCGAGGCAGGTTGAGGGTACTCCAGTGCACCATCCAAAGAAAAGCCTTCAGTTGGGGGTGGAAGGTACTCACGTTTACCAACTCTGTTTCCTACACCAAAAATTCATATTAGTGGGAATTAGATGACTACTCCTAGAGGGCCTTCTTTTATTGCCAATGGTCAGAAGGGGCTTACTAAATCTTTGTCACAAACTAATATGGAGGATAGGAGAAGAAAGGGCCTATGCTTTTGGTGTGCAGCCAAGTACACATCCGGGCACAAGTGTATGAAATCTCAATTATATCAACTCTTATTAGATTCGGACCCGGAGAACTGGGTTAAGGGCGTTACAAGTTAAGTTTTGGAATAAGCTTATACTAATTAGGTATGAAATATGTGGTAAGATTGCATGCTTGAAATGATCATTTTAGGCACTTTTACATTAGTGTCTAGAGACATCAAGAACATTGAGACCATAAGAACAAATTTTATCAATTGGGGTATTACACTAGCCAAGGTCTTGAGATTGACCTTATAAGTCTCGAGACAATTTAGCTTTAGTCTTGAGACAGAGTGACCTCTATCTTAAGACAAGGGCACATCAAAGCTAAAATAGATTTGCCTTGTTTCAAGTCTCGAGACAAGAACCCCTTGTCTCGAGACACCCAAACACCGAACCTAAAATACAAAAACAAGGGAACATTGCCTCGAGACATAAGGGAAAATGTCTCGAGACAAAAATCCCTCTTTCTTGAGACATGTAAACATCAAAACTAGGGGTTTGGACAGGGTAGACATGTCTTGAGACTAGATCTCCATTGTCTCGAGACACATTGCTAAATTTTATGAATTTGAGTTAGTTTCGACTCCTAAATCCATATTTGACCTCGTTTAATCTTGAATTTCTTATAACAAGATCATCTGACATTCATTGAGCATGTACATGTGATTTAATTGAAATCATATATGATTTATTTGTTTGAATGTATGTTACTAGTAAAATCATATACTATACATGTTTACATATAAAAATTGGAAATGAATGAGATTTATTATGTTTGTAATCTAAAGTTTATTTATTAAATAAACTAATTTAGTCTGATTAACTCTAGAAACGGATGTGATATCTCGTATTTGGATTTGGTGATCGAGTCGGGTATGAGGTGTCACACAAGTGGACTTCAAGCCCACATACCAATATTTCAAGTCCAATTCCACTAATTGAGCCCAATTTCCTTATATCATGATTAAAATGGTCCGTAAAAAATTATTTATCAAATATGTCATCTAAATAATATTTTTCATCCCTTAATATTGGAGAAATGACCAAATTACTCTTTTATCACAAAATTACTTTTTTCCTCTTTTCTTCACTTTACACAATTTCTTTACAAAATTAGACAATTTTCAAAACCAAATCTTAAAATTCATTTATAACCTTTAATATGGATTTAAGGACGGTGAAAATTAATCTCCAGCCCTTTCTTAATAAAATTTGGAAAATTTACAATTTAGTCATTGTATTTTATAATTTTTTAATTTAGTCTCAAAAGTGATTTTTGCCTCTCCAGCACATAGTCTAACGTGTTCTTATGCCAAATCATAAGAAATAACTCATTTTTACTATTTTGATCATAATAGCAATTGAGTCCTTTAACTTTAAAAAAATTTGTAATTTAGTCCTTTTGTCAAGTTCTCCCTTCTAAAAATTCTTTTCATAGACTTTTGTCTCAAATATCCAATTGTTTTCGAATTTTTACTTAACCCATTTTCCAATCTTGAAATTTACATCTCTGACACCGATATATCATCATGTGTCAAATCGAAAACTTTGGGATGTTACACAACTATCCTGTAACCTCAAATTTTCGAACAATGTCAAGATGTTATAATATAGGGTATAATCCCATTATGAACACTTTATTAGGTTATCTAAGATTTCAGGCAGAATCAATCATTTTTGACAAAAGTACCCATTGCTTCATACTACTTTATGGCTTATTGCATTGATTGTTGAGGATTTTTTTAAAATGTTATTTGAACGTTTTAAGAAAATGATTTTTTATATAAATTTTGAAATTTGATATTAGAGTAAACCACGAAGTTGAATTTATTTAATTAATAATTTTATTTTATGAAATTATTTGATTAATCTTAATTACTAATTTCTTTAATTGGTTTTATTTTTAGAAATAAATGGTTAGAAATCTATTAATTTTTCAACCCATCACTATTTTGATTTTGGAAAAATATATTATTTCTTTATCAAAATATTGCTCCTTCTACGCATTCGTCATAATTACTCATAATAAAATTTTTTACCACACTGGGCACTAATTTATTGGGATTTTTTTATCTTATATAAAATTTACAAATAAGGCTACAATAGCTTATATTACTAACAAAACCGAAATTGCCACAAATATTAAGAATTTTAAAAAGAACCTAGACGATTAAACCAAAAAAATCCTATTTAATCCTTTCTCTATTATTCACTCAATTTCCTCTCAATTTCCTTCCAAATTTCTCTCAAATCCCTATTTAATCTCAATTTGATCTCAATTTCCTCTCAAATTTCTCTTAAACCCCTATTTTTAAATTATTTTTTAAAAAAATTAATTTTTTTTGAATTTTTTTAAATCGTAAAAATTTGTACGAATTTAGCAATGGCCGGTGATTTGATTCGTCTTGATAACAAGCACATATCCGTCGAACAAATGAAAATGGTAAGTGTTAAATTTATTTTTTAAATATTATTTAAGATTTTTTTTATTTTTATATAATTATTAATTTATTATTTGTTATAAAAGTCTGTAGATCGGATATTGGAATGCTATATCCGTAATATGCATGGTCCTCCATCACCGTTGGTAGAGAATTACCTGCGGGAAGCGGGTTTTTGGCACGTGGCAACGGTAGGCCGAGGATGCAAGTTGGACCCGAAAATTATCAGTGCGTTGATTGAGAGGTGGAGACCCGAGACGCACACATTCCATCTTCCATGTAGAGAGTGCAATATCACTTTGGAAGATGTCAATCTACAATTGGGATTGTCGATGGACGGGTACCCAGTCACCGGTCTGTTCAATCTGGCGATTGGGGAGCGGTATGCTACGAGCTTTTGGGCGCTATTCCGGAGAAAATTAACGGAGGTCGGATCGAGATGGGCTGGTTACGAGACACATTCCTGGATCCGGATGATGATTCAACCGAAGTAGAAAGAATCCAATATGCTCGGGCATACATTCTTCAGATAATTGGAGGTTATCTGATGCCGGACTTGTCACGGAACCTCGTACATCTAAGATGACTGTTGAAACTCATTGATTTTAGAGCAGCTGGTGAATTGAGTTGGGGGTCTGCCGTGTTGGCAACATTATATCGGGAGATGTTCGGGGCGACGCGACCGAGTAAAGCAAAAATCGGAGGTTGCCTGTCACTACTGCAGTTATAGGCACGGTTTCGCTTTCCATTTTTACGTCATCGAGTGGACCACCTATATACATTCCCACTCATAACGAGGTAAATTTTATATTAGATTTTACAATTATTACGTAGATTTTAAAAATAATAGTATGCTAAAAATTTATTTAATTAGGTGGAACCATCCGGCAAGTTATGCTCGATTACCTACCTCTCTTGAAGGCTTCTGTTAGACCAACAGTCGGAAGCACAAATAAGTATTAAATAAAATTGATATTTATTTGTTGAGCTAGTCGATTGGTATTTAGTATTTAGTATTTATTATTATGTATTATGTATATAACTAATATTTCCATCATGTTCATATAGTTTCAATGGACACCATACGAGGATCCAGCAATTCGGGTAGTAATTTCGGATGAGTACCTCCAAAATCCGAACGCTTGGCATGCGAAAGTACCATTGGTCAACTATGCGATCGTGGAGATGCACCATGGTTTAGGATCCATGGCAAGCCGTATTTACTGTCGGCAGAGGAGAGGCAGTGACAATTACGTGTCCAAAGGGAACGACGTGGGCCTTTAAATCCAAGACGAAGGGATGACGATGCAGACCCATCAACGAGGCCCAAACATTCACTCGGCCGATCATCAGCGGCCATTCAATCACCAGGCCCAGCGAGAACACCGACACAGTCACCCGACCCAGCAGTTCAACCGACGATACCCATGACACAGCCTTTTCAGATGATGCTAGATGCGTATCCTAGCCTTTTATGTATCCTAACCCTTATATGTTTCCTTTTCTGAGTCCTATGGCAGGTTGGAGTCCATGGCCCAGTTCATCTCCATTTTTCGTTACGCCGAGTGGACCGTTGATGTATAGGCCAGTATCGTACGAGGGATCACAAGAGGGGCCGTCGGGGAGCTCTTCTTTTTACCAATCCCCTTCACTGTATGGGTTTCAAACAGCTTCGCCGTTGGTGATACAAACACCTCCACAGTCACTATTCTATTAAGGTGGCTCATCGTTCCAACACCGACAACCAGATACCCTACCGAAGGAACCAGAATCGCCGCCGGAGCAACCACAACCCCCGACGAAAGCTGGACAAAGGAGGAATCCAGCGCGTAATTGTCGACGGCCGCCATGTGGCACTGAATCCGGCGGGCACGGAGATTGATTTTTATTTTAATATATTTGTACAAACATTTTGAATATTTGATATTATTTGATGTAATAAAATAGAAATTCTTCTATATTATTTTATGTACTAAAATAGAAATTTACTTTTACATTTTTAATATAATAGAAATTCTTTTAAATAAGGCAATATGTTGAATATTTTTATATTATTTCATTTAATAAAATAAAACGTTGTTTTGAATAAAGTAATTGTAATTTACTTTAATAATTTTAATAAAATAGATTTTCTTTTAAATAAGTCAATACTTTGAATATTTGTACCAATTTTCGATTTAAAAAATATAAATAATACAATGTTTTTTACAATAACGTTCAACTATTGCGATTTGGGCATGATCGGCTTGTATGGCCTGGGTTCCTACACCATCTGCACAACTTATGTTGACTGGCTGTTTATCGGATATCCAATTTTATTGAAAAACCCTAAACTCTAAACCCTAACTTATTTGATTTTTCCTTAAAAACCGTTAACTTAAAAACACCAAAACCCTAACAAAAACCCTAACCCTAATCTGATTTTTAAAATTTTTTAATCAAATTACTCAAGTAACCCTAAACCCTAATTTAATTGATTTTTTCTTAAAAATAATAAACACGAAAACTAATCCAATTTTAAATAATTTTTAAATAATTTAATAGACAAACCCTAAACTAGAGGTGTTCATGGGCCAGGCAAAAAATATGGGAGGGTTCGGGTAAAAATATAGGCCCGAAATATGGGTTTGGGCAAAAAAATGAAGCCCGTTTAGAAAACGGGCCAGGCCTCGGGCACCACTTTTTTGGCTCGAGCCCGGAACGGCCCGGCCCGAATATATAATAAATAAATATTTTTATTCTTTAATTTTAAAATATTTTTAAAATACTTTTTTTATTCTTTTTATTTTTAAAATAATTTTTTGGTGTTTATCGGGCTTAGAAATTTTTCCCGCGCCAGCCTTGGACAAAATTTCAGTCCCATATTTCGGGTAGGGCCGGCCTCGGGCCTAGGAAGCGGTCCAAAATTCTTTTTTGGGCCTGGCCCGAACTAGGCCCTACCAGGCCCATGAACACCTCTACCCTAAACTCTAATCCCTTATTTATTTAATTTTTAACCCTAAACCCTAAACCCTAAACCCTAAAACCCAAAAATAGGCAAAACGCGTCCTTGAGGGAGCGTTTTGCCTCACGTGACATAAAGCGCCCTTAAGGACGTGTTTTATGTCCACGTGGCAAAAAAACTCCTCGTGGACGCTTTCCTATCACATACCCTGACATCGCGCTGACGTGGATGCGTTTTCGGGGAAATAGACCCATTCCGGTAAATAATTATTTACCGGGCCTATTTCGGTAAATTTTAAAAAATAGGGCTTTTATGTGTAATTTGCCCAAATTTATGTTTTCTGTCACTTGATTTAAAAAAATTACAAAATAGTCATTGAAGTATTCGAAAGTTTTCATTTAAATCATTGGGCTGTTAAAATTATTGTTGTATGGCCTTCACTATTCTCATCACCTGCAATAGTCGAAAGCCCTCATTCTCTTTCTCTTTTACGGTTCAATTTTTTCATTAAACAATTTTGAATATCACGAACCAACATCCAAACTACTTTCTTCTTTGCTTTCCGGCACTGATCGTCGGATCAACTTGGATTTAAGGAAAGTTCTTCTACTCGTCGATGGGTACTAACCTACTGTATCGATCGTTGAATCGTTATTTGGAGCTCGCTAATCGGACTTTAAAAAAAACTTAATAGCCCAGTGGCTTAAATAAAAAAAAGTTTCAAATAGTTCAATAACTTAAATCAAAACTTTCAAATAGCCCAATGACAATTTTGTAATTTTTTAAAGTTAAATGACCAAAAATCGTAAACTTACCAATAGTTTAGTGAATTGTGTGTAGTTTACTCTTTTTTTAATAAAATTCTTTACCAATGCCTTGTATCAAAAGACATTCCTGCTTTGAACCCTGTGTAAACGACGTCGCACAATTACCTTACCTTACTAAAACACACCACACCGCCTTGGCCCTTGGTTGCCGCCACTGCTACAACGGACCCTACATGAATGGGAAAAAGATAATATTAAAAATAAAATCCAGTTGCTGTCGTCACCTGAGCAAAACCCGGTGCTTTTTAAATGTAATAAAAATTAAAAATAAAACAAATCCCAATAATTTGTTTGGTTTTGTAGTTGCTCTAATGGCGTCGAGGGAACGAAGCTTCCTCTCTGAAGATATCCCCTTGGATCTCACCGTTGACAAGCAATAATTACATTAACAATCAAAGTATATCCTCTTTTTTTTTCTCGGTGTCGAGCTTTAGTTGGCTTCCCGCGAAATCAAGATCGGTCAGGCTTTTGCTCAAAGTTCAACCGCCACATCGTTTCAATTAGGGCATTCATCGATGAAAATGGAGTTTTAATTTACCTTCCTTTCTTTCTTTTTCTTTTTTTCCCTTCTAGTTTCTGAAAATCTTGAAATGAATTCCGACGTTGATTAGCCAACAGTATCGCGGGACTTTCCGCAGTTCACTTTCGGTATAAAGAAGAATTGCTGAGAAAATTTCGAAGCAGGTAAAAACTTAACAATGTATCCCTCGGTTTTAATTTCTTTTGTTGATTCCTTTAATTGTATGATGAGGTGGACGCCTTCCACTAATTAACTGAAAAAAATAATTACTAAAAATTTCAACCCCAAAAAAATACGTACTTTATTTCCTGATTAAGTATGGTTTTGTTTTTTTTTCCTGCCAGGGATTTTAATTCAAAATTTTGGTTAAAGGCAAGAAATGGCAACACCAGTTGAGCCTCCTAATGGTATTCATTACCAAGGAAAACATTACTATTCCATGTGGAGAACATTATTCGAAATCGACACCAAATATGTGCCGATCAAGCCTATTGGGAAAGGGGCATATGGTATCGTTTGCTCTTCTGTGAATCGCGAAACAGACGACAAAGTTGCCATTAAAAAGATAAACAATGCCTTTGACAACCCTGTTGATGCACTGAGAACTTTGCGTGAATTGAAGCTTCTTAGACATCTTAGACATGAAAACGTGATTGCTTTGAAAGATGTTATGATGCCAATTCATAGGAGAAGCTTCAAGGATGTTTATCTAGTTTATGAACTTATGGATACGGATTTGCATCAAATTATTAAGTCTCCCCAAGCTCTTTCAAATGATCACTGTCAGTATTTCCTCTTCCAGGTATCTACCATTCCAATCCCTTTGCAAAGGCATCTTACTGGTTTGTTTTGCTGTTTAATTTGATTAATATGTATAACTGTTCTGCTACGTGGCATTGCATTTGAGTTTAATATAAAGGATCAAGAAATCGAATGGTCCGTGTTTACAACTGTTAAAATTTTGTCTGTGGATGTATTAACAGAGCATTCCTCGGCATGAATTTTACGTCAAACTTCATTACGTTTTGCTTAAAAATGAAGATTAGGCAAAGAAGCAAGAACCTAAATGGTCAAATTTGAATGTGTATTCCCTGGATGCTATGCTGTGGAATTTTGCATTACTAGTATACTACCATATCATGTACATTATAGTTTTATGCCTCGGAACCTATGTGTTTAGATGGTTTATGCACTTTCCTTTCTGTTTGTTTTCTAATCAACGTATAAGTTCACTGTCAACATGTTGTATTCATTCTTAACACCGTATTGAATATTGATGGAGAAAAGCGTTTGTTCATACTAATTGATGTCCAATGCTTTAACATGTCTAGGCAACAGTTAGGGACTGACATAATGGGAGCTAGTTGGTTTTAGCTTTTCAGACAAACATGTTCTAGGCCTTCTACCTTTCTGGCATTATGTACTGGCCTGATATTGCAAGCATGGTTATTACTTTCATCACTAATATATCTGCTAGGCTTATCGATCGATAAGCTTTTATGCAAAGGCCTATTATTTTAAAAATTGTTTTTACAAGGAAGCATTGGTCACTTTCTCTCACTTTTTTGGGCATGAAGAGATTTCTAGCATTTGTAGACAGGAGTTTTATGTAGTAATTGAGAAAATTATGTGAGGGATGAAGTTTTGGAAATTTGCATTAAAGCTTCTATTGTGATAATGATAAAATATTATGAAATTTTTGTATCTCATTCTTCTTTTTTGCAGTTACTTCGAGGTTTGAAGTATCTTCACTCAGCAAATATTCTCCACCGTGACCTGAAGCCAGGAAATCTTCTTATAAATGCAAATTGTGACCTTAAAATTTGCGACTTTGGATTGGCACGCACTAGCAATGCCAAGGGTCAATTCATGACAGAGTATGTTGTCACTCGCTGGTACAGGGCCCCTGAGCTTCTCCTTTGCTGCGACAACTATGGAACATCCATCGATGTGTGGTCTGTTGGATGCATCTTTGCGGAGCTTCTTGGCCGAAAACCCATCTTCCCTGGTACAGAGTGTCTCAACCAACTTAAGCTGATCATCAACATACTTGGCAGCCAGAAGGAAGAGGATCTTGAATTTATAGATAACCCCAAGGCAAGGAACTACATTAAATCACTCCCATATTCCCATGGAATCCCCTTTTCTTGTCTTTATCCAAATGCCCATCCTTTGGCAATTGATTTACTGCAAAAAATGCTAGTTTTTGACCCTTCAAAAAGGATTGGTGTAACTGAAGCACTCCAACACCCTTACATGGCACCCTTGTACGATCCCAACCGCAATCCTCCAGCCCAAGTGCCAATTGATCTTGACATAGATGAGGATTTAGGGGAAGAAATGATCAGGGAGATAATGTGGAAGGAAATGCTTTATTACCATCCTGAAGCTGCTAATGCTAATGGTGAGGTGTGTGTCTAATCTTTTCCACATCTTCCTTAAGCACTCTGCAGTCAAGCCTATGAGGCTGTTTTACTACTGACGAGCAGGGTTTTAACCTGGTGGTATTAAGATGCTATATTTATGTCTTTGCTACTCCTTTATGGCTTTAATAATGTTGGAGAAAGGCAGGCAATATGTCTGTTGTCGGCTGTGATGCCTGATATAACTAAATTTTGTACCAATAGCTTATTTAGGAGCTTGAGTTACTTTCTGTGGATGCCTTGAAAAAAAGAAGAAGAATAAAAGTTACATATAAGGGTGCTGCTTGATGTGTCTTAAACTCTGAGTCTTTGAACTTATTTTCATTACATGTAATGTAAATTAAGTTTAGACGTTGGGAGCATTAATTTTGCGGACTTATTTTCTTTCCCCTTGAGCAGCAGTGAATCGATATCTCATAGTAAACTCAAATGTTCTGGCTGAGCAAAACAAAATATAAATAAATAACGACTGACATAATTCCTGATAGTTACATTAATGTTGTATGACCGCTGAACAAGACTTCTCTTATCTATAAACACCAAATGTCTGCTATTTAAGAGATAAAAAAGCCCTGTTTCTATTAAAAGCTATCACAAGGAGACTCGAAATTTGTTTTTAAATCACTGCTCGAAATGGACTTCACAATTTATTTTACATAAATTTTAATACTATATGTTAGTCGATTAATAGGAGTATTAATATTGTAGTACTCTTCTTAGTATTTTAAGTGACATTATTCACTTGTTTGGTTGTAAGTTTCAGAGTTTATTTAAGAGTACATGTTTATTGATTAAGTTTTAGTTTGATTGGTATTATTGTTGCAAGGGTTGTAATTGAACAATATTTGATGAACAGTATGGTTTTTAATGTGAAAGCTGGGGTCAAATTTTAGAAGCCTGAACAATCAACTTAAAATTTATGACTCTTTCTTACAATTTAAGTAGCTTCTTTAAAAGTATCTTCTAGATCAAAGTTCTTGGATTTAAACTAAAATTTCCAACAAGAATTAGATACTAAATCAATGTAAAATAAAAAATTAAGGAACTAAACAAAAGAAACAAAATGTGAAAGACGGATTGATGAAAAGGAAAATAAGACGAATGGCGTTGATGACAAATAGTTGGATAGATAGTTTAGCCTCCTTTGGTGAACTTCCATCAACAAAGAATTATATTGGCATTTCAAAAACCATTACAAATTATTTGTATTAGGTAAGCTGAAGTTATGATGAATCTCCTCCATAATCTTCAAGAATTGAAGCAGTAGTTCTATCAAGAAAATCACAAGAAACTAGTTTTCAAGAAAAAAAACTTGTAATGGTCCTCACCCATCCCAATATATGGCACGAATGGGAAGTGCTGTCGGAGCACTTTAAAACTAAAATCAATTTTTTCTTTTAAATAAAACACCATTTAGTAATCATATAAAATTTCTTTAAGACAATTCTCAATATTTAAGAAAGAAAAAAAAATACAATTTGAAATCATTTTGGGTCATTGAAGATATGTTAGGATCCATTTAAAACGTAAACAAAATATTTGGGGTTTAACGACTTTTAAATTGGAGTATTCAGGGTGGAGGTATGTAAGATTTTACTTAAAATTAGAACTTCAAACATTATAAATAAAATCATAGAAACAATTTGAACATTTTGAAGAATTTAAAATAAATTTAAAACTATTTAAGAATATTTTTTGGTGTTCAGAGGTGCTTGAGACCATATATAAGCTTTGGATGGCTCATTTTTCATAAAACAGTGCGATAACATTTTAGGACCCTAGGTATCAGTATCTAAGGCCTTGAGGTCCAAATCTAGGTCCTTGTACTATTTTGGAAAGCATTTTGCTAAACCGGGTGCGATACTTTTGACAAGAGTACCAAACCTTAGGCCCTTGAAACTGGAAAATTGACTAAAAAATGCTTAAAACATTTCTAAACTTAACCATATCATTTCCATATGTCCCAAAAAATTACAGATCAATTTTAAAATTAATTTAAACTCAAAATACGAAGCAAAAAGCACATTCACGTCAAGTAACGAGATAAAGCTTTAATAATTACATCAAAATAACTTGAATTTCAAATTGAATTATTCAATTTAAGTCCTATTGTACATGCCAATTTCTAATATCTAAAACATCAAAATTAATGATGTATAACATTTAAAGATGAGTGATGCGAATGACTTGCCATCAAATGTAGTAGTTATTTTAGTATAGTTCTGCACGTAAAGATCTTGTTTTCTAGCTATTTTAGTATTTATTATTGTGTTTTCAGTATTTGTTAGTTAGCATTAAATATTAGTAAAACAAGTATTTTTTAACACATTTGTAAGTGTTAGTGACCTATTAGGCTGATATGGGCCTTAAGTAGTTCTAATATGTTAATTTGAGTGTGCAGGATGCTTAATTTAGTGCCCAATGGATGTCGGAACTTGGGATGAGTGTTGCACAAGCTTCCCGAGTCGTTAAAAGATGAAACAGACCCAAGAGGCCATAGAAAGTATGTCGTGTCACGCCATGCAATGTCTATGGCGCGACATAGGACTTGACGTAAGCCCAAGCCCTTCAAGGCTATTTTCGTTTGTACAATAAAATTTACATGAAGACCTAAGACGCGCTGATGACCTAATTAGGGCTTTTAACACTTTTATAAATAAGACCTTAGGGGTTTGATGTAACTAAGTCGTCTTGGACACATCTAAAAACCCGAGTAGTTTAGGATTAGTTTTAGTTTAGTTTTCTCTTTGATTTTCTAAACTCTTTTGTTCTTTTGTCTTGGAATCATTTTTGGTCCAAGTTATTTTTTATAATATCCAAGTATTTCAGTTTATTTTTCTTTGTAAGCAAATATTCTCGTTGTCCCAGTTGAGAGATTTACTACTCTATACTTTCATCGATATCAAACAAGATTATTTCTTTATCTTTTCTCTTTAGATTTAATTGTGTTTATGTACATGTTTATTTCAATTGAGATTATGAATATCATGAGTAGCTAATTCCTTTAGGGGAGATTAACAGAGGATTAAGGGTTTCCTATAGAATTAGTTCGTATAAATTACGCATTCTTAAATCCTAGGTTTGACAACCCTAGGAAGTAATAAAGGTTAAACGAGGTCGGGAGATAATTTTGTCAAGTAAATCGTAATTTATCCTGGTTGAGAAAGTGAGGTCGGGAGATAAGCGAGTATCCGCCAATTAATTAATCAATTAGAGGCTAAGAGGTAATAATTGGTTAGTTATTAGCTAATTCACCTTAAAACTCGAATTTGAAGTTAATTACAACCACTGAAACGAGTTAATCTTCCTAATTGGTTTAATTGATTTAGTTGTTTGTGTTTTATTTTCTCTTATTTATTTTATTTATTTAGTTTATGATATTATCCCTGTTTATTGGTTGTCGTAATATAGTATTTAATTATTACTATTTAGACCTATTATTATAAAAGTGTTTTGAATAGATTTAATTTATTCTCCCTCAGGTACGATCCTCGGAATACTTCCTAGTGTTTCATTGTACACTTTACTATATTACAATTTGACCCGTATATTTGTTGACACTGCTTCTTTATTTCTTATATTTTTGGTGTAGTATTTTTCCGTCAAACGTTCGCATAATTGACGACAGTCAAGTTGTTGGTGTCATTTTCATGGAGGTTTCGACATTAAATCTTAAAATATCTTTACAATTAATAAGATAAATATGAAAGGTAAAGACTATAAATATGATATTTTTATTTCTTTTATTTTTAATTTTTGTTTATTTATTGTTATTTGTTTAATTTCTTTTTTATTTGTAGGTTGTTTATGAACCGAAGCGGAAGCACCCTAATCGAGCCATATCCATATCCTAAATAGATTATTAGATGCTGTCGTTAGTTGATGAACACTGATCCACCCATGGAAATTAATCAACCTTGGGAGAATCCATTGTTCTACGATCCACAAGAAAGACAAGAGAACATTCGTATAGAAGTCCCAATGGATCAAAAGACGTTGTGCGAATACATTTTACTTATACTAAATGCGGTGTGAGGCAGTATCAAAAGACCAACGATTAACACCAATAATTTTGAAATTAAGACGGCCACAACCTAGATGGTTCAGAATACTCTGCAGTTCAAGGGGAACATGATGGAGGATCTGAACCAACACTTGAAGTGGTTTCTACAACTATGTGACACCTTCAAATACAATAGAGTAACCGATGATGCTATGTGTCTCTGGTTATTTCCATTCTCCTTGTTTGATAACGCGGTTGATTGGTTAGATTTGTTAGAACCAAGTTCCATAATCATGTGGGATGATTTAGCGGAAAAATTTCTTCACAAAATTTTCCCGATTAGTAGAACCATTCAGCTTAAGCGAGAAATCCCCAATTTCAAACAATATGAAGGTGAATCCCTGTACAAAGCATGAGGACATTTCAAGTTAATGCTAAGGAAGTTCTCACACCATGGATTGCAAGTGTGGCTTTAAATCCAAATTTTCTATAACGGTGTTGATAGTAACATCAAATCGAGCCTAGATGGAGTAGCCGGAGGATAGATCATGTTCCATACATACGAATGAGCCTATAAGATCATAGATGATATAGCGATGAATTCGTATATGTGGCCTAATGAAAGATTCACGTACAAATTGAAGCCTTCAATGGTATATGTGGTAAACAAAGATGATCGATATCAATAAATCTTAGAGAAGCCTAACTGTTTGGAGTCAACTGTCAAACCAAAGAGAATAGAGCCATGTTTTGAAAACCAACCGAAGGAGGGGAGCTACATAGGAAATAGGGTTGGAAATCCTTATTCAAACACCTATAAAGGTGCCATTCCCGATGAGATTAAAGGACAGGCAAAAGAGGGGCGAGGAAAAATTTATAAGTTTTCTTAATCTATTTGAATCTTTCACATCCCAAAAACTGCATTAGTAGAAATTGGGTTAATGAACCGAGAGTGGTCACATCCAAATTGTTTTTAGATGACCTTAGCATATTTGTTTATAAATAAATATCAACTATAGTGACTAAGTAGTGGCGAAGCCGTCCTTGATGATCTGAGTTTGAATCCCTTCCCTCTCGTTAATTTCTATTTGGTGCAAATTTGTTTTAAACCTTTAGTAAATGTCATCTCATGTTTTTAAATATTTTTTGTTAAAATGATAATAAGGAGTTAAGTGATAAAGTGGTTAAGTGTTTAGTTAGTTTCTTATGGGTCCTAAGTTCAAGTCTCCTTATTAGCTTTCTTTAATTAAATTTTTTTGTAATGTTTCCCATGTGCTATATGTGTTGTCGTCCAACCTAGCTTGCCATAAGAGGAGGAAGATTCTTTCCTTTTCTTTTGGTCAACATGCCTTAAATGAGGAGACCATGATCCTTTTTTCACTCTAATGTTGCCTTTTTCCTCCATTTTTACCTTATGCAAGTTACAATAAACCTAGACTAGGTTGACTACTTTTTTCCATCCAACCTTCCATTCTCCTCCTTTCATTGCTACACCACCCTCCTCTCCTCGCCTCTCCTCTCCTCTCCTCTCCTCTCCTCTCCATTTTCTCTCTTTTTCTCTTTTGTTTAGCTCTCAACTTTCCCCTTTTTTCTTTTCTTTCACTTTTTCCTCCACACTTCTTAGCTGTGCACCACCAATATTTCACCACTGAACCACCACCCATCACCTTTCCCCTCTCTTTTTTTCTCTCCGAGTGCCTCCCTCCTCCACCATGTCAACCATCGCACACCACCACTAAATTCCTCTCTTTTTCTTATTTTTTCTTTTTCTTCTATTCTCCATTAAGAAAGTGATTGAATCATTGTTCATTCTTTCTATTCTGCCGAACCGCTGCCCCTGTTGCTAGACCGTCGCCATCGTTGCTATAGCACCACTGCCGTTGCCACCGTAGCACCACCACCGATGATGGAGATCTTTTCCCTTTTCTTTTTCTTATTTCAAATGTTCATTATTTTTATTTTAATAATCAAAATCCTACATTAATCATTTCATTTGAATCTTAATTCGAAACTTTATTTCTTCCTTGGGTTTATATTCGAATAAATCCTTCTCTTACATTATTCCTTTTCCTTCGATTTGTATCCCATTCAATTCGTTGATCCTTTATTTCATTCATGTGAGAGTAAGTATAAATGGTGTATTGAAATATATTCTCTTTTCTATTTTTCTTCTCTTGGCATATTACTTTAGATTCTTTTAGTTGGAAGGGTAACATGCTGTTTTGACTCTGAAAGATAGAACTCAGAGAAATAGATGATGCCCCTGATGTATATAAGCTGCGCCATGGAAAGAACTCATTTGCTTCTACAAAAGAGGATGGATGAGGTTGAGAACTGGTGAGAATTATTGGCTGACCTGATGGTAATGTTTCTACTAGGACCTTAACCAAAGGAGGATCAACATTCTGAACAAGGGAGTCTGCAGAGTGGGCGGGCTCCATTTGGAGTACTGGCACTATAGGAAGTAATGGAACTAGAAAAGAAGAAACTTCTAGTGTTGAAGGCCCTTTCTTAAGTCTTTGCCGCTTTGGTTGTGGGCGTTCACTCTCTTCAGCATTTGAAGTATCTTCACTTACTCTAGGTCTCTTTTGATACTTCTTTGTTATTGAATTCTTAGAAGGGGCAGCAACAACTCTCTTTTTAGCATGAGCCTCTAGTAATGTCCATATCTAGTGCTTGGTTAGGCTAAGTATGAGATTTTGAAAAAGATCTTGCACCACCAATATGAGTATTAGCTTGGCTTGAAGAAGGAGAACAAGGAAGAATACCGTGAGTGATAATCCAATTCCAAGGACGAATCCCACAAACTTCATAGAAATAAAAAGGTGGCTCCCTTATTTGCCTAGCTAGAACTTGGGCTAGATTGCTGGTAGCATTATTCACTCGACGATCATTTAGGATCAGATTATGTAAACAGTACTTGAAGACATTCCTAATTGTATTTGTTTATACCAACACCAGTGTGCGCCCCCTACTCAGTCTTTTATACTGTTTCAATGCAACGTCTGAATCAACTGACTAATACTGAGCACAAACAGATTCCCGAGGAAGAGACCAATATGTGGGGAAACCAAATCCACTTTCAAGTCTGCAAATAAATTTTACGAATTTATCTTTCTTTTAGTTCAAATTTGAAATACTATTTTGAATGATTAGTTCACAATTTTTTCAAACACTAAAGTGGGCTTTTCTAGCACCACTCCTTGGCCTTGTAATCTTTAACTGATAAAATTTTTAGAAAACATCCAAAAGGGGTGGTTCATTATGCGTGCAACAATCAATGAATAAGGCAACCAAGGTCCACCAGGACAATGCTAATAGTTGTCTAGGTGTGATGCCATATTTTGAAAGTATTGAGCAAAAGAACATGTGTAAAGGTATATGAAAGCAAACCTCTAATAGAATTAATGGAAGTATAAATCCTCGAGTATTGTCACTCAAATGACACCTTAGTAATTGTCTAAAATCGTAAGCAAAATTTGGGAAAAGAATAGGCCGAGCTCCTAAGTTTCTATGTATTTTTTCTTGTGTGCTGGTACATTCATATGAAGGAGTTTCGACGCTTGGTGGAGTGTCTTGGGGGCCTTGATGTTTGACCAAAGGTAAAAGGGTTTCTGTAACGCTAAAAAATTCTTTGATTTTGATATTGTTAAATCATGTAAAGTAAATTAATCTATGGGAGTGGTTAAGTGTTAAGTAAGCGTGCCTGAGGTTTGTGTTCAAATCCCTTTCCTTGAATTTTTTGTAACAGCTCGTTTTCAATGGTGTTGAAAATAGTTATTTTGAGATCACGATTCTAATAAATGAGTCAATATTTTATTATTTATTTAATGTTTATAGGGTTATATTAGGGTCATATTAAAATTTCGTTAAGAAATTTTAATATTTAGTTAGTTAAATAAGTAAAATGACTAAATCGTAACGTAAAAGATGCAAAACTTGGTTTATATTGATTAAATAGGTTAAATGGCTATGATAATGTAAGTTAATGGACTTGTTGGTTAAAAATACCATATTCTTAGTTAGTGGATAATATTGGTAGGTTTTGGTGTAATTTTAATAGTTTTTAAAGGTTAATTTTGTAATTAGGTAAATTAAATTAAAACAAAATAAACCAAAGATGAAAAAAATCATCTTCAACATTTCTTTCACCCTTGAACCGAAACATCATATTCAAGTGAGGAGCTAGGTTCGACCAAGCTTATTTCTATTGCATGGTATGTAATTTTGCCCCGTTTTTAGTAATTTTATGTTTTTAAGTTAGTATTAGCTTAATCTAGCTAGCTTAGGGATCAATTTGTAAAGATGTTGAAAGTTTAGGGACTTTCCATAAATGAGTTTGAAGTGTTTGTGAATTCAGTTGATAAATTATTAAGGTTAGTAGTTTTTAAATTTTTAAGGACCTATTTGAGAAAATAGTAAAATTCAATAAAAATAATGTGAAATGGTGAAATATTTGGGTTGTACTGAACCTCTAGAAAATTTAGCTAGCCTAGTACTTCATAGATTATGATTAAATTGTGAGTTTCAAGTTTAGGTACTAAATTGTACAAAATTTAAAATGTTAAGGGTAATTTCATAAGTTCACATTAAAAGGGTTATAGGCTTGAATTTGTTTATTTTAAGACATTTGAATGATTTAATTGAAAGAAATTTTTATTTAGATCAAGAAATGCAACAACCAGATTTGAATCGTGGTAAAGTTAAGGTTTTAATTAATCATCGACTCTATTTTACAACCGTTTTTGTCAAGGTAAGTTCGTATAATGGTAAGCTGACTAATTTTTATTTTAAATAGAAAATTTATTAATGTTATGCTTTGTATAACTTTTATTGTATATAAATTGTTAATTAGTTATTTGGATGAAATTGTAATGTTTATGTTATTGAAGATCATGTGTGAAAAACATGAGATTCATGGTAGTATATAATAGGAATGATACTACGGAAAGAAGTTAAAGGAATGATATGGAAAAACGTCCCGTTTGAACCTTGTGAATACTTAGGATACAAATGACATGTCATTAAGGGTTATATGTTTTCGGGTGCTAGTCTTGGATGTCTTACAGATGGCTGAGGTCATGCATTTATTGCAGACCCATAGCTCGTGTGAGCAGCATCGTGTAGCTTAACATCTTGACCCAAAACTCGTGTGAGTAGGCCCATTTCACAGCTCGTGTGAGCATTCTCGAGTATTCGATGATATTCTATTTGGTTCAACGGGTGATTAAAGTTTTAATTGAATGAAAAATGTTGATGTATGTATTTGAAATAAAAAGGGAGCAAATGATGGATAAATTACATATTGAACTCCTTATTATGATATATTTCATGTTCAATTGATTTGGTATGCTTTTTAATAAATTTACTAAGTTTGTGAAGTGGTGTGAATAGGAAAGAAATGTATACATATGGTAATGAACAATGCTTGAGTGGTTTAATCATGTATATATATTCAGTAAGTTTAAGTTTCTGTTATATGAGCTTACTAAGCATTCGTTGCTTATATAGTTGTTTTCTTTGTTTTGTAGATCATAGGAAAGCTCGGTCGGTTGGAATTTCATCGAAGCATGATCACACTATCCTTCCATCATTTTGGTAGTTTTTGGTTAATTGGCTTATGCTTATAAATGACATGTATAGGGCTAAATGTGTTATCTTGGTTCTTTGGTTGTTTTGAGTTTGTAATGAGCTTAATTGTGGTTGAATGGCTAGATGTTATTTTGTAAATGATTATGTAAATAGATGATGTTGGACTTGTGTATGCCCTTTCTTAAAGTATACAAATCATGGTTGAATGGTATGCTATGGATAAGAATGCTTGGTTTGTATAATATAAGTTTAAGGAATGATTTTGAATGTTGTATGGAATTAAGTTTGACATGTAAATTATGGTGCCTTTTGATGACATATTGGTTAGGCATAGGTGGAATGATTTTGGGATGTTTCTAATGTCCTTGAATATATTATAAACCATGTGAAATAAGCTAGGTATGGTGTGTCTTGGTGTGCAAGAAATGATGCTTTAAAAGGTTGGTTTTAGGGGTAATTTATGAAGCACATGACCTGGGACACATGCTGTCACACGACCGTGTGCCACACATGGTCGTGTGTGATTTAAATTTTATGTGTAGGATGAACCACACCGTCACAGAGAGTTACATGACTGTGTGACCAAACTTTAGATGCACACACGGTCTAGCACACGACTTGTGACATAGCTGTCTGACCCTATTTGAATATTCATATGGGTAGACACATGAGCTGAGACATGGCCGTGTGTCCCATACTTTGAACACTCACACAGTCTGGGCTATGTCACCCGGCTTGGCCAGAAGGCCGTGTGACCCCTATTTTTCAATATTTCCAATCTTTTGTGTTTTTTTTCAAAATGACCCCTGAATGTTTACAAACTATTTTTAGGGCCTCGTTGGCTCAATTTAAGGCCAGTGAATGTATTTTTACTATAGTTAAATTGAATTATTAAATGTTATCAATTAATTTTCAAGATTGTTTCTATTGTATGTTAAATTTTTTGATTTGTACTATAATGCTCTGTAACCCTAATCCAATGATGGAGATGGATTAGGGTGTTATATTTTTACTATTTTTGTCTCAACACCTGACTTGAACAACTGGCTTATCTATAATTTCTAGGCATTTGTTGGAAAAAATGAGTCTGTTGGTTCAATGGTAAGGTTTCAGCTTACCCATAGGTCTCGTGTTCAAATCCTGTTGTGCGCAACAGTGGAATTAGTTTTGCTTTATCTCTGTCTTTGCCACCCAAGTCGTTAGAAGTTGAGTTGAATTCAAATTCTGAGCCACCGGATTTTGATATCAGAAAATCTGATAGGTTGGGGTTTAGTTGGTTTTATCTTTTAAATTTTTTTAGAAAAGCTCTCCCAAAAAATCTCTCCACTATTGCCGACCATCTCTCCACTAGTTCCATCGTTTTGTTTCACGTTAACTTGCTGTTAAAATATTTTCTTTGATTTTTCTTTTCGTTTTCCTAAATTTTCTTTTCTTTCTTCTCCTACCTTTCGTTTTTCCTTCTGCCATTTCTATTTTGGAGTTTACGTCACTCAGATTTTAATCTTGTCTCATGTTGTTGCTAATTCTTTGGTTTTGATTTGGTCTCGGGTGTTTGGGGGTTTCTCTATTGCAGTAACAAAATCTTGGTGTGAGAATTGAGAGGCACAAAATTCTCATCTGGCGATTAGTGAGCCTTAGGAGTTATTGCTTCAATCGGGGGCCTGGAAGTATGTCATAACATCATTTTCTAGAATGATCAGGTGTGTAATTCTAATCCTGAAAAATCAGTGAACGACGTGAAGTCGAAAACCATATTGTCGACGTCGCATGGCCTGGGCCACATAGGCTTTGTGGGCAATACGGGCGTGTGGGCCCATTTTTAGTAAAATTAGTTAGGGTCGTATTTTAGAAGTGCGTCTCGAGGTTAGTGATTTTATATGTTTTGTTAAGTGTGCATGTTGTCTGATAAGTGAAAATCGATGTTCTATTGTGACCGCTTAAATATTGGAGGTATGTCAACCTTATAAAATGTGTTTCCGATATGTAAACTTGCCTTAATGTATTATATGTTATTGCATGTGCATTTGGGGTCAGATATGATATGTGACAGAGGAAGTTCTGGTAGACTATGTTTTGCAATTTCTGGTGATAATACAAAAATTACTGTATCTGGCAGTTAAACACTGCATATATCTGATTCTGGCAGTTTTTCGCACTATATCTGATAGCTTGACAACATATTTTTGCACAGTGACAGATGATCACTAATTTGGTGTGTGGGGTTGGATGGGTATTAATTACCCTATTGGGTGTGTTGGGTGTAACACCCCTTACCCGTATTCCTTAACGGAACATAGTATGAGGTATTACTAAATTTAAAAAAAAAAAAAATTCGACAGCATTTCTGTTTGTTTTTACATACAACCCCCTGTAAGTTTTTAATCACACTTTCAAACAGATCCAATAATCCAACCAAAAACAGTTGTATGACCAAACACAATTTATTTAATAATGAATACCAACATTTTAAACCGAAACATATATATATATATATATTAGTTTACGCCACGATACATAAAGTCGTCTATACATGCCATGTTTCCAAAATATGAGTTGCAAAATACCCAAACGTTGATGATAGTGTGGATGATTATCTGACTTCGTCCAAATTCCGAGCTGGCTGATGTCATTATAATCAAGGAAAATAAAAACGAGTAAGCATATAGCTTAGTAAGTAAACATATGACAAATAAATAAATTTCTCACATGATTTCATAGCAACATAATTTTAGTCACACATAAATTTCAAGGTTCGTTTAATTTCCAGCAAACTATCTTTCTACATCACTGATGCTAATTTATTTTTATCTGGAGCTACAGGACTCAAAATTAAGTTCCGTAAATTTTACCGAAAACTAGGCTCATATACCTTTCCAACATAAAATTTTCAGAATTTTTGATTTATCCAATTAGTACATTTTATTCTTTAAATATTCCCCTATTTCACTGCCTGACGGTTCTGACCTCCCTTTACTAAAATTTACTTAACTATCTGTAAAAAATTCAAAAAATGGTCTTGTTTGTTTCTATTAAAAATAGACTCAATAAGAAATCCAAGAATATAAATTTTAGGCCATAATTATTTTTTTTACAATTTTTGGTGATTTTCCAAAGTTGGAACAGGGGATTTCGAAATCAATCCAGCCCTGTCTCAAATAAATTCAAATATCCCCAAATATACAACTCTTTTGCTTGCTATGTTTCTTTCATATGAAAATAGACTCACTCAGATTTAATTTCATATATTATTCAACCTCCAATTCATTTTCCACCATTTATGGTGATTTTTCAAAGTTGCCCAACTGCTGTTGTTCAAAACAGTTTTATATTTAATTTGCTCTTTTGTAGTTTTTGATACTTCCTCTTACCTTATACATGGATTGACTATGTATCAAACTCAATATTCCTCCCATAAATTTGTCCACCATACATAAATATTCACCTTCCCAATTTCCTCATTGAACACTCGGAATGTTAACCGTTATTGGTGGATTCAGCACTTAGCAACCACCAGTGATTCGGGGAATCAGCACTTAGCAACCCCTTTCACATTCAAAGATATGGTGGAATCAGCACTTAGCAACCACCAATGATTTAGGGAATCAGCGCTTAGCAACCCCCTTCACATTTAAAGATACGGTGGAATCAACACTTAGCAACCACCAATGAATCGGGGAATCAGCACTTAGCAACCCCCTTTATATTTAAAGATACGGTGGAATCAGCACTTAGCAACCACCAATGAGTCGGGGAATCAGCACTTAGCAACCCCTTCATATTCAATGTACTCCGGCTTATTCCGAGTGTTCAACCGAACCCCATATTTTCAACACTTTACCACCTTTCCCAACTTAACCACATTTTTAGGATCTTGCCAAATATTTATTCTATGTTCTATTAAATACTAACATATATTGAATAATATCAAAATAATGCATTAAATCACATGTTTACTTACCTCAGTGCAAAATATCGAAATTTTGCAATTTACTCCACTACCTTCTTTTTTCCCCGTTTGAGGTAGTCTTCTCGTTTTTCTTGATCTATAATGGCAAATTTAACTCATTTAATATTCACATTTATTAAAATAATCCACCACCCAACTTTTTGAAAAATTACAATATTGCCCCCAAACTTTTGCATAATTACACTTTTGTCCCCAAGCTCGGAAATTAAACTTCATCACTTATTCTTATGTTTTATGACATGCTGAACATTTTTCCCTTCTATGGAAACATCAAATTCTCACTCTAACACATACTTTTGAACATTAACTATTTTTACCGATTATGTCAATTTACCCGTTTTCGTTTAAAATCGCTTAGCAAAAGTTGTTTAACATAATTTCTAGCTTCATATTTCACCATAAAACAACAAAATAAACACTTTTCACCTATGGGTATTTTTCCAAATATAAACCCTAACATGAATTAACAGTAAAATAAGCTAAACCGAGCTACGAGGATTTCAAAAATGCAAAGAACATTAAAAACGGGGCTAGGATGCACTTACTATGAGCTTGAGAAAGCAAAGAAACCCTAGCTATGGTGTCTTCCAAATTTTGGCAGCAACTTAATGAAGATGGACACCATTTTTCCATCTTTTTCCCATTTTAATTCTATTTATATACTAATGACCAAAATGCCCCCATTTAAAAAAATCTATTTCACCCCTTTTGACTAAATTGAGTGCCCAAACGTCGAAATTTTTGAACAAAATTTTTACGAAATTTTTCAGTAAAATTGTAGACCATGAAAATATAATAATAACCATGTTTTTCCTCGTCAGATTTGTGGTCCCGAAACCACTGTTCCGACTAGGCCTAGAGTCGGGCTGTTACATTGGGTGGGACGGAGACGGTGTGTTGCGGATAGGGGTAGTATCTGTTTCTGATATGTGCAAAGTGTTGCATCATATAAAAAGCCATGCCATATGTATCTGATATGTTGCTATGTTGAATCATGTGATATGATTTTCTTTTTATGTCTGTCCAGTTATTGATTCTGGTATGACTATCCGTTTTCTGTTTGGTATTTGGGTTGAGTTACACACTTAGTTTTAGTAGCTCACAAAATGTTTTATTTTCTCAGGTAATCAGAAAACTTAGGACCAGGTAGCATGCGGGAGCTCGAGTTGAATTCTCAATAACAAAACGGTTTTTAAGAGACTTTTTGTTTAATTATGGAATTTTGGAACTATTGGTAACTTTTGGACATATTTTTCGATTTGGGTTTGTTCAGTTGGATTTTCGATATTTATAGTATCAGTAAACTGCAAAATTGTGCGTTTTCACAAACTAGAATAACAATTTTCAAAACTAACAACTTTGAAGTTTCTGCTGCAAAATTAAGTAACCAATTAAGTGTTTTCTGTAAAATAAATAACTTTAACGAGTATTTTTCTTAAAACCTGAATGAAATTTGCTAAAAGATAATGTTTCCGAAACACACACTTCTCAAGTTTAAAATCTGGAGTTTTAAAATGATTTGATGTAATTCTTCAATATTCGGCCATAACGTCTAAGCTGGGTGTGGGGTGTCACATTTAGTGGTATCAAAGTTAAGGTTCGAAACTCGGGTTGTGGTTTAAGGGTTGAAAATTTCAGGAGATTGTTTTCTAAAAAATATATATTTTTTGAATTTTGATTATATTTGATATCTGAATTCGTAAAAAAAGAATCTGAGACTCTGGTGTTGATCCAGTAAGTTAAATTTACTTTTGCTACAATAGACAAACTAGTAAAACATTAGACTTAAGAATATTCTACTTTAGCTAAAGACTGATATAATTCTGTTAAAACTCTAGACTTAGGATTTTTAATAACCTAAGTTAATATATAAAAGTCTTGAAACTATAGATAATTAAATTTAGTATACATGGTGTTCGAGGTCGCAGTACTCAACGGCGTGGTGGACGTTGTCAAATGGATTAAGCTGAGCTTTCTTCTTTGGGCAGCATGCCCAATTTGGAGACTAGTGATACGGTAGAGACGTCTATCGTAAATATTAAAAATCAAATATAGGGGACGACACATTGTCACATGCTATGTTGAGAGTTTTGTAGAGGGTCGTTAGGACCCAATTCGGATCTGGGGGCCGAGGGTTGGTAATTGAGTGACTCCGGTCTAATGGTGCCGAGCTATTCTGGGGTGTTATTGGGATTAACCCAATTATGGCCAAGTATTGGTTAGAGCCCAACGAGAGAATTATGGATGACCTAGACTGCACACTAGAGCAAAAATTGAAGGGTGTAGTATTTTTGCTTCGCGATGAGGCTTACCAATTGTGGCAGTCAGTGGTGCGAGGCACACAGGTTGAGCGTGTGACTTGGGCATTCTTCCAGACCTGTTTCCAAAAGAAGTATGTGGGGGCGAGGTACATTGAGGCCCATAGATTGGAGTTTATTGGGCTTAAGCAAAAGGAGATGTTTGTGGCTGAGTTTTTTAGGTTAAGCATGTATTCTCAAAATCTTGTAGCCACTAAGTATGATAAGAGTGCCCGGTTTGAGGACAGGCTTCGTTATGATTTGAAGGTTTTGGTAGCTCCGCAGCAAGAGTGAGTCTTTGAAATGTTAGTGGAAAAGACTAAGGTTATAGAGGAGATTAAACGCGTGGAGTGTGAGAAGAGGGAGAAGGAAAAGAATCAAAATAAGAACAAGAGGGATTCAGGTTCTTCTAGTTCAGCTCCGAGGCCTAAGAAATGGGCCAGGGTTGATAGGCCTCAGTAGGTTGAGGCAACAAGAAATATTGGTAGGGGTCAAGTGTGTGCTGGTTGCGGTAGGCACCATCTTGACAAATGTTGGAGAAGGATAGGAGCATGCTTGTGGTGTGGGTCTATGGAACACCAAATTAAGGAATGTCAGTATCGGTTTGAGCACATGCAAACACCGATTCAGGATTGAGTTCAACCTTAGGGTGTAGTTTAGTAGCCTCTGAGGGGCCATGGTCAGATGAGGGTGGTAATGGTATCGGTTGTAGACAGAAGGCATAGGGCCTAGGTGCTAATTAGACTAAGGTGAGGTAGCCTGCTTTGGTTTATGCACCGAGATGTCACGAGGACAAAGACGCAGTCGATGCGATAGTCGATACGTTCACTATTCATTTTCACCCATACTTTGCTTTAATTGATATCGATTCCATGTATTCATACATTGCTAATAGTGTGTCTTGTAATTTGGGAATTTCTTTTGAGGATACTGTTAGTGATGTGTCAGTTGTTAGTCTGTTGGGGTAATCAGTATGAGTCAATAAGGTATATAAGAGATGTTTGCTTGAGATTCAGGAGTTTGTGTTCCGAATGATTTGATGGAGTTACCATTTGAAGAATTCAATTTGATTTTGGGTGTGGATTGACTTATGGTGCATCAAGTTAGTTTGGATTGTACTTCGAAGAGGGTAACTCTAAAGACCAAGAATGGTGAGGAAATTATTTTGGTAGGTGAGCATCGAGATTACCTTTCAAATGTCATCTCCGTTATGGTAGTTGAGAAATTGGTCTGAAAAGGGTGTGAGGCGTATTTAGCCTACATGCATGACACAAGTGTTGTGGGTTTTACTATGGAGGGAATCCGCACAGTTATAGACTTTTCGGATATCTTCCCCGAGGAATTGTCAGGGTTACCACAGAATAGGGAGGTGGAATTTGGAATTGAGATTCTAACAATAACGCCTCCAATGTCCATTGCTACTTACTGTTTGGCACTAAAAGAGTTGAAGGAACTGAAAGTGTAGCTTTAAGAACTTCTTGATAGAGGGTTCATTAGACCCAGTGTTTCTTGACCGCCTTTAGAAGTACTAACATCCAGAGTGTGAATACTACAATAAAATATAGAAAGACAAGACAGTTTCTGCAAGTATACAACTCGAGTTGTAATATAGTTTTACAACAAAGTAGGTTAGTACTCCTAGGATCATACCCAAGGGAGGCGAGTGCCAGATGAATTCTAACCTAAACACTAAAAGATCTAATTAGTACATTTAAATTAGTTATAGTACAAAAATAGAAAATACATGATTTTTAAGGTTTTATATTAATAAAGAAAAAATAAAATAAATGAAATAGACTTCAAAAGATAGAAAGGGAGAATAAATCAAATCTTGATTATGGGTGATTGGCTCGCTCCGGTAATCTCCATCAACTATCGTTTTGGGTTCCTCGTCAATCAACTAGTCACTACCCTAGGAGGATCTTCTGATTTTCACAAACATAACAAGTCAACAAGAACTACTTATCTTTCGACCTCACAATCCAGAGTGGCTTGGGGTGGAGCTGTTCACAGATGGGCCATACCAATTTTGGGTTAATTCCCACCTTGATGACTTCCCGGGGTTGTCAGGCCTAGGGTTTGTTCCACGCTCTTCCTTTCTCAAACAACTGATTCATTGAGTAACCCTAAAAAATAGATAACAAATCATACCTCCACTCTCTAATCCCCTATAGAAGGATTAGCTCATCATGGCTTTCATAGACAATATAAAATTGATGTAAAGAGAAAACATGTTAATTAAATTGACAAGATAGAGTAAGTGACAGAGCCTCATTGTATTAAGATTAATCGTGACTCCACAAAGTTTAAATGCTTCCACAATTCAGATCTCTTGAAATCAACATGAACAATTGAAATAAATCTAAAACCTAAGAATGAAAGAAAATACTAAACTAAATTTTACATAGAGAATCTAGGCTAAAGAAATGGTGTCCATAACAAGTGACAAATGAGCCTATTTATAGCTTTCTGGTGGTTATCGTCGTTAACCCGAGGTTAGTTGACGTTCTCAAGCTTTAAGTTTGATTATGTAGACCAAAACCCCCTGATTTGTGTTTAATTACGCTTACAAAGTCAATGTCGTGACACACCAGGACCTGTGTCGCGACATAGCAATCGGTATACTCCCCTTCAGCTATCTTCAGGGGTATGTCGAGACACCCTCAGTCTATGTCGCGACATCAAAGGCAGTCTTGAGCTTTCTCCATTCTTCTCACTATGTTGTGACATCGAATCATCCGAGTTGCGACATAGCAACTAGTATCCATTTAGTACACCTTCTAATGATCTTTTACACACTCACAAAGTGCATTAGCTCACCTTTAGGCCTCATTCGTCCCCTAAGATCGATAAAAGACTCAATTTGCATATTTTATTGAAAATAAATGAAACTAAGAAAACTTAACTAAAACATCACAAAAATTCTTGTATTCAAGCTCCTTAAACGTGAAAAATAAACAAAAATGAAGTCATGATGAATATGACAGATCTACTATAGATCAAACTACCATACACTGAAGTCATTCATTGTCCTCAAGCAACATAAACAAAAATGAAAAATAAAAATGACAACCCTTGAGCAAATATGGTACAGGTATTGACTTTGGAGCATATGACTTGAGAATTTCATGCTTACTAACAACTTTGACATGATGAATAATAGGCAGACCACTTTTGATCACAAACATCCAAGTTCAATATGTTACAAAATATACAAGCATTAAGGGTCTCACTTGTAGGGATCCATCAAAAAATTATACAAGTACTTTGATTATCCTAGTAGAATATAAATAGTCGTTTATATGTATGTCTAGTATTATTTCCATTCATGTATAACCATATTTAGGTCACATAGGACTTTTCGGCTTGTAACGTTTTGAGGCTTAGGAGAGGTATGAAATTCAAACATAGTAAGCATTAAAAGGGTTACAAACACGAAAATAGTTTAGCACATCATATTGATCCTTATTCTTCCCCCCTTAATGACCTTTACCTACTCATCGCCATATTTCTCCTTCTCTCACCTTCCTTGTCTCTCCATGTATAGGAAATCATATCATGAAATAGTAACTACGGCTAGCCTACAAGTTTCTATGCACTAATGAACAAGTTTCACTTTGTTTTGTGACTTTCTCACTTCCTTTTTCAACTCATCTCACTCAAGAATGCTTTTCATTTTTTGAGAACTTTTTCTACTTGTGTTACTTTTGGTTTTTTTGTAATTTTCTTTTATTCTGCACTTTTCAAGCTAACCTATAGTCCCCATATCACACTAATCCTTTCTATTTCACTCTATTTTTTACAAACTCTGCCATAATATATCTACTTAACCCTCAATGCGTATGGCCAAATCCCTATAATCGTGCAGTGCAGGACCAAATAAAAATGACAAATGCAGATTAACATTTTTAGGCTTGAGGTTTGTAATGAAGTTCATTAAGAAGTGTCAATAGGCTAAAAAATCAATAATAAAGGTGAACATTAATAGGTTGGCTTTTTGACTTGGGATGTGTTCCAAACAATGCCTTAAGTCATCCCTAAATATCTAAATATGCACAAAATTTTCCAACTAAACAAACTCAAATTCAACCCTTTATCATTCATACTAGCATGCTCGTTTCCTTGTATTTTTTATATCACTTGGTACAGTTCATTGCTTAATGCTTATTTAGAATTTAACATTTAGAACTTTAGTAGTCTAATAATAAAAAAATTAAAATCTCCTATCATCATGCTAAATTTATTCATAAAGATAAGCAACCAATGTAGAGGCTCCTAACCAATCACTAGTATTTCTACACGCTCAAGCACACAAAAGACAAGAGAAATCAAAGAAAAAATTTTAAAAAAATTTTCTATGTTACCCCTCAGACTTTAGTTAACACATTATCCTCAATGTGTAGCCCTTAAAAAGATAAGGAAAGAAGTTACCTGATTGATCGTAGTTGCTCCAGCTCCTATTGGTCGATACTTCCTCCTTTGCTCGTATAAAGTTTGAATTGTTTGTGTCTTCTTCATGTTGGGTTCTTACATAGAAAACTTAAACACAAAACATTATAATGAATAAACTACTATTAATCCTACTCCTCTAAAGTTAAATTTGAAATTATCCAAAAAGTAATTCAAGTCTTTTAAAAGTGTCAAAATAAAAAGAAGACTCAATCCTCCTCCGAATCATCTAGAGGACGGGAGTGCCTTTGCTACACAGGTGCCTTTCCCTTGCTCGAGCTATGTTGTTGGTGAGAACTTCTAACCCCTGATTGTGTTTACCGAGCAGGGATTTAAATAATGAGACCCTTTTCTGTAGAATATTACTGTTGGAATTTCAATTCATACTCGTCTTTTGTCCTCGGATATCTTAAGCCTTACCTTCCTCTTCAGACTCAGTCCCTTCGTTATTGCCCTCATGTTGGACTGATGTTGAACCGAACATATCTAGAGGATAGTTTGGTGCTCGCAGCCTATTCATTCTCACAAATTCTTGAAGCACCGGTCCCGTCTCTTGCATCTATCTAATCATCCTATTGATTTTTACTTTTATGTTTTTGCGAGCTCCCTTTGATTGGTCTCTCTGTTCGAGTGAGGCCAACACATCTATTTTTTTCTTCTTCTTCTAATTCCATTCAGTAATTTGTTTTTGTTGAAGCTCAACGTACTGGGTATATAGTGTGTCTCCAATAATGCTTCTTGTTGGCTTCATAAACTGTTCGTTCTCACTCATTGACACCTCTACTTGGCGGCATAATGCTATTACTAGATGGGGAAAAAGAGTCCCACTTTTTGAATATGTACACATCGTTTCATTTCTTGAAAGATCTATCGCCATATACAGATCTATTTACGCTGCAGAATACCATATAAAAAACAACTTGAAAGGCATTAACAATAGAAACATTCAATGCGGGTACGATTCTAGTGCCAAAGAATTGCATCCACATCTTTAGCAGTAAGAAACATGATAGCCTGATTGAAATTAGTTGGAAGCTCTATGTTTGGTTGTAGTTCCAACTATCCCTTCCTTGTCCATGTCAATATTTTGAAATTTGTCTAAATTAGTATTATCAATAAAATCTTTTTCATAAAATGGGATGTTATAAAATTAACAAATATCATTAGGGAAGATTAGAACGTCTTCTCTTTGTACTTCAACATCAGCTATCACTACATTATAGCCTCGTTTAATCAGTTGGTCCTTAGGGGACGCATAAAATTCTTGAACCACAGTATGATTACATTATTCATGGGAGTAATGTAGAATTGGTCTTAGTGATGGTAACAAGCCAAAGTCAAGATTTCTTTACAATGGACCATTGAGGGTTTGAACCCTCGTTCCTGGATCAAGGGTCTCCCTTGTAACTCAAGAAGATATTTTTCCATATTCACATTATGAAATTGAATGAGCCTGAAACATTCAATGTTTCATGAACCACAGTTCTCTTGTTCTTTCTAGGAGGCACTCTAATAAATAATTCTTACCGATGATATAAATGAACAGTAAATAAGAAATAGTAAAATAGAGTCGAGATTACTTAACTTCAATCTCTTATGTGCTTCCTCTTCGATTTATGACAACTACCCTCAATGTGGTCTCTAGAATTAGGGAGAAAGGATTGAAAACCTAGATTTTGAATAAAAGGGTTTTTGGGATTTAAAGTTTTTACAGAGGTTTTAGAAAAGGTTGGGTGATAGAATGAGGTTAGATTATATTAAAGGGATGTTTTTATGTTTAAAAAGAGTGCTTTTAGGGTTAAAAACTACGTATAAGAAGGGTTATTCCGTCTGGTTACGTGAATGGGTGGGTCAACCCTATAAATATTTGCACCGATGTCGCAACATAGGGGTTCCGTGTCGCGACATCCCTAGCAGACTACTAATGTCGTGACACTAGGGTTCGATGTCGCGGCACACCTTGTAGTTTTGGAATTCTGAGAAACTATCTTCTATGTCATGACATAGGTTAGTGATGTTGTGACATCGAGTTGGTTTTTTAACTTCTTCGTTATTGCCCACGATGTTGTGACTCAGAATTGTCTTTGTCACGACGTTGACCTTGGTTACCAAATTTCTGATCTTTAGAATGCTTCAAGCACTTGTTAGACCTGTTTTTGACCTACCTGTAATACATTAACAACATGGTTAGTGGAGTATATGATTAGTATAGTTAGTAATAATCAAACGATGGGAATATGTTAGGTCTTACTGTCGGACTTGTCCGTTAGCTCAGTCAATATTCACCAGGGTGATCCTTGTGATTTGTTTCTATCTGTATTACTCCAACACCCATCACGCTATTCTATTCATCCGCGGTTGTCTCTTTCTCTGGATTTACCTTTCTGGCCTACTTTAACGACAGGCAACACTTTTCCCAGGTCATAACTATCAGTGATTTGCTCAGCCACATATGCACACAATTGTTTTAATTGGTGTTCAACATTCGTGCTTTGAAAATAGGTTGAGAATTCGTGCTTTAATTTTTTTCCTTCTCATTGATCAAGTATGACTTTTTAAGAGTACTTTTTAAATCGATTCGCAGAGGGATAGAGAAAAAATATTGTATTGCGCTACTAAAGTTCTGCTTCTATGGGGTTTTAAATTCACCCATTGGCTTGTATGTAATTCTCTTTGATGGTTCTCATAAGACACAAACACTCGGTAACAGTTGTAGGTCGATGCTTATACGCATTGATTGTTTAACTTGATTGAAGCCTACTATATGATCGTAAGTTTTATCAATATATATTTTCCCACTTTTTTCAACAACTGGAAAATTCCAAGATTTATAAACTTCTGGTGTGCTTGATTTAGAACTAAGGATGTGAAAAAGATAGTCAATTCAGGCTTATCCTTCGAGACTGCTAGTTTCTCTTCTTTTTGTTCTGTGAATGTTTGAATCGATGGGCATTCTTCTATTAATCAATATAACTGTCATTGTCTCTGTTAGTGGGTATATATTATACTTTTCTTGTAGTTTAGCTTCATCAGCATTACCCGAGATTTTTGGGATGTTAAGTTCCATGTCTATTTGATTCTTCAATTCATTGCCTATTTCCTCCATTAGCTACATATCTTCTCTTTTTGAAGTTCTGCTTGATTCGTTTGAATATTCTTCTGTCTGCTGAAGTGGATAATAGTCTAGGAGTTCCTTTTCATAAACGTCTATGATGACACTCTCCTCTTTGCTCAGTTTTAGACTAAACACCTCTTGGTACCTTTCTAGTGGCATATCATCGTGGTCATTATCATCTTGGGGAAGAGCTGGGGTTTCTACTCGGAGTTGACTTAATTCAAGAATTAGTAATCATTGATTCACTGGATCTCCCAATCTTCATAGACTACTCATTCTTAAATATCTTTATCATAATCAAATTCTTCATCAGACCACATATAATAAAAGTCATCCATGACTTTGTGTTGACTAATTATTTGGTTGATGGTGTTTAGGATTTCTAAAAAAATTAAACAAATGTTAGAAGTTTTAATTGAAAGTCGTAACTATAACCTACAAATTTCCTATTTATTCTTTTATGTGCAAAAATTAAAATTAAACTAGTGACGTTGCCTCCCCGACAACGGTGCAAATAACTTGACCACCTCTGGATGTACTAACGTCCAGAGTGTGAATACTACAATAAAATATAGAAAGACAAGACGATTTTTGCAATTATACGGGTCGGGTTGTAATATAGTTTTACAATGAAGTAGGTGAGTACTTTGAGGATCGTACCCAAGGGAGGCAAGTGCTAGATCAATTGTAACCTAAACACTAAAAGATCTCATTAGTAATTTTAAATTATTTATAGTATGAAATATAAAATAAAGGATTTTTATAATAATAAAACGATAAAGTAACATAAAAGAAATAGACTTCAAGAGATAGAAAGGGAGAATAAATCAAATATTGATTATGGGTGATTGGCTCACTTTGATAATCTCCATCAACTATCGTTTTGGGTTCTTTCTTCAATCAACTAGTCGCTACCCTAGCAGGATCTTCAGATTTTCCATTAACATAATGAGTCAGCAAGAACTACTTATCTTCCAACCAGACAGTCCAGACTGGCTGGGGGTGGAGGTGTTCATGGATGGGCCATACCAATTTTGGGTTAACTCCCACCTTGATGACTTTCCGGGGTTGTCAGGCCTAGGGTTTGTTCCACGTTCTTTCTTTCCCAAATAGCTGATCCGTTGAGTAACCCTACAAAACAATTAACAAATCATACTTCCACTCGCTAATCCCCTATAGATGGATTAGTTGCTCATGACTTTCATAGACAATATAGAATCAATGTAAAGAGAAAGCATGCTAATGAAATCGTTTAGATAGAGTAGATGAAAGACCCTAATTGTATTGAGATTAATCGCAAACCCACAAAGTTTAAATGCTTCAATAATTCAGATATCTTGTAATCATCAAGAACAATTGAAATAAATCTAAAACATAAGAATGAAAGAAAATTCTAACTAAATTTTACACAGAGTATCTAGGCTAAAGAAATGGTGTCCATAACAAGTGAAATATGAGCCTATTTATAGCCTTCAGGTGGTCTTCGTCCTTAACCCTAGGTTAGCTGATGTTCCCAAGCTTTAAGTTTGATTATGCAGACAAAAATGCCCCTAATTTGTGTTTAATTTTCGTCACAAAGTAGATGTCATGACACACTAGGACTTATGTCACGGCATAGCAATTGGTTTTCTCCTCTTCAGCTATCTTCAGGGGTATGTCACAACACCCTTAGTCTGTGTCGTGACATCAAAGACAGTCTTGAGATTTCTCTATTTTGCTCTTTATGTTGCGACATTGAGTCATCTAGGTTGTGACATATCGACCAGTATCAGTTTAGTACACCTTCTAATGGTTTCCTGCACACTCACAAAGTGCGTTAGCTCACCTCTAAGGTCAATAAAAGACTTAATATGAACATTTTATTGAATATAAATGAAACTTATAAAACTTAACTAAAACATCATAAAAATGCTTGTATTTAAGCTTCTTAAACGTGAAAACTAGTTTAATTTGCTACACCAAATTATGACAGATCGTGTCTCTGTGGTGAGTACCAATATTCTTTGCCAAGAAGAAAGATGGTACTATGAGGATGTGTGTGGATTACTGGCAACTGAATAAGTTAACGGTAAGGAATAAATATCCACTACCGGGGATTGACGATTTGTTTGAACAATTTCGATGAGCGTTTGTGTTCTCCAATATTGATCTAAGATTTGGGTATCATCAGTTGAAGGTGACAGAATTCAATGTGCATAAAGCCATATTTAATACTTGTTATGGTCATTACGAGTTCTTAGTTATAGCTTTTGGTTTGACTAATGCTCCAACTACATTCATGGATCTCATGAATAGGGTGTTTCAGTAGTATTTGGATCAGTTCATCATAGTATTTATCGATGATATTCTGGTGTACCCTAAGATTGTGGTTGAGCATGATGAACATCTTGGAGTGGTTATGCAGATTCTTCGAGAGAAGAAACTCTATGCTAAGTTGAGTAAGTGTGAATTCTAGTTGAGAGAAGTTATGCTTCTAGGACATGCAGTTTCTACCGAGAGTATTCATGTGTACTCAAAAAAGATTGAGGATATTCTTGAGTGGAAACAACCTAAGAGTGTTTTGAAGATTCAAATTTTTCTTGGTTTGGCAGGGTATTATAAGAGATTTGTGGAGGGGTTTTCATTTATCGCAACTTATTTGAGTAAACTATTGCATAAGAATGCACCTTTCGTGTGGAGTGATGATCAGCAATCGAGCTTTGAGAAGCTTAAGTCAATTTTAACTTAGGCACCCGTTTTGATATAACCTGAATATGGAAAGATTTTGTTGTGTACAGTGATACATCTCACACCGGTTTGGGTTGTGTATTGATGCAAAAGGGTAAACTGGTGGCTTACGATTCTAGACAGCTCAAGCTGCATGAAGGCAACTTTTCGACACATGATCTTGAGTTAGTTATGGTTGTCTCTGCTCTAAAAATCTAGAGGCATTATTTGTATGGTGAGAAGTGTATTATCTACACTAATCACAAAAGCCTCAAGTATCTCCTCAACTAGAAGGAGTTAAATTTTAGACAACACAGATGGATTGAGTTGCTTAAGGATTATGACTGCACCATAGAGTATCATCCTGGAAAGGCCAATATAGTGGTCAATGCTCTTAGTTGAAGGTCAATGTTCGAGTTGAAGGTGATTTTTTCTTGCCTAAGCCTTTTTGAGGATGGTGGTTTATTGGCAGAGTTGCAAGTTAAGCTGACTTGGGTTGATAAGATTAAGGATAAGCAACTTTCAGATGAGTTTCTGGTTAGTCGGGTTCAGTAGATTGTAGAGGGTAAGACTTCATATTTTGAGTTTAACAGTGAGGGTATTCTGTGCTTCCGAGGTTGGGTTTATGTGTCGAATGATGTTGGGTTGAGGCGATCTATTTTGTAAGAAGCGCATAGTATACCTTATGTTATGCATCCCGGTGGGAACAAGATGTATCACAATCTTTAGGAGATGTATTGGTGGCCTGATTTGAAATGAGAGGTGACTGATTATATATCTTGATGTCTGACGTGCTAGCAGGTTAAGGCTGAGCGCCAACTTCCTTTTGGTTTGTTATAGCCCGTTAAGATTCTGCAGTGGAAATATGAAAGGGTAACCATGGATTTTGTTAATGGGTTGCCCTTGACAATCACTAAGAAGGATTATGTTTTGTCATCGTAGATCAATTGACCAAGTCCACTCACTTTCTTTCGGTTTGGACTGACTATTCTTTGCAGAAGTTATCTAAGTTGAACATCTCTAAGATAGTTAGACTTCATGTGGTTCCTATATCGATTATCTCTAATTGAGACCCTCATTTCACATCTCGATTTTGGAAGAAATTGCACGAGGCTTTAGCTACTCAGTTGGACTTCAATACAACATTCCATCCATAGACTGATAGACAGTCCGAGAGGGTAATTTTGGTTCCGGAGGATATGCTTCGGGGTTGTGTTATACAGTTTTGTGGTAGTTGGGAAGAATTTCTACCTTTGGCCGAGTTCGCTTATAATAATAGCTATCTGGCCAGTATTTAGGCTGCACCTTACGAAGCTCTGTATGATCGTAAGTGTTGCACGCCTCTATGTTGAATCGAGTTGGGTGAGAGGAAGATTATGGGTCTGAATTTGGTTAATGAGACTGAGGATAAGGTCATATTGATTCGGGATTGACTGAAGGCAGATTTTGATAAAAAAAATCTTATACGGATATTAAGAGAAAATATATTGATTTCGCTGTGGGAGATAAGGTTTTCCAAATGGTATTTTCGTGGAAGAGGGTTCTCAAGTTTGGACGTAAAGGCAAGTTAAGCCTTAGGTTCATTGGGCCTTATCGGATTTTAAGGCAAGTGGGGCCAGTTGCCTATTAGTTGTAGTTTCCACAAGAGTTATACCGCATACATGATGT
The DNA here is from genome assembly GCF_025698545.1 of Gossypium raimondii. NCBI lineage: Eukaryota > Viridiplantae > Streptophyta > Magnoliopsida > Malvales > Malvaceae > Gossypium > Gossypium raimondii. Next base: position 19,404,977 of record NC_068567.1, read on the forward strand.
TTTCCATGTCTTTATGTTAAGATGTTATTGGTTTGACCTATCTCATATTGTGTCAGTTGAGGAGATTGAGGTGAGGCCGGATTTGAATTTTAAGGAGAAGCTAGTGCAGATTCTAGATCGAGAGGTAAAGGTCTTGAGAAGGAAGAGAATTCATTTGGTTAAGGTTTTATGGAAGAATCTTTTGGATCACTGGTACGCCACGTGGCGTAGTGAAAAAATTATTTCGGCGATCATCAACCAAGGATCCATGTACGAAGAACGAATTGGGTTGAAACAAGGGTAAAAAAATATACCTTTCGAAACTGAAAAATGATGAATGACGTTGTTGATAGGACCCTTTCCGGATATGTCGATTCCAAGCCGCAACAATAATGTCTTAGCCTCTGCGTGATCCACCCAGTCAAAGAACAAACAACAAAATTCTCTTTAACTTTTCAGAGAGAATTTTCAAGAATAGCTGCTAGACCTTTTGATTTTTTTTCTTGGTAACCCTAACACACTATGAGATTCATTTCCTTTTATTTAATTTGATATCATATATCGAAAATAAAATGGGATTATTCCTTATTATGAGAGAAAGCAGATGGAAAGTTAAGAAAAGATTATATTCTTTCCAAAAGAATATCACTTTCCATGTCCTTTTATATTTTGACCGAAATTATTATTATAAATTTTTTATTAATAATTTTGGTAAAATATATATAATTAATATTTCGTATGAATCAAATTCATATATAATTTTATTTATGTTCTCTATTTGTGTACAACATGTTTTACATATAACGTGTTTAATATTTAACTATCAAATTAAATTAATTCAACAATTAATTTAATTCATGTGACAGTTAAATACAATACCAAATGTATTTGGATTCTGTTTGATTCAACTATAGGGTGTGTAACCCTGTAGGCTATTGTAATGTTGGTAGTAAAACTAGAACGTTTCTAACATTACAAGCAATGAGTGACATTTAGCAATGCATCATTGCTACCCAAGTTACAAGAAGTCATGATTCGACATAACCTTTCTGTGATAATCATTTCATGCACTATATCCCTTTTTTCCTTATAATCTAGATTTGATACAAGTCATGGAATAGTTACACTTGTATAGTCCGATCTCATATTTCTTGATTTTCTAAGTAGACTTCAATAAACAAGTAAGTGTGATATCTCATATAAACTTATTCAAGCATGACCATGCATTTCTAGTCTCACTCCATCAAGAGGCCTAAGATATTGCTCCCATTATGTAGGAAGGATAAATCCTATCTTGATCAACCATATCCCACTACATGGATTGTGGTATATCCAACTTTAGTCTTTATAGCACAACCTGTTATGATATACGTTTGATTGTATCAAAATATACGACTTACGATGTTGGGACAATGATGATCTCAAGCCTGAGGATCATATACATAGTTATTACTATGAGTAATATTTGTGGCTATTACATAATAATCCAAGAAACATACTCATGGCAGGTCAGTCCAGTATGTTATTCTCTAACACATACTCATGTATTGATTTTAACATTCCTATGCCAATGACAACACTTTGTCATCAATCAACTACACATTAGTCTCAATGCATTATCATTGTCCAAGCCAAAAATAATACTTGACTAGGAACCTTTATAAGAATAATCATATTATTTTTTAGACTTTATTATAAACCAGTTTATTTATACTCATAGAAAAAGAAACTGAAAAAAAATGGCAATGCCTTATATTAACAAACAAGGTAAAATTAGTATTTGATTACAATCATCTTATGATTGGTCTTTGGGCATACTCTAATAAAATCATGGTACTTTGGAAGGCACTTGCAAATCGGAAGACTCAATTCGTCAGCAATATCCACATCTACTTGAGTTAGGTAAATTTTCAAGTTGAAATTTCTTTAAGGAGGGTAAAGTTGTAACACCCTAAAATTATTTGATTTTATATTGTCAAATCATGTCAAGTAAATTAATTTGTGGGAGTGGCTAAGTTTTACTTAAGTGTGCTTAAAGTCCTCTGTTCAATTCCTTTCTATTGAATTTTTACTATTTTTGTCCCAACACCTGACTTGAACATCTTGTTTATCTTTAATTTTTGGGTATTTGTTGGCAAGAGTGAGTGTACTGGTTCAGTGGTAAGGTTTCAGCTTACCTATAGGTCCCGTGTTTGAATCCTGTTGTACACAACAGTAGAATTATTTTTACTTTGTCTTTGTCTGTGCCACCTAAGTGGTTAGAAGTTGGGTTGAATTCAAATTCTGAGGCACCAAATTTAGATATCAGAAAATTTGATAGGTTGGGATTTTGTTGGTTTTATTTTTTTATTTTGAGAAAATATCTCCCTAAAAAATTACCCACTACTGTCGTCTATCTCTCCACTCTTTCCATTTTTGTATTTCATGTTAACTTGTTGTTAAAAATTTTCTCTGAATTCTATTTTCTTTCTTCTTTTACCTTTCATTTTTCTTTCTACCAATTCTATTTTGGAGATTACGCCACTCAAATTTTAATCTTGTCTTGAGCTATAATTAATTCTCTGGTTTCGATTTGGTCTTGGGTGTTTGGGGGTTTCTTTGTTGCAATATCAAAATCTTAGTGTTATAATCGAGAGGCGTAAAACTCTCCTCCGTCAATTATTGAGCCTTAGGAATTGTGGCTTTAATCGAGGGTTTGGAAGTTTGTCGTAACATCATTTTTTCTAGAATCATTAGGTGTGTAACTCTAATCCCAAGAAACCAGTGAACGACACGAAGCCAAAAATCATACTGTTGACGCCACACGACCGTGTGGGCCATATAGACTAGGTCAGGTAGGCTGTGTGGGCCACACTGATGTATGGGTCCATTTTCGGTAAAATTAGTTACAACCATATTTATAAAGTGCGTATCGAGGTTAGTGATTTTATAGGTTCTGTTAAGTTATGTGTATGTTGTATGATAAGTGAAAATCAATATTCTGTTGTGATTGCATAAATGCTGGAGGTATGTCTGCCTTATAAAATGTGTTTTTGATATGTAAACTTGTAAGAACCGTAAGCATGATTATTTCTAAATATTCCTTAATGTATGCTATGTTATTTCATGTGCATTTGGGGTGGGATATGATATGTGGCTGAGGAAGTTCTTGTAGACTATGTTCTGCAATTTCTGTCGGTAATACCGCAAATTATTGTATCTGGTAGTTAAACACTGCATATATCTAATTCTAGCAGTTTTTTACACTATATCTGGTAGCTTGACAACGTATTTCTGTACAATGACATATGATCACTAATTTGGTGTGTGGGATTGGATAGGTATTAATTACGCTATTTGGTGTGTTGGGTGGGATGAGGACGGTGTGTAGCAGATGGGTGTAGTATTTGTTTTTGATATGTGCAAAGTGTTGCATTATATAAAAAGCCATGCCATCTGTATTTGATCTGTTGCTATGTTGAATCACGTGATATGTTTTGCCTTTTATGTTTGTTTGGTTATTGATTCTGGTATGGCTATTCATTTTCTGTTTGGTATTTGGGCTGAGTTACACACTGAGCTTTACTAGCTCACCCAATGTTTTATTTTCTCAAGTAATTAGCAAACTTAGGATTGGGCGGCGTGCGGGAGCTTGGGTTGAATTCTCAGTAACAAAACTATTTTTAAGAGACTTTTTGTTTAATTATCGACTTTTGGGACTGTTGGTAACTTTTGGACTTAATTTTCAGTTTTGGGTTTGTTTTGTTGGATTTTCGATATTTATAGTATCGGTAAACTGTAAAATTGTGCATTTTCACAAACTAGAGTCACGATTTTCAAAACTAACAACAAAATTTTCGCTGCAAAATTAAGTAACGAATTAAGTGTTTTCTATAAAGTAAATAACTTCAACGAGTATTTTTATAAAAACTTGAAATAAATTTGCTAAAAAATAATATATTTGAAATACACTTTTCAAGTTTAAAATCTGGAGTTTTAAAATGAGTTTATGTAATTCTTCAAGATTTGGCCATAAAGTCTAAGCCGAGTGTGGGGTGTTACAGTTTTTGGGAATGATGTTTCGGTTACTTCTTGTATAAGTAAGATAAGAAAGGAAATGAAAAAAAAAAGAAAATATTACCTTTGAAAAATTGGAAACTGAAATTGATAAAGGTAAAAAACTTATGCAGAAATAAGTTAAGGTTTTGATCTCTTAAGCAAGAGTGTTTGAAGGGGTAATTGAGTATCTATTTTATAAAAACAAACGTGTGCAAGAAGTTTATTTCATGGAAATTGTTTAGGTTCTCTAATACAATTTTGACATCTGTAAAAGGGGTAAGTCTATAACGTTTACATTTATGTAAGTAACCACCAAAATTTGAATTTGCCCCAATGAAAAAGACTGATGATATTCTTTATTGAAGGGATCTCCAAAATGTAAGTTTCTAAAAAAGAAGTTATTTTGAATGAATAGGAAACTTCACCAAACTTATGGTATGCACCTAGCACAAAATAGTTAGTTTTCAGTTATGTATTGAATTCTCCCAAAGTTAGAAATTTCGTGGATGAAATTTTTGTTAAGGGGAGGAGAGTTGTAACACCCCAGGTCTGGCGGGTCTAATGTTTTGGCGTATAGTAGTAAAAAAGTCTGTCTAGCGAAGTGGAATCCACCAGTATTGTGGCGTATACGTGTGTGTGTATAGTAACTACCACATAAGTATGTAAGGATTTTATTTCATGATATTTTGGTATATTAAGGAGAAGTCTATGTTAAGCGATAAAAGGGTATATATGGTATGATTTTTCGCCAAAGGTATAGTACGCCTTGTTTGTCTAGAGTACTTTGTTAGTTAGATTATAAGTAATCTGGTTAGAAATCAACTGTGCAGCCTAGCCTAATAATTATGAATGCAAGGTACTTATTTATGTTTCTCTTTGAAACTATAAATCATTAAGAAGGCAAATTCTAAAACACGTGACACTTGTTAAGTTTCACTCAGTAAGTTGGGTCATAATTATGTGTGAAATGGGTTTTGAAGGAGATTATTCTTCTTCCTTATAGTGTTGTTCTTTGATTCTTTTTTCTTAAATCAAATGGTATATCTTCCTCCTTAAGTTGAAAGCTATGATTTTGGGTTTAATCAGTGGTTATTCCATCTTTGAGTAAGTATTACTACTCTGCATGTTAAATTCTGAAAGAGTAAGACTATAAGAGTTGTATGAACAGTAAAGGTTTAAGTACAAGTTTTGCATGAGGTTGTCAATGATTGAGATGTTAAGTGAATTGTATGTATAAGAGTTGTAAAAGTAAATTTTATCTTTCTAAGCATTTGTTGCTGCTGGTTCGAAAGGGATGTCTGAGTCTGGAGCTTAGAACTGTAGTACTTGAGAATCAGATGAGTCTCTACCCTGAATCTTTTATATGAAGTATTCAAATAAGAAATATATATATACACATTCATAGATAAAATGATGATGTCTACGGAAAATGGTAAGGATATGGGTTTAGTAAAGACGAGAGATGTCTATAATAATTTACATAAAGTTATGTTAAAAGAATATTTTTTTATAAGCATGTAGGTAAGGGTCTGGTATCGAGGTGTATGATTTAGTAAGAAGGTGATTATCTAAGTAAGTAAATTTTGAGCTAATGTTCTATTGTGAAGCCTCTAGTACGACATTTATATTGCTAATCAGACTCACATATCACAGATTAAAAATGAGTGTAAGACCATGAGGTAGAGGCCCATGGCAGCTTGGTATGACTTGGAACTATTCATGGTATAGCCTCCAATAAGATGGAAGTGGAATGGCAGAACACGATACATGAATGTATGTAAGACCATGAGGTTAATAACCATGGCATGATATTATATGTCTGTATGAATTGTCTATGGTGTAGCCTTCGATAATCTGTAAATCGAAATGAAAAATCACGATACATAAAATTTTGTATAAGTTTATGAAGGAGAAACCCATGGCATCCTCTGTGAAGTCCGTCGAGATAGTAAGCACGAGACTCTGTATGATGCCTTTATGGTGTATCTGTTGGGAAAATGGATTTGAAAAATGCAGCGGAAAATAAATATAAGGAAAACAAGTTTTTAATTTTTTTCCAAAACAAGATCTTGGTTGTGATATCTAATATAACAAACACTTAATCAAAATTGTACATTTTCAATTCATCTAGGATGAACGCTTCGATCGAGAAGTCTTCTTCGTTATCCTCAAGCTCACGTTTGCTGAGTTGAGCTCATTTCGAATAAAAAAAATTTTCACAAAAAATATCAGTGTGGAAATTTTGCAATTTATCTAAAATTTTGGGTCAAGTTATAAATTAAAAAAATATTTCTAGAAATTTTCTAAAATAATCTCTTCAGGGGAATTTTCACTCTACAACTTTCTCTTGAATTCAAGTGTGTGTAAAGTAATGACCCAAGGCTTTCTTCATATAAGGAGAGTTTAGAGAGTTCAACTATGATTAAATTTAATCACTTTAATATTAAATTAATATAATATTTATCAAGATAAATATTAGATTAAATTTAATATGAAATCTTATTAAAATAATAGAATGTTTACCTACAAGATAAACATTAAATTAAATTTAATATTAAGATAATCACTTTAATATTAAAGTAATAAAATAATATTAAGATAAGTATTAAATTTAATTTAATATTAAACTATTAAACTATTATTTTTTTTTGAAATAATTAATCTGAAATCTAATTCTCTGGTAGAGTCCCAGTAGCAGTAAAACTCTTCCACTACTCAACCACTGAAGACTAATACTGTTGGCCACCGGGACGCTGTCGTCACACCAGTCGGCATCGCCGTGTCTGGTGATGCAGGTGCGACACCTTTACGACACCTCGAGACAGCTCGATTACTATCGGTTCGGTCTAGGTCAGTGACAACCCAACCAATTTGGTCTAGCCACCGGTTGGACCATCGGTCCGGTTTGACAAATTTTTGGGTCTTGGTCTCGGTTTTGGGCTCCCAGGCCCAATTTACTATCTCGAATCCAAATTTCAAGTGCAATTATCCATAGGGCCAATTGTTTGACTTGAAAATTAATTTCCAAAAGTATCATATTAATTTTAATTAATTTGATTAATTTAATTTTACTTGATCAAAATTAATTTTCTCAAAAGTCATTTAGATTTTCCAAATTAATTTTTCAAGAAAATTCTTTAATCAAATTCTCTAGTTGAATAATTCTCACGACCACCTAATCTAATTTCATATTAAATAAATCGACTCAATTAAATTATTTCCAAAGTCGTAGAATTTTCTTTTGATTTAAATGCAATCTGATCGAGCTTTTGTTGAGCTAGCGGAGGGACCAATCAGACATATACAATTAGGCTTTAGTAATTGTAATTATGTCCAAAAGTATCGTTCCGATAATTTATAATTACTTCATCATGGACTCAGTCTACAAGAAGTGCCATGATTGAAAACTCTTTATTGTACACTTTTTACGAAAGCAATTCATCCAACTGTTTTGTCCAATGACCTCATCTGTATAGGTTACCCTCATATGATACCCTTGATTCATTTGAGTTAAATCTGTTCACTCAATACAATCCTATTTTATCTCATTGTCAACATTGTGTCTTCTTAATGATTAATATGTTCACTGCCAACAAATGATTGTGATAAATTGCTTGTTCGAGAACAAGCAACCCATGGTCACGTTCCATATTTATCAATCCACACAATGCCAATTAGAGGATATCATTAACTCTTTAATTGACCTATGAATTTTAGTGTTGCTAGTAAATTCATGTCATACACAAGTCATGTACCCAACATACTGGCTATGGGCTTGATCATCTTTAGATCATAAGCCTCCACTTATATCAAAACACATGAGTTGCATACGCATGGTCAGTGACTAACTCAGGATTTAGGTAAATCACACTATGAACATCACAAGTGAATTAATTCATAAACGGATTCAGAATTAATTCATCTTGGGTCCAATCCAGTGTATCATTCTACCAATAAGTACATCTATGTCTCCACTAGTGGAGTCAACTACTCTGATAGCCAAGACTAACCATCTCCCTAATTGGAATTGTGAACGACATAATAATCCTTCTTAGTATTTGAATCAAATGCTCACTTCGATTATTTTATGGAATTATGGACTTATTTAGATTATCTATTGAAGTAGTTTGTCTTTCTCGCAATGTAAATGTTCTTACAATGCCACTTATCTTCAGTTTTAACTTAGACAATCAATAAGCTAATATTTTCTTGTCACAATTTCGCTATGCATGCAAAATATGAAAGAAAACAAATAAAAAAGATGTAATAGTGAAATGTGAAATTAACTTTATTTTTTTATTTATCTTTCAAACAAATAGAAAACAGTTACATGTTTACTACAATATGGGCACATGTCCCAACAATCTCTCACTTGCCCTAGTGATGTAAATGTGTCATGTTTTGCATTCTCATATACTTGGCGTGTTTGACAAAACTTCTAGTTACAAGAATCTTAGTAAATGGATCCATAAGGTTATCTTCAGAAGCTACTTTCATCACATCTACAATAACTTCGGATACTTCCGATAAATGTGTTTCGCCTTATTGTGACTTCTCATTTTCTTGGTATTAACTGTTGCAGCACTGTTATCACAATACAATGTTATAGCTTTTTCCATACCAAGAATGACTTCAAGATTGTTTAAGAACTTTCAAAGCCGTATTGCTTCTCTCGTTGCCTCAGAAGTTGCCACATACTCGACCTCCATAATAAAGTCAGTTGTGGAAGTTTGTTTTACACTTCTCCATACTATGACTCTACAACCTAGAACGAATACATTTCCCGACATTGACTTCCTCGATTCATTACAGGTTTGAAAGTCTAAGTCTGTGTATCTAATAGGAGTAAGGTTCTCCCTAGAATACACAAGAATATAATCCCTAGTTCTATTAAGACACCTAAATATATGCTTTATAGCTTACCAATGCTTGAGACCTTGATTCGTCTGATATTGACTAACCATTCCTACTGCGAAATAGATATCTGGACATGTGCAAAGCATCGCATGCATAAGGCTTCCATCTGTTGAAGCATATGGAACCCTACTCATAAGCTATCTTTCTTCCGTTGTCTCAGGATAGTCATCTAAAAAAAGACGAAACCTGATGCAATCGGCTAAACACCTGACTTCGCATCGGTGATTGCAAAATGTTCCAGAACCTTATCGATGTATGAAGCTTGAGATAGAACTATCATTTTATTCTTCTCTTAAATTTAAAAAAAAAAACCAAGCTCAAATATTTAATTAACTAAATAATTAAATATTCTTCTAAAAAATAGTTATTAAAAATAGTTAATTAATTTTAATTAAATAAATTATATAATTAAGTTCTAATTCCATTAAAATTATGAAGATTTTGCAATGTTAGAGTTTATATCTAAATTTATTTAATTATCTAAATTAAATTAAACTATGATGACTATATAATTTAATTTTCACTTTGGATTCAACTATTTATTTTTCATGTAATAAAATAATAATTCAAAGAAATTAAATTAATCATATGTCATCTCTTTTTTAAAAAAAATCATAAGTCTTGCCTTCTCGAGAAAATGCATTTACTACAAATAGTAATTCATCCTTTTGTTCGTTCATCCAAAGTTATTATGCAATCTATTCAAAGATGTAGTGCTAGTGGGACCAATTAGAAATATATAATTAGGACTGAAATGATTTGTAATTAAGTCTCAACTCTTCGTTTATTAATTAAAAAGTATTTTATGACTGAGCTCTTCATTATATACCATTACTAAAATTACTTAAAATAATGTTTTGACTAATAACTTTGTGGTATGTATGTTTACTCTCACTACAATAAATTTATGAATTACCAAGCTAAAAATCATAGCAAATATTATAGTATCGTTATTAAAATTTTATTATAATGACAAAAGTGGTTACAAGATCGTAACCTACACTTTCATTATTTGAAGTATACGCAACAACTTTACAAATTGAAAAGATTGCTTTTTTTTTCTTTTTATCGAAAAGAATAAAATCCAGCACTAATTACATAGCACTTAGCCTTAACACTTCCAGGCCATTGTAATCATCATGTAAGACTGAAATATAATATTTTTAATAAATTTTGTTGTTTTCAAATAAAATATTTTTAGCAACCATTTAATTTAATTTATTTAGCTATTTTTAGTTACCATAAAATCAATTACAATATTTTAACAAAATCATAATACTTTGATTATAAAAATTATTACGTAATAATAATATATTGGTTACCAAATAAAATTCACTATAGTGTAAATTTATAAGTTAAATCTTTTACAAAACAGTACCATAACAATTTACAACAATATTTTAATTAATTGTGTATTACATTACGCAACAAGTAAATGTAATTGTCAAAAAATATTTTAACATTCATAAATCGTTTTCATAACAATAATACTATTGATTATGAAATATTATCTGTAAAAATATTTTAATTCATTTTAATTAATTAAGCAACAATTATATAATTTAATTTAATCTCGTTGAATATCAAGCGAAGACTTGTCAAACAAATCTGATGTCCATCAAGCAATATATGGATTTAATCTCCGAAGAAAAACTCCACATGCAAACTATGTAACCAATTATTATATCTATATGTATACCTTTCCTCTTTCAGTTATTTATCTTATTGCAGTCAACAAACAACTAGCAAATAATTCAGCAATCACAGTAAAATAAATTTATAAGGATGTTGATACATATCTATGTTCTTCTATAGAAGAGTTCGAGACCATGAGCTGAAATTAAGATGTAGAGAAAAGGAATTTTCCTGGCTGCTTAAGTGTGATTTTCAAACAATTTATCACGGAATATTAATTTCTCTCTACTGAGTTAGATATAACACAAAGGAGAGTTTCTATTGGCTGGTAGCATTAAATTTTCTACGGAAAAAAGTAAACTATGACGTGTAATTGTCGTGTAACCCTTTGCTATGTCATTTCTTCTATCAACAAGTTGAAAGTGGATCTTATAAGATTCATACTAACATCTAGTATAAAATATAATCCTTAAATTTGTTTTTCTAAATATACTTAAAAATTCTAAAACTCGAATAAAAAAAAATCTATCACTTCACTCAAGTTGAAGCAACATTACTTTGCATGGTTCACCCAAGACGCGAACTATGTCCATTGCGGGTCAATTCCAATCGGGTTATTGGGTCACGATTCGGTAATGACGAACACCATAACAATTTGTCTCCAGCCTAGTTCAATGAAGAGTTATAAAGTGACTCTTCTGAGAACTTGACTTCATTAAGTGGGGGGAAATTTTGAGAATGGAACGTACCGCATATGTTTTTCACTTTAAATTGTCATACACGCTTCATCACATGTTGAGGAGAAGTACAGTTGTATAAATCTAATTGTGCCTTCATTCTCAGACATAGGAATCGTAAAAGTGTGAAATTCTTTAAAAGGAGGTTACCTTAACCCTAAGAATAAAATCGTTTGAATTTGAAATTTTTGAGAATGAGCTGCTGTTGAGAAGGACAATCGTGAATCGGAGGTAATTTTCTTAAAATTTTCAAATTAATTTTGTGGATTTCCTGGGTTTATTCAGGCTCAATGATTAGAGAGAGAGGAGGTGTTCATATCATTCAGGGTAATCGTGGTGGTTCAGGGAGTGAGCCTTCACAACGCTGTGAAGTAATTACTCCCATGAAGGCGAAAGCATATGTTTGCACCACCAAGCAGGAAGAGATAAAATGACACTTGGACGCTCGGGGGATTCATATACCCAATTTCACTTATGAGTTCTCGATTTTTGAAGGGTCGTGGTGATTGAATGATACCACTGATGGAAGTTTTATGCTTCCCTCACACATACTAGAATCAGGTTTTCATCTTCCACTCAATCTGGCTTCTCATGGTGGGTCCCGATAGCCTAGGCCTACTTCTCAAGAGGCGCCATTGATTTTGTCTTCCAAAATTTGTATCAACTCAAGGCCTGCAATCGAGGGGGTTTGTAACACTCTTAACCCATCTCCGTCGTCAAATTAGGGTTACGAAGCATTACCGTGCAAATCAAAACAACAATGTCATTTAACGATAATTATTTTAAACTCATTACAACCCTATCAAACATATACATTTGGGCATTAAATCGGGCCTTCAAGCCCTAAAAATAGTTCAAAAACAATTCGGGACTAATTTAAAACAATTCAAAAATTTTGAGAAAAAGTTAAAAACTTTTGAAAACATGGCTCACATGGCCGTGTTACATAGCCCAGACCGTGTGGTATTCGAACAATGGGACACACAGCCGTGTCCCAGCCCGTGTCTTAAACCGTGTAACTCATTGAGTTAGGTCACATGGCCATATCGCAGGCCGTGTGCTAGACCGTGTAACTCACTGACTTGAAATAATAAGTGACAAACGGTGGTGTAATCAGGCCGTGTGTGTCACATGACCGTGTGATAGCCCGTGTCCCAGGCCTTGTGTGCCATAATTTGATACTAAAAATAAGTCATTTTAAGTTCAAAACTTACTCAATCATTCACTTTATTTATGCACACATTTAATAGACCAAAACACCTTTCAAATACACATAAACATACCAATTCAACCAACCTAATTTTCCAAACCAATATGCCATTTCAAGACACCTCATTTATACCAAAACAACTTTAACCAAAATAAGGCAATATTCCCACATTTCAAACACAAAACCTAGTTCATTTAACTACCTAATGACATCAATTGTAACCATTCACATAACATCATTAACATACCAAAAAGGACCATATATTATAAGTACTTACAAGTGACCAAAAGACTTAAACTTGCCTAAGCAATGTAAGTCTAACATACAAAATACATACTCCAAAGACATATTCATACCAAGTTGATCACTAACATTTTCAAAACTACCATAATATAAAGTCCTATACATGCCATTTTTAACCTTGGCCAAAATGACTCAAAAACTACCAAAGTGATTGCTGGATTGTGTGATAGATCTCTGACAAGCCTCCAACTGGTCAAGCTTCAGATATCTATGAACAAAGGAAAATAACTACTTAAGCAAATAGTGCTTAGTAAGCTCGTATAAACTCAAGTAAAAACTTGTCATTCTTAAAGTCAATTTATAAATTACGCATAACATCATTAGCAAGATCATAGGCTTAGTAAAATCATATATAAGCACCATCAAACTCACAAGTTAGCAAGTTCATACATGATACATATAAGTTCAACCATATCATAAGAAGATTTCCATGTACACATCATTCGTCAAAAATTTATTTTATTACTTTCACATCATTTGCGTTCATCAAATTTACCTTTTCAATAAATTATGATCAAACATTCATTTGTATACATACCTTGCCATCTACCTTTAACTACTCGTTGAACCATCTAGATTTACATTGGATACTCAAGAATTCTCACACATAGTGTGCCTTTTCATATAACCGCAACCTTTCATTTTCAATAGTGCTCACATGAGCTGTGGGTCAGAATATTAGCTATATGATGCTGCTTACACGTGCTGTGGAGAATCCACAACAAATGCAGGACCTCAGCCATCAGCAGGACATTCAAGACTAGCACCCAAAACATGAAATCCCTAATGACATGTCATTCGTATCCTAAGAATTCTTAAGGTTCAAACGGGATCATTTATCCACCAATTATTGAAAAAATCGATATTTATATTTTTCAAGTAAGTTTATAATTAACGTAATATAACAAATAATCAATCAAAGTATATTTAGTAAGATTATAATTCATACGAACTTACTTCGATAACTATAGTCGCAAAAGTAGAGTTTAAGATTAATCCAAAGCTTTCTCCTTTCCCCGATTTAAATCCGGTTATTATTTATCTTGATCTAAATAAATAAATTCATTCAATTAAGTACTTCAATTAATCTCAAGTATTCAATTCAATCTATAATTCATATTATCATGAAAATACAAATTACCCCTCTTAATTTAACTTCTTCACAAATTAGTCCTTAAGCTCGTAACTTGAAATTCAACCATTTTAACCTAAACCCATGTTAATCAATTCTACTAGGGGTTTTGAATGGCCCATAATTACCAACAGTTCACATTAAAACCAATGAATTTTACACTTTCAATAATTTAATCCTTAATCTGAAATTCATCAAAAATCACTTAACAAAACAATTTTATTTAACAACTAACTTTAATTATCTATCAATTAACTTCACAAACTCATCAATTTAATTCATAATATATCCTTCAACCTTTAACAGTTTTGCAAATTAACCCCCGGGCTAAGTAGTTTAAGCTAAAATGAGCTCAAAAACATAAAAATCAATAAAAATGGGGATAAAATACATACAATATATAGGAAAAATTCAAAACTGAAGCTTTCTCCCCTCCTTCAATGGCTATTCGATTTTGGATGGAAAAATTAGAAATATGATAACACTTTTACCCTTTTCTTTTGTTTAACATTTTAATGTAATTATCAAATTACAAAGTTAACATTTTAAAACTATTAAAATTTTATTAAAACCTATCCATAAACATCCACTAACATATAACATGGTATAATTACTTCCTAAGTCCACTAATCTTCCTTTACATAACCATTTAATCCTTTTAATTAGCGTAATCTAACTTTTGCACCTTTTTCAATATAGTTCTTTTTACTTAAATAACCATTTAAACATTAAATAAATATTAAAATATTAAAATATTAACTCCCTCGTTAAATAAATATTAACCTTATAAATATTAAATAAATATTAAAATATTTACTCTCTCGTTGAAATCGTGGTCCCGAAACCACCATTTTCAACACCACTAAAAATGGGTTGTTACAGGGTTCGTTGGGCCTGTTTCATTTTACCCCTCGTGATGGGCTGGAATCAATTGTTTCTAATTGGTCTTTGAAACTTCGATTGAATCTCTGTAAATACATGCGGGTCAAGAATAAATTCGGAGTTGGTTTTGACTTTTCCCATTGAATGGGACATTATATCAAAGGCGAGGTGGGCTCAATTCTATAGGCTTCATCGAGGTTGTGTATTGAAGCTGGAAGAGGTGTTAATTGTCAAAAATGTATTTCACTACTATCTCGCAGATCTGAGCCATAATGGGTGGACGCTAGTTGATGATAACAATGGTGTGGACATCATGTTAGTTTTGTCCGCTTAGTTCGCGTCGCCATATGGGGACGTTGATGAGTTAAGACATGTTTTGTTATGGAAGAATGAGGAGCCGGTAATTTATTTTTATACCTTTTGTAAATTAAAGCCTTGTTCGTGGTCCTCCAAACCTGTAGGGGATAAAGAAGGTAGCGTGAACCCCCTTATGATTACTACTTGTGCTGATAATAAACTTTTTAGTCATGCAAGCACAGCTTGTGTTGTTGAAAAGAGTTCAGGGGAATTGACAAGTTTATCCAAGGAGATTGATGAATACATGGACATTCGATATTTTATGCAAAATGTGCGAGGAGGTCCCTTTCGTGCTTTTGTTGGGGAAGGAAGTGTAAGTAGTCAAAAGAAACAGAAGACTGCTGCTGGATCTGCCAATATTGTTCTAAGTAGCAAAGTTGAAGGTAACCCTATAAGGGAACTTCGCCGAAAGAAATGAAAGGATCGGACTGTAATATCTGGTAATGTGGCCACCACTGTTACAGTTCCTGCTGTGATTCCTTCTCCTTTTGGGCCTCCACCTTCGCCAATACCACTAACTGGGGACACCTTTGGCGTGATCTTCAACATGGCCCTCCTAAAGGTTCAATGAAATTTATGTCTACTGGTGGTGAGACACAGACGTTTCTATGGCGGGAGCACCAAAGTATGCAAAAATTTCCTTACTGCCCTATTAAGGTATGAAGACAGTGGAAAGATTTTATGCCTCAAGAAGCAAAAGAGCATGTTTGTCTTTCTACATCATCCAACTTCGTGAAGAAACCATCATTGAAGGAGCTGATATTATATCTTCAGGTAGCATTGGTTGAAGCTGGTATGGTAAGTGTGGGGATCATTGAAGGTATTAGCGAAGAGGAGGTAAGAAGGTTGAAATTTGAGAATGCTTGCCAATCCATCATAGGGGCCCTAAAAAGGGCTCGTGAACTACACAAGTAATTGGATGAAGAAAATAGAAAATTGGTGGAGCAAAATAAGAGGTTACAAAGATTGCCTCACCCTATCTAAAAGAGATGGAAAAATTGTATGAAAAGATTGAGGGTGTGCGAGCTGACAAGGTTGTTTTAGAGGCGATTGTGAAAAGCATAGATAAGCAGCATAAAATTGCTATTTTTAATCTAGAGAAGAGCCATGAAGAGGCCTTGGAAAAATATAAGGTTGATACAATGCAGAGCTTTTAGGATTACTTATCAAATTTAAAGTCAAATTTTTTGCTTCATGCTCAAGTAGTTGGAGGTCCCTTTGATGCTCGCAGGCTGAATTTCGATGCTCTCAATCATCTGACGGGTGTTCAATTGGACTTTGATATCCACTTCCCTTTTGGAGCTGCTTAGGAGAAATTTGTTGAAGAATGGAAAATTTTGAGCAGACTTTATTTTGTAGATACTCCTACTGAGACTAGTGCAACTCCTATTGCTGGATGTGAAGAAAATGTGAACGAAGGAATGGAAGAATAAGATGAAAGCTCATTAACCCTAATGATACTAGTGTCAATTCATAATTTCATTGTATTCATTGCATTTGTTTCCTTTTATTCTAAAATGGAAAACCTATCTTTGCTTACTGTTGAAACTATGTAGTCATTGATTGTGATTCTGTTTGAGCAACCTACATAACTAATTTGTCATCACAAATAACTTAACCCAATATATTTGAATGGTGATCAGGAATCATCATATTATTCAACTGAGTCATGAATTTTGAATGTGAATCATCTAACTCATGAAATAGTAAATCAATGAACTTAGGCTGTGATCATAAATCAACGAGCCTTAATAATATTAGTTGTGATATTAAATTAGTGAGCTATTTGGAGTAACGATAGTAAATAAGCTAACTCAAAGATTTTTCATGATAGTAAATCAATGAACTTAGGCTGTGATCTTAAATCAGTGAGCTATTCAGAGTAACGGAAGAAAACCAGTTAACTCAGAAGATTATTTATGATAGTAAATCAATGAACTTAGGTTGTGATCTTAAATTAGTGAGCTGTTTGGAGTAGCGATACAAAATCAACTGTTAGAGTTGTGACCCAAATTCTTATTAACTAAAATACAAGTGGCAAGATGGGGGATCCATGAGGGCTGCACAAGAAGAATTCGTATAGAAGTTTACTTCCTCTGTTTGATATTGATCTGAATAAGGTGTTTCAACCTTACTTCATTACTTCTATTAGATTTTGATTAGAATAAGGTTTTCTAATCCTATAAATAGACGTAGTCTATACTCCTTGTAATCAATTAGAATTCGGCATTAGTGAATTTTCTTCTCCTCTGCCCGTGGTTTTTCCCGAAAGGGTTTTCCACTTTAAATCTATGTGCTTTATTTTTTTCTTATTACTTTGTGATCGTTCTATATTGCCATTATCGATGTTAGTTCTACATAAACTAACTCAGAGATTATTCATGATAGTAAATCAATGAACTTTGGTTGTGATCTTAAATCAGTGAGCCTTAATAATATCAGATGTGTTCTTAAATCAACGAGCTGTTTAGAGTAGCAATAGAAAATCAACTAACTTAAAAGATTGTTCATGATAGTAAATCAATAAACTTAGGTTGTGGTCTTAAATCAACAAGTTATTTTACATGTTTCAATATTTCCAATTTGAGCAAACTAAATAATATTTGCAAATAGTACATATTTATTGAAAGAGAAAGTAGAACATTCATATATAATATTTTTTAGATAGCGTGTATTCCATGTACGAGGTAGAACAAAGCCATCAATTTTTGTTATTCTATAATCTCCATAGCCTATTTTTCAGACAACTTTTTAAGGTCTCTCCCAATTAGTGGTAATTTTTCCTTGTTATGTTGTTGGGAAACTAGCTTTAATAATTCTCAAGACTAGATCACCCACTTGAAACTGTTTGTTCTTCAGTCTAGAGTTGTAGTATCGAGCAATTTGTTGAGCTTACACAACTTTCCTACTTTTTTTGTCTCATTGACCTCATCAATAAGATCTAAGTTGATCTTGATGGCCTTTTAGTTTGAATTTTCATCAAAATGAGATGTCTTGTGGAATCGCAATCCTATCTTAGTAGGGATTATCGCATTTTCCCCATAACTAGTAAGAATGTTGTCTCTCAAGTTGTTGTGTGAAGAGAAGTCCGTACGACCCATATAATTCTTGGTGGCTCTTCTAACTAGGAACCTTTGTCTCATCAACCTTTTTCTTTAAATTCATTAGTATTTCCTTGTTCATTGCCTCTACTTGACCGTTCATTTGGGGCAGTTTTACACAGCTTTGAGCGAGAGAAATCTGTAGGTGTTAACAGAAGTTCTTAAATTTCCCTGGAATTGGGTTCCATTGTCTGTTATAATCAGAAATCAAATATCGAACATACAAACAATGGATTTCCAAAGAAAAGATTCCATTTGTTTCTTTACTATTATAGCTAGAGCTTCAGCTTCTATCCACTTAATAAAATAGTCCACAGCTACAACTATGAATTTCTTCTAAGATGTAGCTATTGGAAACGGACCCAAAATATCTTTTCCCCAAGTTGCAAATAGCCAAGGACCAGACATCACTTGTAAAGGCTCAGGTGGTGATCGTTGCACTTGAGCATGTTTCTAGCAAGAATCACAAGTGCAAACCATGTGGTGTGCATATTTTTGTACAGTTGGCCAGTAATACCTTTGCCTAAGAACCTTCTGTGCTAACAGTCTTCCTCCTAGGTGATCACTGCATATTCCCTCATGTATCTCTTTCATAACATATTTAGCTTCAATGGGAGTGAGACATCTTAAAAGTTGCTGGGAGTAACCTTTTTTATAAAGTACACCCTCTGACATGATATATCTAAAGGTGATAGATTGAATAGTTTTAATTGAATGAGAGTTAAGTAGTTTGCAGATAAAATAATATATTAAAATGTAAATAATAACATTGTACTTTGCGGCCTTATGTTGTATTTTGGAGAGCTCTTTTTTGTTGAGCTGGTGAGTTTCCCCTTGTTGAGCTGGTGAGTTTCCCCTAGATAACTGTCTAACCTCTATCTTCCCAAACTGAGTGAGTAGCTGAGTAGCTATGGCATGGTAATTCTTTAGGCTAGGCACTTTTACTTTGTACTCCCCATTCATTTACTTCACTACGAGCTGAGAATCAATGCATATTACTAGCTCCCTTTCCCCCAGCTGAAGAGCTAGTTGTAGCCCAAAAATTAATGCCTTATACTCCACAGCACCGTAAGATGCATGGATGCTGAAGGATAAGCCATACTGCCACTCATTCTTGTTAGGGTCTTTAAGGAGAACACCCGCTCCTAATCCCATCTTCGTTATTGAACCATTGACATAAATTGTCTAGCATTTTGGCTTCGTAGTTGAGCTAGTTTACCCTTGTGATAAGCTAACTACTACATCTTGTATAATCAATAGAAATTTTTTTTAGAACCAAATGTATATTTGTAATGGAATATCATCAAGAAAAACAATTACTTGTAAAATAAAATTCCAATAATCATTATGACATACTATTGTATCATCTATGTGAGTAATAGTGTTTCAAATTAAAGAGTTACCTGTAGGGTCTGGCGATCTATCAAAAGAACATTTCACTATGAAATCAACTAAGATATGAGCTTTGATTACTGTTATTGGGGCTTCCTCTATTCTAAATTATGCTAGTTCAATTCCCCACTTGGTTATTCTTCCTAAAGTATCTACTTTAGATAATATGTATTTGATGGGTTGGTTTGTTATGACTGTCATGGGATGGCCTTGAAAGTATGGCCGCAACTTGCGAGCTGCCACTATTAAAGAAAAAATATGATTTTTCTGTCTTAGAGTACCTTTTCTTGCCATTCTGCAACACTTTGCTAACATAGTACACTTCGACAACCCCTTTTGTCCTGATCAAGACTGCTGTCATTGTTTCTTTAAATGTTTCCAAATAAAAATAAAGAGTCTCTCCCACTCAAGGTGACATCAAAAGTGGTGGAGATGTGAGGTACAACTTGAGCTTTTTCAAAAGCAGCCTAGCATTCCTCTATCCAACTAAAACAAGTTCTTATTGCCTTAAAGAAAGGTAAGCACTTATCTATCATTCTGGAGACAAACCTATTGAATGCAACCACCCTCCCCGTTAAGCACTGAACGCCTTTAATAGTCTTCGGGGCAGACAGATCTAGAATGACTCGAATGTTCTCAAGGTTCACCTCTATGCCTCTTTCTGAAACCATGAAGCTTAATAATTTTCTACTCACACCAAAAACACATTTCTCTGGATTTAACGTCATGTTATAGGACTACTGAATAGCAAAAGCTTCAGACAAATACCCAATATGCCCCTTTAATGTAGAACTCTTCACCAACATGTCATCTACATAGACCTCAACACTATAACCAATCTGTTCTTTAAAATCTTATTAACCAACCTCTGATATGTCGTACTGCATTCTTCAACCTAAAAGGCATAACTTAAAAATAAAATAAACCTTATTCTGTGAAAAATTTTGTTTTATCCTAATCCTCTTGGGCTATATAAATTTGACCATAAATTGAGAATACTTTCATGAAGCTCATGAATCTATTACTTGATGACGCATCAAACAGTCTATCAATCGAGGGCAAAGGAAAACCATCTATTGGACAAGCCTTATTAAGACTGGTAAAATCAATTCACATTCTCCATTTTCCATTAGTCTTTTTCATCATCACAACATTTGACACCCAGTCTGGGTACGACACCTCCTTGATAAACCCTGCTGAAAGTAGTTTACCTACCTCTTGTCTAATTGCCTCCACAATCTGTGGAGCAAATCTTCTTCTTTTTTGTTTGACCGATTTGGCCTCGAGAAACACATTTAACCGATGGATTATCACCTGAGGATCCACACCACTCATGTCCACTGTTGACCATGCAAAAATGTTTGAATTCTCCCTCAAGCACTATACTAATTCCACATTTTCTTCTTCTGCTAATATTGATAAGATCCTTACCAACTTATCTGTGTTATCATAAAACAATTGCAAATTTTCTATGACTCCTATTATCTCTAGCTTGTGAATTCTTTCCTCACTTCTCATATCCAGACTATCTAAATGTAAAACCTGGATAGCCACCTCTACTTGTTGCGAGCTCTGACCTTGTGGCTTCTACTCTTTCGTTTGCTTAACTGTCAACATATGACATTGTCTGGCTGTTCGCTGGTCAGATTTGTTAAAACCTAGCCCTATCCTAGTAAGGGATTTAATCTTCATACAAAAATTGGCAATCATCATTTTAGCCGTTCTCATAATAGGACACCAAAAAATGGCGTTGCAAGCAATTTGATGGTCCACCACAAAGACCTGAACATATTTTGTGGTAGTGTGCTTGCCATCTCTAAGGGTAACAGGCAGAGTGATACACCCTTTCACCTCGACTGGATGGTTTGCAAAGCCATATAAAGGGCTCGTCTTCTTCAAAGTATGCTTCTTCATCCTATCTTCTGATATGCATCCAAAGTTAACATCTCCATGACACTTCCACTATCAACCAAAATTATTTTAACCTCAAATCCTGCTATAGTTGTTGATATGACCATAAGGTCATTTCCCTCCTTATCACATATCGAATCCCCATCCTCCTCATTAAATTCCACTTTCTACTTCTCTTGCCATCGTAGCCTCTTCGATGAATTAACTAACATCAGACTCCTGAGATGAGTCTTTCCCTTCGTGTTAGACGTCATCCACTCTTCATCTATACCAATTATCACATGTATTATGCCTTTAACCTTTTGTTTACCTTTATCAATGCCCCACAAACTCTAACCTGATGACGAGGCATCCTGAGCCAAAAAATCTTTTAGCATGTCATTTCTAACAACCTCTTCCATAGCATCCTTCAAAGTGAAACAATCCTTAGTATTGTGTTTCATGTCATTGTGAAAACTACATCTGTCTCTTGAGTTGGACCTTAACTGACTACATCACATAGGTGGTGGGCTCGAAAAAATGCCCAAACTTTTAACCTGACTAAGAATGTAGGTATGCGAAGCATTTAAGGGTGTGTACGCTTCAAATTTTCCATGTGGGACATTCCTCATTGTGTGCTCGCTCTGAGGCCTCTAGAATGCCCTTGGGGATTCATTCTGTGAGTAACTCCTCTATTGCCCCCAGCTTAGACTCGTAGACTCTGAGAAGAAGGACCTTGCTAGCTGCGCACACCCTGGCGGCCCCTAAATTGCCTATTATCCCTTTAGAAAGTGTTACAAGCTGCTCTTTTAATTTCCTCTGCCTCAACAAACTTATGGACCCTCTCGTATAAGTTTGCCTAACTCTGTGGCCTATTATTAGTAAACAAAAATTACACATGCTCATTTTGGACTCCTATACTAAAGGCATCAATGGCCCACTAGTCCTTCAAGTTTTTTGTGATCAATGTGGCTACATGTAACCATTTGACATATTCCTACAAAGATTCTTCATCCCTTTGTTTCACTGGCATCAAACCCATAGGAGTGTTTTTTATTATCTTATGGGCTCGAAATATTTCAAAAAGAATCTGACCTAACTGCGAGAAGCTTTGAATGGAGTCTTGTGGCAAAGATAAATATCAATCCTTCGCACTTCCCCTGAGAGTCGTTGAGAAGGCTTTACACTTCTTTGCATCTAAAGCCCCTAACACATTCATATAATCATTATACTATAATAGATGGGCTTATAGTGGCTACTTCTAGAGATAAAAGGTTGTTAGAACAAAACAACGAGTCCATGTTGTTTACATCAGTGTGCAATTCTAGAACATTTGTACGCAAAACATCCATCTCATTCTGTCATGGCTTTGTATGTGCTCTCATAGCCTCCTCCTAAAGAGGTGTGACCTGGTATTAAAGATCAGAGTGATCGAACTGCATCTTTCTTCTTAGATCTTCATTCATTTTTAGCAACTCCTACTGAAACAATTTTTGTTGTTCAAATTTGATACTTTTTTGAGTCATTTGTTCCTTCATCAACCTTAATTTCTCTTGTAAACTCAATAATTGTTGCGGCGTTACCCCTTGATCAGAGGGGAAGACGGTCCCTGACTAGAGGGAGCATTAAGATCGAAAGAATTGGAGGCACCTGCCTGGCCCAAGTTGCCCAGATTTTCTGGTCAGTGAACAAACCAACCAACAAAGAGGTCCATTTTACGAGGTTGATTACTAGTGTCAGAACCTCCTACTTAGACTTACGGAAGCTTTTGGGGAAATTCTCATTAGGGTGAGTCATATTGGTTTTCTGATTATTTAAAGATTGGAGGTCTGTCCATGCTCACCGCACTTAATTGTTGAGTGTTTCTGTGTCTGTGTCCTCTAAAAGGGTTAAATTCTCTATTTATATGATACGGTTAGTGTTCATGTATTTGACGTCGTAGGTAGGTCCCCATGCATGACACGTACCCTATTCTAGGATTAACATGTGTTTCCTAGGTGCGGGTTCGCCTACATGGTAGTGTAAACTCATCTCGTGAGGGATCATGAGAGGATGTGAACTCATCACGTGCGAACCCCAAGACACAAACTATGTAGGTTGTGGGTCGATTCCAATCCCGTAACAGGATCGCAGGTCGATAATGAAGAACATCATAACAACTAGTAATTATTATTATTTTATAAGCATGGCTTGCAGTTAAGGCTAGGGATAGTGTTTCACTTTCTGGTTGTGTGATTCAAGCTACTAGCTAGTAGTAGATCTTAATTAGGGCATAACTGGACCTTTTTTTTTGTTGCTATTGGGTTTTTTGGGTGTTATTTTTGTAAGATTTTAGATAATATTATTAGGTCAATTAAGTTTAAAATTAAGTGATTTAATTTTAATTGATTAAGTTATTTATTTTTATAAAAGTGTTTGACATATTGAATTAAAAGTAATAATTATATCTGAAAAAATAGTTTATCTATCTATTAAGGTTTAACATGAAAAAAAATTAATAGAAAGTTACAGCCTCATGATTAGGATTGTGTTACAAAATTAGAAAGATTATCGCACTCGTCTTTGTCAAATTGAGGGTTTTTTACCCAAATAGTATTAAAAAATGCCAAAATGGTATGTTGCAACAACTATGTACCAAAATGGTACATTTAGATGGGTGGAGGGTGGTGCATAGGCGGCAGCACCTTGATATCCTAACACAAACCTGATTGAAAAAAAAAATAAAACAATGGTAGAGGCATGTAGATTGGCGGCATACATGGAAAAATACAGGTCGTATATGGTAAAAATCAGACCCAAAAAATGACCTACTGACACGATGGGACAGGACATTGGGTCACGCCTAGGGAAGAGGCGACACCCCCAGTGCCACCTATGCCACCACAGTGGCAGGCGATGGGATGGCTGCATGCAGTTCATTTGTTTTTTGTGTGTTTGGGGATCTTATAATGGTCCCCAAGGTTCATTTTTGGCCGGTGAGTGAATAAGAAGAAAGGGAAGGAGAAGAAAAGAAGAGAAGAAGAAGAAGGAGAAAGAGAGGGTGGGAAGGGAAGGGAAGGGAAAAAGAAAGAAAAAAAGAAAAGGAAAAAAATAGAAAAGAAAAGATAATTTTTTATTATAAATTAATGGATTAATGTTAATTTAATTTGTTTTTGTTGTTATTATTGTTGATTTAATTCAGATTTAATTTTTAAATTTATTTTTGTAAGGTATTATTTGGTTAAAAAAGCTATTAAGGTATGTTTGTATTTATTTTATATTTTCATTCATTCATAATTTATTTTTAATGTTTATTGAAGTAAAAAGCCTATTTATGTTATGTACAAAGAATGTTTTATTATTTTATGTAATTTATTTGTTATGTGTGTTTTAGGTTGATTAGATATATTTTTATGAAATTTATTTGGCATGTTATTTTGATTATTTTAATATTTTTTATTTTAATATTGTTTTTTATAAATATTAAAAATTAAATTTCTTTTGAACTTCTATGAAAAAGAATTATATTTTTAACAATAGTTAAGTTGGCATGTTATTATATATATATATATTATATTTTAAACCAAAACATTTTGCTTATTATCATTTTAAAATAATAATAATAAATATTCGTATTTATTATGTATCGTTTATGTTATGCTTTTGTTATATTTTTTATTGGCATGTTATTTTTAGTATTTTAATATAAATTTTTGCTTTTTGTAGGTAAAAGATTAAACCATTGAGATGGAATTTGTGAATGGGACCATTGAGTTGGAGTTTGAGTTGGAATTTATAAGATATATTTATTTTGTTAATGTAGTATAGAAAAAATATAATGTGGAAAAAACTATTTGGTATTTTTTTTTGTAATTAAAAGCAATATATAAAATTTAGGTATTTTGATAAATATTTAAAATTCATCAAACTTTGAAATTAATAACAAACATTTATTTTGAAATTGCGTGTATCGCAATGGCTCCATTAATTAAGAACGATGGTCACATATCAAACACAATTAATAATATAGTAATATATTGTTATTTGTTAATCACGGGTTCCCTTAAAAAAAGATCTACATAATTAATAAATTATGTTATTATAACTATTTTCTGTAATTTAACACTGTTAGGGCTCGTACCGCACATTAAGGGGTCGGGTGAATGGTTTAGGATATTCCCCGGATGAACGACTGATGTCATACTTGGAGTTAGCTGGATTTGGGTCAGCAGCATTGATCCGGACGTTTGATTTGCAGTATGATTTAATATCTGCATTGGTCGTGCGTTAGCACCCGGAGACCCACACTTTTCATTTGTCGTGTGGGGAGTGCACTGTCACTCTGGAGGATGTTGCATTGCAACTTGGGCTACCAATCGACGAGAGTGTCGTAACGGGCATAAGTACGATAGCTGAGCCGACTGCCCTTTGTTATAGCCTACTAGGAGTTTCTCCCGCCGATGCTGGTTCCAATTTTACGGGTTTGAAATTTTCATGACTAAAAGCCAATTTTAAACATTTATCAATTAATGCCACTAAGCATGAGGTGATGTGTGCAGCTCGAGCGTACATTATGCATATTATAGGGGGTGTACTAATGCCCAATGCGAACAACAATTGGGTTCATTTGATGTATTTACGCCTATTAGTTGATTTGCAAAATGTTCGCTCGTATAGTTGGGGTTCCACAGTTCTGGCTATGTTGTATCGTAAGCTTTGTCGGATGACAAAGCCTGATGCCGTATACCTAGGCTGATGCCTTGTATTACTGCAGTCATGGGATCTTTATCGGATGCCATTCTTGGCATCGGTTAGGCACCAACCATACGTATTTCCACTAGTGAACATATGATAAAATTTAACTTGTTATTAATTGACATTTTTTTATAATGATACTATTCTAACGATATTATATTTACTTGTAATTTGTTGTCATAGATGGAGTTTTTATCCGGGTATCGGGAGGTCATACATTGTCCTGATATATCGTCTGATGATTGAACAACATGCCGGGGAAGGGGTAAGTTATTCCAATATTTGTGACATGTAATTACTTTGTATATCTTACTCGATCCGTGTTAAATTTTAACCATGTTACTAATCGTGCAGTTTATCTAGATGCCCTATCGGAGACCAGAAATTGCGGCTGTTATACCCTCGTCTGCCCACATTCATTCTAACCTGTGGTGCATTAACATACCAATTATCAATTTCCAGACAGTCGAGTGGTATAACGGGGATCGAGTACTCCGGTAGTTTGGTTGCATCCAGTATATCCTGGATCTGCCAATATAGTTGGGGAAGATTCACAGGATCAACAAGATAGGAAAACATGGAAATAATTGGGGGGTTGTGCATCAAAAATATATTGTAGTGTGGGATAATTGAATGGCGCGGAGACCTCAGATGGATATTTCTTCCGATTTGTGACCATCGTTAGAGTACATACAATGGTACTCTAGTACGGGAAAACCGTATTTACTTGGTGGCCAGTCGACTGTAGTCCCCTACACATGCATCGACCTGGGGCATACGAGCCAGTGCTCGATATAGAGGTCGAGCCAGAGCTAGAGCCTGAGCCGGAGCCTGAGCCAGAGCCCGAGCTCGAGCCCGAGCCTGATAGGTCGTATGCACATTCGGCTGATAGTTTTTATCATTAGGATTTACGGGTCAATGACTATTTTTCGGGCTCGTCAGGACACGAATATCATTTTGGGTTTGATATCTTTAGTCCAGTACCATCGCAGTACAGCACTCCTACCTGCCCGTATCCACAGCATTACTCTACTCCTCCTGGGTCGTATCCACCGCAGTATAGCACTCCTCCCGACTCAAGTTCATCGATGGCATTCGGGGCATATGATTTTTCTTTCATGTTTTGCACACCCCCACCTGCGACTGAAAAGGATGTTGATCGCCAAAATCACCCACAACGTGAACGTCGACCCTTGCAGAAATATACCCCTAGGATCACACCATAAAACCTCAATTTTAGGGGTTTCTTGCAATTTAAATATTACAAAGTTTGTACTTTTTTATTCTAAAAAATATAATTCAAGAAAAAGACAATCTTTGTATTTATTTAATTAGATTAATTGCAACATTACAACATTAAAACACTAAAACAACATTAATATAAATTTTGTTTGTAATATAAATTAAATACATTACATCACTAAAAATTGGAACCAACATTGTAATATAAATTGTGTTATATAAATTAAATACATTACAACATTAAAAATTGGAACAAACTTTGTAATATAAATTAGGTACATTGGATTACATAAGCTCAATTCCTACCCGATTGTGATGATTGTCCAATATTGTAGTTTCGCTGCGGGCATTTACTCCGATTATGACCAGCTAATCTGCATAATCCACAACGCTTACGGTCAGATTTCTCCCTAATGCCCACTTCATTATGGATTCTGGATGATTGCAAACGACCTTTCGGATTCCTACCCAACCCTTTGTCTTGGACAAGCTCAAAAGTCATCGGAGGCACCTCCCACGTAGATAGGTCAGGCAGGACGAGGAACTCGTTCTCCCAGACATGCAACATGCACTTGAAGGTGTACACATCATCGACAAATTGTTCAACATTGAGCGAGACTTTAGCACATGCTGCCACGACATGCGTACATAGATAATGAAATATTTGGAACCTCCTATAATCGCATCGTCTGTTTCGGAGATCAATTTCATAGGACCTAGGTGGTATACCGGGTCGACGACCGATAGTTTCCGTAACTCAAAACATTTGAAGAAATTGTTAATTTACTTCTACATTCATCGACCTCGCCATCTGACGGTTCGCAACCATTGCATCCCTGACATCTTCAACAAACACGTGTCCCACCTCTATTTGGTTGACTTATTGCTGACCCATTCTTGGCATCAAGGTAGCCAACCAGTAGAATATAGCCGAGAAGACAGATGAAATCGGAAGATGTCGTGTTTTTAACAACGCAGCGTTGATCCCCTCCACCAAGTTTGTGGTCATTTGAGCATAACGAAAACCCTCATAAAAACTTTGAGTCTATTGCCACGGCTCCATGGTACCCAACCACTGTCAGAAAGATGTGTTCGTTTAACCCTCCATGTCACTCTCGAGTCGAGTTATTCTTTGGCGGAAAATGTATGGCTCTAGCTTGTGTGCTGTATATGTATTAAGAAAAGATAAGTTACAGTACTGCCATAAAATATTAAAACTTATATTGAAAAGATAAGGTTATCCTTTACCCATTCTCACAACTTGTCTCCACCAGTCTACATTCTTTTAATCTCAATAGAAGTTAGACGCGATGTGTTAGATGTAGTAAATGGATCTCCATGGCACACCGTAATGCTAATGGCGGCAATTAATCCTTTCCCTCTATCGGAGATGATCCAAATATTATTGTTGCTAATAGCATACATCCGCAGGTTGGTAAGGAAGAATTCCCACGATTCCATGTTCTCGTTATCTACGATGGCAAATGCTATCGGGAGCATGTTCTTGTTGCTGTCTTGAGCAACCGCTAGAAGTAGGATCTGTGTAGATTTTCCATATAGCCAGGTCCCATTTACTTGCACAAACAACTTGTAGAGGGGAAATGCGCGCACACATGGATCAAACATCCAGAACATTCGATGAAAAATTATTTTTCCCGGTTGTAGTTGGTCATCCGGGCCGTAATAAGGTCGTGCCTGTAACTCAATGACAGTCATTGGTACGTACTCTGACATAGCGGGTATCCATCCCTGTAGCTTATTATACGATGCATCGAAATCCCCGTAAAATTGCTCTATTGCCATCTGTTTAGCTATCCACGCCTTTCAGTATGATACTCGATATTGGAATCGTGCCTGCATTTCAGCAATCAGTACCAAAACTTTAATGGTCGGCATGTCCTTCACCATTGGCAGGATACACATACAGATAGTTTTGGAATCAAGTTTTTGATGATCTTCTGTCATACGTGTTGATGTGCATGTGTGAGGCCCAAAATTTTTTTGTATCTCCCACATCTACGAATTTTGAATAAATGCATCTCGTACCCACCAAGTGCAGCATTCTGTCGACTTCCAACACTCCCCAATATATAATGTCAGTTTAGACACTACGACTTTGCAGTCCACTGATATATTCATGCTATACCGCTTAATAGCAAATACGCACTCTTCATTACTTTCGAATCTCTGGCCTATGAACAACTCCTCAGGATCAGAATTTATGGCTAGCCGATGAGTAGGTAGTATTTCAGGGTACTCCGAGAACTCAGCTACGTGTGCCGAGTCGAGGTCTATGAGCGACATGTGTGGCCCAGGATTATTGTGTATCACAATGCGTCGAATCTGGTTCCCGACTGAAGACGCATTAATGTTTCCATTGTCATTCACGTCTTCGTCATCAATATCATTGGGCCCTCATCCACATCGGGACCACTATCACAATCGACCTCTTGATCACAAGGATCACTACTATCGTATCCATCATCACCAACCACATCAATATCGGGTGCAACATTAAGATCGGTATTGATCCAACGTATAGTCGATTCACTATCAACGTACGATGCTGGAGCCACCATGCACGATTCTTGAGCTCTATGTTCTTCACCATATGCAAAGAGATCTTCATTTGGCTCCACATCGGCTAACTCAACAAATAAGTGAATCGGTGCATTTTGGTCACTCCAATTCCCACAATAAAGAGCGATCATTATCTCCACGTCTTCATCATCTACAAGTTCCATTTCGGTGAATTTTATAGGATCTGTCGAAACTAAAAACTTGTAGAAAAGTTTGAGATCCTTCTCCCACAACGTCTAATAATTTTTGCGTCAATCATTTCCTTCATACCATCGAACGAGACATTTCTATTAAATCTTATTGCTATTTGTTGCTGACATTCAAATATACATACAATGGTTGTTGTCAAGATGATTCCATTGAAATAAACGCATACGAAAAATTGATTATCCATCTTCAATACTCAATCTGTTAAAAAATAAACAAAAATTCTCAAAACAATTTCGAACAGCATAAAAATACTTATAAAAAACTTTAATGAATGAAAAACTCCAGTTCTATCAAATTTATTGTCATTTCTA